>NW_027475131.1:2162125-2471000 GCF_051020985.1 Nomia melanderi
CCCTGGCGCATGAATCTGTGCAGCGGGAACGACCTCGGACCACCAGGGGCGGAAAAAACGACAGTCTCATGGGGCCGGACGCTCAGGGTCAGGGGAAAATCCAGTATATATCTGTTGATATCTCGGGTGCTATTAGAGATAGCGCAATAAACCAAAGTGAATTATCTGCAGGAGGCCCTGGCGCATGAATCTGTGCAACGGTAACGACCTCGGACCACCAGGGGTCGAAAAAACAACAGTCTCATGGGGCCGGACACTCAGGGTCAGGGAAAAATCCAATATATATCTGGTGATATCTCGGGTGCTATTACAGATAGCGCAATAAATCAAAGTGCATTGTCTGTAGGAGGCCCTGGCGCATGAATCTGTGCAGCGGGAACGACCTCGGACCACCAGGGGCCGAGAAAACCACAGTCTCATGGGGCGGACACTCAGGGTCAGGGGAAAATCCAATATATATCTGGTGATATCTCGGGTGCTATTAAAGATAGCGCAATAAGCCAAAGGGAATTATCTGCAGGAGGCCCTGGCGCATGCATCTGTGCAGCGGGAACGACCTAGGACCACCAGGGGCCGAGAAAACCACCGTCTCATGGGGCCGGACACTCAGGGTAAGGGAAAAATCCAATATATATCTGGTGATATCTCGGGTGCTATTCGAGATAGCGCAATAAACGAAAGTGAATTATCTGCAGGAGGCCCTGGCGCATGAATCTGTGCAGCGGGAACGACCGCGGACCACCAGGGGCCGAGAAAACCACCGACTCATGGGGCCGGACACTCAGGGTCAGGGAAAAATCCAATATATATCTGGTGATATCTCGGGTGCTATTAGAGATAGCGCAATAAACCAAAGTGAATTGTCTGCAGGAGGCCCTGGCGCATGAATTTGTGCAGCGGGAACGACCTCGGACCACCAGGGGCCGAGAAAACCACAGTCTCATGGGGCCGGACACTCAGGGTCAGGGGAAAATCCAATATTTATCTGGTGATATCTTGGGTGCTATTACAGATAGCGCAATAAATCAAAGTGCATTGTCTGTAGGAGGCCCTGGCGCATGAATCTGTGCAGCGGGAACGACCTCGGACCACCAGGGGCCGAGAAAACCACAGTCTCATGGGGCCGGACACTCAGGGTCAGGGAAAAATTCAATATATATCTGGTGATGTCTTGGGTGCTATTAGAGATAGCGCAATAAACCAAAGTGAGTTATCTGCAGGAGGCCCTGGCGCATGAATCTGTGCAACGGGAACGACCTCGGACCACCAGGGGCCGAAAAAACCACAGTCTCATGGGGCCGGACACTCAGGGTCAGGGAAAAATCCAATATATATCTGGTGATATCTCGGGTGCTATTACAGATAGCGCAATAAATCAAAGTGCATTGTCTGTAGGAGGCCCTGGCGCATGAATCTGTGCAGCGGGAACGACCTCGGACCACCAGGGGCCGTGAAAACCACAGTCTCATGGGGCCGGACACTCAGGGTCAGGGGAAAATCCAATATATATCTGGTGATATCTCGGGTGCTATTAAAGATAGCGCAATAAACTAAAGTGCATTGTCTGTAGGATGCCCTGGCGCATGAATGTGTGCAGCGGGAACGACCTCGGACCACCAGGGGCCGAGAAAACCACAGTCTCATGGGGCCGGACACTCAGGGTCAGGGCAAAATCCAATATATATCTGGTGATATCTCGGGTGCTATTAGAGATAGCGCAATAAACCATAGTGAATTATCTGCAGGAGGCCCTGGCGCATGAATGTGTGCAGCGGGAACGACCTCGGACCACCAGGGGCCGAGAAAACCGCAGTCTCATGGGGCCGGACACTCAGGGTCAGGGAAAAATTCAATATATATCTGGTGATATCTTGGGTGCTATTAGAGATAGCGCAATAAACCAAAGTGAGTTATCTGCAGGAGGCCCTGGCGCATGAATCTGTGCAACGGGAACGACCTCGGACCACCAGGGGCCGAAAAAACCACAGTCTCATGGGGCCGGACACTCAGGGTCAGGGAAAAATCCAATATATATCTGGTGATATCTCGGGTGCTATTACAGATAGCGCAATAAATCAAAGTGCATTGTCTGTAGGAGGCCCTGGCGCATGAATCTGTGCAGCGGGAACGACCTCGGACCACCAGGGGCCGTAAAAACCACAGTCTCATGGGGCCGGACACTCAGGGTCAGGGGAAAATCCAATATATATCTGGTGATATCTCGGGTGCTATTAAAGATAGCGCAATAAACTAAAGTGAATTATCTGCAGGAGGCCCTGGCGCATGAATGTGTGCAGCGGGAACGACCTAGGACCACCAGGGACCGAGAAAACCACCGTCTCATGGGGCCGGACACTCAGGGTCAGGGAAAAATCCAATATATATCTGGTGATATCTCGGGTGCTATTAGAGATAGCGCAATAAACGAAAGTGAATTATCTGCAGGAGGCCCTGGCGCATGAATCTGTGCAGCGGGAACGACCGCGGACCACCAGGGGCCGAGAAAACCACCGTCTCATGGGGCCGGACACTCTGGGTCAGCGAAAAATCCAATATATATGTGGTGATATCTCGGGTGCTATTACAGATAGCGCAATAAATCAAAGTGCATTGTCTGTAGGAGGCCCTGGCGCATGAATCTGTGCAGCGGGAACGACCTCAGACCACCAGGGGCCGAGGAAACCACAGTCTCATGGGGCCGGACACTCAGGGTCAGGGAAAAATCCAATATATATCTGGTGATATCTTGGGTGCTATTAGATATAGCGCAATAAACCAAAGTGAATTATCTGCAGGAGGCCCTGGCGCATGAATCTGTGCAACGGGAACGACCTCGGACCACCAGGGGCCGAAAAATCCACAGTCTCATGGGGCCGGACACTCAGGGTCAGGGAAAAATCCAATATATATCTGGTGATATCTTGGGTGCTATTAGAGATAGCGCAATAAACCAAAGTGAGTTATCTGCAGGAGGCCCTGGCGCCTGAAGCTGGGCAGCGGGAACGACCTCGGACCACCAGGGGCCGAGAAAACCACAGTCTCATGGGGCCGGACACTCAGGGTCAGGGGAAAATCCAATATATATCTGGTGATATCTCGGGTGCTATTAGAGATAGCGCAATAAACCATAGTGAATTATCTGCAGGAGGCCCTGGCGCATGAATGTGTGCAGCGGGAACGACCACGGACCACCAGGAGCCGAGAAAACCGCAGTCTCATGGGGCCGGACACTCAGGGTCAGGGATAAATCCAATATATATCTGTTGATATCTCGGGCGCTATTAGAGATAGCGCAATAAACCAAAGTGCATTGTCTGTAGGAGGCCCTGGCGCATGAATGTGTGCAGCGGGAACGACCTCGGACCACCAGGGGCCGAGAAAACCGCAGTCTCATGGGGCCGGACACTCAGGGTCAGGGAAAAATCCAATATATATCTGGTGATATCTCGGGCGCTATTAGAGATAGCGCAATAAGCCAAAGGGAATTATCTGCAGGAGGCCCTGGCGCATGCATCTGTGCAGCGGGAACGACCTAGGACCACCAGGGACCGAGAAAACCACCGTCTCATGGGGCCGGACACTCAGGGTCAGGGAAAAATCCAATATATATCTGGTGATATCTCGGGTGCTATTAGAGATAGCGCAATAAACGAAAGTGAATTATCTGCAGGAGGCCCTGGCGCATGAATCTGTGCAGCGGGAACGACCGCGGACCACCAGGGGCCGAGAAAACCACCGTCTCATGGGGCCGGACACTCTGGGTCAGCGAAAAATCCAATATATATGTGGTGATATCTCGGGTGCTATTACAGATAGCGCAATAAATCAAAGTGCATTGTCTGTAGGAGGCCCTGGCGCATGAATCTGTGCAGCGGGAACGACCTCAGACCACCAGGGGCCGAGGAAACCACAGTCTCATGGGGCCGGACACTCAGGGTCAGGGAAAAATCCAATATATATCTGGTGATATCTTGGGTGCTATTAGATATAGCGCAATAAACCAAAGTGAATTATCTGCAGGAGGCCCTGGCGCATGAATCTGTGCAACGGGAACGACCTCGGACCACCAGGGGCCGAAAAATCCACAGTCTCATGGGGCCGGACACTCAGGGTCAGGGAAAAATCCAATATATATCTGGTGATATCTTGGGTGCTATTAGAGATAGCGTAATAAACCAAAGTGAATTATCTGCAGGAGGCCCGGGCGCAAGAATCTGTGCAGCGGGAACGACCTCGGACCACCAGGGGCCGAGACAACAACCGTCTCATGGGGCCGGACACTCAGGGTCAGGGAAAAATCCAATATATATCTGGTGATATCTTGGGTGCTATTAGAGATAGCGCAATAAACCAAAGTGAGTTATCTGCAGGAGGCCCTGGCGCCTGAAGCTGGGCAGCGGGAACGACCTCGGACCACCAGGGGCCGAGAAAACCACAGTCTCATGGGGCCGGACACTCAGGGTCAGGGAAAAATCCAATATATATCTGGTGATATCTTGGGTGCTATTAGAGATAGCGTAATAAACCAAAGTGAATTATCTGCAGGAGGCCCTGGCGCAAGAATCTGTGCAGCGGGAACGACCTCGGACCACCAGGGGCCGAGACAACAACCGTCTCATGGGGCCGGACACTCAGGGTCAGGGAAAAATCCAATATATATCTGGTGATATCTTGGGTGCTATTAGAGATAGCGCAATAAACCAAAGTGAGTTATCTGCAGGAGGCCCTGGCGCCTGAAGCTGGGCAGCGGGAACGACCTCGGACCACCAGGGGCCGAGAAAACCACAGTCTCATGGGGCCGGACACTCAGGGTCAGGGGAAAATCCAATATATATCTGGTGATATCTCGGGTGCTATTAGAGATAGCGCAATAAACCATAGTGAATTATCTGCAGGAGGCCCTGGCGCATGAATGTGTGCAGCGGGAACGACCACGGACCACCAGGAGCCGAGAAAACCGCAGTCTCATGGGGCCGGACACTCAGGGTCAGGGATAAATCCAATATATATCTGTTGATATCTCGGGCGCTATTAGAGATAGCGCAATAAACCAAAGTGAATTATCTGCAGGAGGCCCTGGCGCATGAATCTGTGCAGCGGGAACGACCTCGGACCACCAGGGGCCGAGAAAACCACCGTCTCATGGGGCCGGACACTCAGGGTCAGGGAAAAATCCAATATATATCTGGTGATATCTCGGGTGCTATTACAGATAGCGCAATAAGTCAAAGTGCATTGTCTGTAGGAGGCCCTGGCGCATGAATCTGTGAAGCGGCAACGACCTCGGACCACCAGGGGCCGAGAAAACCACAGTCTCATGGGGCCGGACACTCAGGGTCAGGGAAAAATCCAATATATATCTGGTGATATCTTGGGTGCTATTAGATATAGCGCAATAAACCAAAGTGAATTATCTGCAGGAGGCCCTGGCGCATGAATGTGTGCAACGGGAACGACCTCGGACCACCAGGGGCCAAAAATCCACAGTCTCATGGGGCCGGACACTCAGGGTCAGGGAAAAATCCAATATATATCTGGTGATATCTTGGGTGCTATTAGAGATAGCGTAATAAACCAAAGTGAATTATCTGCAGGAGGCCCTGGCGCAAGAATCTGTGCAGCGGGAACGACCTCGGACCACCAGGGGCCGAGACAACAACCGTCTCATGGGGCCGGACACCCAGGGTCAGGGAAAAATCCAATATATATCTGGTGATATCTTGGGTGCTATTAGAGATAGCGCAATAAACCACAGTGAGTTATCTGCAGGAGGCCCTGGCGCCTGAAGCTGGGCAGCGGGAACGACCTCGGACCACCAGGGGCCGAGAAAACCACAGTCTCATGGGGCCGGACACTCAGGGTCAGGGGAAAATCCAATATATATCTGGTGATATCTCGGGTGCTATTAGAGATAGCGCAATAAACCATAGTGAATTATCTGCAGGAGGCCCTGGCGCATGAATGTGTGCAGCGGGAACGACCACGGACCACCAGGAGCCGAGAAAACCGCAGTCTCATGGGGCCGGACACTCAGGGTCAGGGGAAAATCCAGTTTATATCTGGTGATATCTCGGGTGCTATTAGAGATAGCGCAATAAACCAAAGTGAATTCTCTGCAGGAGGCCCTGGCGCATGAATCTGTGCAGCGGGAACGACCTCGGACCACCAGGGGCGGAAAAAACGACAGTCTCATGGGGCCGGACGCTCAGGGTCAGGGGAAAATCCAGTATATATCTGTTGATATCTCGGGTGCTATTAGAGATAGCGCAATAAACCAAAGTGAATTATCTGCAGGAGGCCCTGGCGCATGAATCTGTGCAACGGTAACGACCTCGGACCACCAGGGGTCGAAAAAACAACAGTCTCATGGGGCCGGACACTCAGGGTCAGGGAAAAATCCAATATATATCTGGTGATATCTCGGGTGCTATTACAGATAGCGCAATAAATCAAAGTGCATTGTCTGTAGGAGGCCATGGCGCATGAATCTGTGCAGCGGGAACGACCTCGGACCACCAGGGGCCGAGAAAACCACAGTCTCATGGGGCGGACACTCAGGGTCAGGGGAAAATCCAATATATATCTGGTGATATCTCGGGTGCTATTAGAGATAGCGCAATAAACCAAAGTGAATTATCTGCAGGAGGCCCTGGCGCATGAATCTGTGCAACGGGAACGACCTCGGACCACCAGGGGCCGAGAAAACCACAGCCTCATGGGGCCGGATACTCAGGGTCAGGGGAAAATCCAATATAGATCTGGTGATATCTCGGGTGCTATTACAGATAGCGCAATAAATCATAGTGCATTGTCTGTAGGAGGCCCTGGCGCATGAATCTGGCCAGCGGGAACGACCTCGGACCACCAGCGGCCGAGAAAACCACCGTCTCATGGGGCCGGACACACAGGGTCGGGGAAAAATCCAATATACATCTGGTGATATCTCGGGTGCTATTAGAGATAGCGCAATAAACCAAACTGAATTGTCTGCAGGAGGCCCTGGCGCATGAATCTGTGCAACGGGAACGACCTCGGACCACCAGGGGCCGAGAAAACCACAGCCTCATGGGGCCGGATACTCAGGGTCAGGGGAAAATCCAATATAGATCTGGTGATATCTCGGGTGCTATTACAGATAGCGCAATAAATCATAGTGCATTGTCTGTAGGAGGCCCTGGCGCATGAATCTGGCCAGCGGGAACGACCTCGGACCACCAGCGGCCGAGAAAACCACCGTCTCATGGGGCCGGACACTCAGGGTCGGGGAAAAATCCAATATACATCTGGTGATATCTCGGGTGCTATTAGAGATAGCGCAATAAACCAAAGTGAATTGTCTGCAGGAGGCCCTGGCGCATGAATCTGTGCAGCGGGAACGACCTCGGACCACCAGGGGCCGAGAAAACCGCAGTCTCATGGGGCCGGACACTCAGGGTCAGGGAAAAATCCAATATATATCTGGTGATATCTCGGGCGCTATTAGAGATAGCGCAATAAATCAAAGTGAATTGTCTGTAGGAGGCCCTGGCGCATGAATCTGTGCAGCGGGAACGACCTCGGTACACCAGGGGCCGAGAAAACCACCGTCTCATTGTGCAGGACACTCAGGGTCAGTGAAAAATCCAATATATATCTGTTGATATCTCGGGCGCTATTAGAGATAGCGCAATAAACCAAAGTGAATTATCTGCAGGAGGCCCTGGCGCATGAATCTGTGCAGCGGGAACGACCTCGGACCACCAGGGGCCGAGAAAACCACCGTCTCATGGGGCCGGACACTCAGGGTCAGGGAAAAATCCAATATATATCTGGTGATATCTCGGGTGCTATTACAGATAGCGCAATAAATCAAATTGCATTGTCTGTAGGAGGCCCTGGCGCATAAATGTGGACAGCGGGAACGACCTCGGACCATCAGGGGCCGAGAAAACCACCGTCTCATGGGGCCGGACACTCAGGGTCAGGGGAAAATCCAATATTTATCTGGTGATATCTTGGGTGCTATTACAGATAGCGCAATAAATCAAAGTGCATTGTCTGTAGGAGACGCTGGCGCATGAACCTGTGCAGCGGGAACGTTCTCGGACCACCAGGGGCCGAGAAAACCACCGTCTCATGGGGCCGGACACTCAGGGTCGGGGAAAAATCCAATATATATCTGGTGATATCTCGGGTGCTATTAGAGATAGCGCAATAAACCAAAGTGAATTGTCTGCAGGAGGCCCTGGCGCATGAATCTGTGCAGCGGGAACGACCTCGGACAACCAGGGGCCGAGAAAACCAAAGTCTCATGGGGCCGGACACTCAGGGTCAGGGAAAAATTCAATATATATCTGGTGATATCTTGGGTGCTATTAGAGATAGCGCAATAAACCAAAGTGAGTTATCTGCAGGAGGCCCTGGCGCATGAATCTGTGCAACGGGAACGACCTCGGACCACCAGGGGCCGAAAAAACCACAGTCTCATGGGGCCGGACACTCAGGGTCAGGGAAAAATCCAATATATATCTGGTGATATCTCGGGTGCTATTACAGATAGAGCAATTAATCAAAGTGCATTGTCTGTAGGAGGCCCTGGCGCATGAACGTGTTCAGCGGGAACGTTCTCGGACCACCAGGGGCCGAGAAAACGACCGTCTCATGGGGCCGGACGCTCAGGGTCAGTGAAAAATCCAATATATATCTGGTGATATCTCGGGTGCTATTAGAGATAGCGCAATAAACCAAAGTGAATTATCTGCAGGAGGCCCTGGCGCATGAATCTGTGCAACGGGAACGACCTCGGACCACCAGGGGCCGAGAAAACCACAGTCTCATGGGGCCGGATACTCAGGGTCAGGGGAAAATCCAATATAGATCTGGTGATATCTCGGGTGCTATTACAGATAGCGCAATAAATCATAGTGCATTGTCTGTAGGAGGCCCTGGCGCATGAATCTGGCCAGCGGGAACGACCTCGGACCACCAGCGGCCGAGAAAACCACCGTCTCATGGGGCCGGACACTCAGGGTCGGGGAAAAATCAAATATATATCTGGTGATATCTCGGGTGCTATTAGAGATAGCGCAATAAACCAAAGTGAATTGTCTGCAGGAGGCCCTGGCGCATGAATCTGTGCAGCGGGAACGATCTCGGACCATCAGGGGCCGAGACATCCACCGTCTCATGGGGCCGGACACTCAGGGTCAGGGAAAAATCCAATATATATCTGGTGATATCTCGGGTGCTATTACAGATAGCGCAATAAATCAAAGTGCATTGTCTGTAGGAGGCCCTGGCGCATGAATCTGTGCAGCGGGAACGACCTCGGACCACCAGGGGCCGAGAAAACCACAGTCTCATGGGGCCGGACAATCAGGGTCAGGGCAAAATCCAATATATATCTGGTGATATCTCGGGTGCTATTAGAGATAGCGCAATAAACCATAGTGAATTATCTGCAGGAGGCCCTGGCGCATGAATGTGTGCAGCGGGAACGACCTCGGACCACCAGGGGCCGAGAAAACCGCAGTCTCATGGGGCCGGACACTCAGGGTCAGGGAAAAATCCAATATATATCTGTTGATATCTCGGGCGCTATTAGAGATAGCGCAATAAACCAAAGTGTATTATCTGCAGGAGGCCCTGGCGCATGAATCTGTGCAGCGGGAACGACCTCGGACCACCAGGGGCCGAGAAAACCACCGTCTCATGGGGCCGGTCACTCAGGGTCAGGGAAAAATCCAATATATATCTGGTGATATCTCGGGTGCTATTACAGATAGCGCAATAAATCAAAGTGCATTGTCTGTAGGAGGCCCTGGCGCATGAATCTGTGCAGCAGGAACGACCTCGGACCACCAGGGGCAGAGAAAACCACAGTCTCATGGGGCCGGACACTCAGGGTCCGGGAAAAATTCAATATATATCTGGTGATATCTTGGGTGCTATTAGAGATAGCGCAATAAACCAAAGTGAGTTATCTGCAGGAGGCCCTGGCGCATGAATCTGTGCAACGGGAACGACCTCGGACCACCAGGGGCCGAAAAAACCACAGTCTCATGGGGCCGGACACTCAGGGTCAGGGAAAAATCCAATATATATCTGGTGATATCTCGGGTGCTATTACAGATAGCGCAATAAATCAAAGTGCATTGTCTGTAGGAGGCCCTGGCGCATGAACCTGTTCAGCGGGAACGTTCTCGGACCACCAGGGGCCGAGAAAACGACCGTCTCATGGGGCCGGACGCTCAGGGTCAGTGAAAAATCCAATATATATCTGGTGATATCTCGGGTGCTATTAGAGATAGCGCAATAAACCAAAGTGAATTATCTGCAGGAGGCCCTGGCGCATGAATCTGTGCAACGGGAACGACCTCGGACCACCAGGGGCCGAGAAAACCACAGTCTCATGGGGCCGGATACTCAGGGTCAGGGGAAAATCCAATATAGATCTGGTGATATCTCGGGTGCTATTACAGATAGAGCAATAAATCATAGTGCATTGTCTGTAGGAGGCCCTGGCGCATGAATCTGGCCAGCGGGAACGACCTCGGACCACCAGCGGCCGAGAAAACCACCGTCTCATGGGGCCGGACACTCAGGGTCGGGGAAAAATCAAATATATATCTGGTGATATCTCGGGTGCTATTAGAGATAGCGCAATAAACCAAAGTGAATTGTCTGCAGGAGGCCCTGGCGCATGAATCTGTGCAGCGGGAACGATCTCGGACCATCAGGGGCCGAGACATCCACCGTCTCATGGGGCCGGACACTCAGGGTCAGGGAAAAATCCAATATATATCTGGTGATATCTCGGGTGCTATTACAGATAGCGCAATAAATCAAAGTGCATTGTCTGTAGGAGGCCCTGGCGCATGAATCTGTGCAGCGGGAACGACCTCGGACCACCAGGGGCCGAGAAAACCACAGTCTCATGGGGCCGGACAATCAGGGTCAGGGCAAAATCCAATATATATCTGGTGATATCTCGGGTGCTATTAGAGATAGCGCAATAAACCATAGTGAATTATCTGCAGGAGGCCCTGGCGCATGAATGTGTGCAGCGGGAACGACCTCGGACCACCAGGGGCCGAGAAAACCGCAGTCTCATGGGGCCGGACACTCAGGGTCAGGGAAAAATCCAATATATATCTGTTGATATCTCGGGCGCTATTAGAGATAGCGCAATAAACCAAAGTGTATTATCTGCAGGAGGCCCTGGCGCATGAATCTGTGCAGCGGGAACGACCTCGGACCACCAGGGGCCGAGAAAACCACCGTCTCATGGGGCCGGTCACTCAGGGTCAGGGAAAAATCCAATATATATCTGGTGATATCTCGGGTGCTATTACAGATAGCGCAATAAATCAAAGTGCATTGTCTGTAGGAGGCCCTGGCGCATGAATCTGTGCAGCAGGAACGACCTCGGACCACCAGGGGCAGAGAAAACCACAGTCTCATGGGGCCGGACACTCAGGGTCCGGGAAAAATTCAATATATATCTGGTGATATCTTGGGTGCTATTAGAGATAGCGCAATAAACCAAAGTGAGTTATCTGCAGGAGGCCCTGGCGCATGAATCTGTGCAACGGGAACGACCTCGGACCACCAGGGGCCGAAAAAACCACAGTCTCATGGGGCCGGACACTCAGGGTCAGGGAAAAATCCAATATATATCTGGTGATATCTCGGGTGCTATTACAGATAGCGCAATAAATCAAAGTGCATTGTCTGTAGGAGGCCCTGGCGCATGAACCTGTTCAGCGGGAACGTTCTCGGACCACCAGGGGCCGAGAAAACGACCGTCTCATGGGGCCGGACGCTCAGGGTCAGTGAAAAATCCAATATATATCTGGTGATATCTCGGGTGCTATTAGAGATAGCGCAATAAATCAAAGTGCATTGTCTGTAGGAGGCCCTGGCGCATGAACCTGTTCAGCGGGAACGTTCTCGGACCACCAGGGGCCGAGAAAACGACCGTCTCATGGGGCCGGACGCTCAGGGTCAGTGAAAAATCCAATATATATCTGGTGATATCTCGGGTGCTATTAGAGATAGCGCATTAAACCAAAGTGAATTATCTGCAGGAGGCCCTGGCGCATGAATCTGAGCAACGGGAACGACCTCGGACCACCAGGGGCCGAGAAAACCGCAGTCTCATGGGGCCGGACACTCAGGGTCAGTGAAAAATCCAATATATATCTGGTGATATCTCGGGTGCTATTACAGATAGCGCAATAAATCAAAGTGCATTGTCTGTAGGAGACGCTGGCGCATGAACCTGTGCAGCGGGAACGTTCTCGGACCACCAGGGGCCGAGAAAACCACCGTCTCATGGGGCCGGACACTCAGGGTCGGGGAAAAATCCAATATATATCTGGTGATATCTCGGGTGCTATTAGAGATAGCGCAATAAACCAAAGTGAATTGTCTGCAGGAGGCCCTGGCGCATGAATCTGTGCAGCGGGAACGACCTCGGACCACCAGGGGCCGAGAAAACCGCAGTCTCATGGGGCCGGACACTCAGGGTCAGGGAAAAATCCAATATATATCTGGTGATATACCGGGCGCTATTAGAGATAGCGCAATAAATCAAAGTGCATTGTCTGTAGGAGGCCCTGGCGCATGAATCTGTGCAGCGGGAACGACCTCGGAACACCAGGGGCCGAGAAAACCACCGTCTCATGGGGCAGGACACTCAGGGTCAGTGAAAAATCCAATATATATCTGGTGCTTTCTCGGGTGCTATTACAGATAGCGCAATAAATCAAAGTGCATTGTCTGTAGGAGACGCTGGCGCATGAACCTGTTCAGCGGGAACGTTCTCGGACCACCAGGGGCCGAGAAAACGACCGTCTCATGGGGCCGGACGCTCAGGGTCAGTGAAAAATCCAATATATATCTGGTGATATCTCGGGTGCTATTAGAGATAGCGCAATAAACCAAAGTGAATTATCTGCAGGAGGCCCTGGCGCATGAATCTGTGCAACGGGAACGACCTCGGACCACCAGGGGCCGAGAAAACCACAGCCTCATGGGGCCGGATACTCAGGGTCAGGGGAAAATCCAATATAGATCTGGTGATATCTCGGGTGCTATTACAGATAGCGCAATAAATCATAGTGCATTGTCTGTAGGAGGCCCTGGCGCATGAATCTGGCCAGCGGGAACGACCTCGGACCACCAGCGGCCGAGAAAACCACCGTCTCATGGGGCCGGACACACAGGGTCGGGGAAAAATCCAATATACATCTGGTGATATCTCGGGTGCTATTAGAGATAGCGCAATAAACCAAACTGAATTGTCTGCAGGAGGCCCTGGCGCATGAATCTGTGCAGCGGGAACGACCTCGGACCCCCAGGAGCCGAGAAAACCGCAGTCTCATGGGGCCGGACACTCAGGGTCAGGGAAAAATCCAATATATATCTGGTGATATCTCGGGTGCTATTACAGATAGCGCAATAAATCAAAGTGCATTGTCTGTAGGAGACGCTGGCGCATGAACCTGTTCAGCGGGAACGTTCTCGGACCACCAGGGGCCGAGAAAACGACCGTCTCATGGGGCCGGACGCTCAGGGTCAGTGAAAAATCCAATATATATCTGGTGATATCTCGGGTGCTATTAGAGATAGCGCAATAAACCAAAGTGAATTATCTGCAGGAGGCCCTGGCGCATGAATCTGTGCAACGGGAACGACCTCGGACCACCAGGGGCCGAGAAAACCACAGCCTCATGGGGCCGGATACTCAGGGTCAGGGGAAAATCCAATATAGATCTGGTGATATCTCGGGTGCTATTACAGATAGCGCAATAAATCATAGTGCATTGTCTGTAGGAGGCCCTGGCGCATGAATCTGGCCAGCGGGAACGACCTCGGACCACCAGCGGCCGAGAAAACCACCGTCTCATGGGGCCGGACACTCAGGGTCGGGGAAAAATCCAATATACATCTGGTGATATCTCGGGTGCTATTGGAGATAGCGCAATAAACCAAAGTGAATTGTCTGCAGGAGGCCCTGGCGCATGAATCTGTGCAGCGGGAACGACCTCGGACCACCAGGGGCCGAGAAAACCGCAGTCTCATGGGGCCGGACACTCAGGGTCAGGGAAAAATCCAATATATATCTGGTGATATCTCGGGCGCTATTAGAGATAGCGCAATAAATCAAAGTGCATTGTCTGTAGGAGGCCCTGGCGCATGAATCTGTGCAGCGGGAACGACCTCGGTACACCAGGGGCCGAGAAAACCACCGTCTCATTGGGCAGGACACTCAGGGTCAGTGAAAAATCCAATATATATCTGTTGATATCTCGGGCGCTATTAGAGATAGCGCAATAAACCAAAGTGAATTATCTGCAGGAGGCCCTGGCGCATGAATCTGTGCAGCGGGAACGACCTCGGACCACCAGGGGCCGAGAAAACCACCGTCTCATGGGGCCGGACACTCAGGGTCAGGGAAAAATCCAATATATATCTGGTGATATCTCGGGTGCTATTACAGATAGCGCAATAAATCAAATTGCATTGTCTGTAGGAGGCCCTGGCGCATAAATGTGGACAGCGGGAACGACCTCGGACCATCAGGGGCCGAGAAAACCACCGTCTCATGGGGCCGGACACTCAGGGTCAGGGGAAAATCCAATATTTATCTGGTGATATCTTGGGTGCTATTACAGATAGCGCAATAAATCAAAGTGCATTGTCTGTAGGAGACGCTGGCGCATGAACCTGTGCAGCGGGAACGTTCTCGGACCACCAGGGGCCGAGAAAACCACCGTCTCATGGGGCCGGACACTCGGGGTCGGGGAAAAATCCAATATATATCTGGTGATATCTCGGGTGCTATTAGAGATAGCGCAATAAACCAAAGTGAATTGTCTGCAGGAGGCCCTGGCGCATGAATCTGTGCAGCGGGAACGACCTCGGACAACCAGGGGCCGAGAAAACCAAAGTCTCATGGGGCCGGACACTCAGGGTCAGGGAAAAATTCAATATATATCTGGTGATATCTTGGGTGCTATTAGAGATAGCGCAATAAACCAAAGTGAGTTATCTGCAGGAGGCCCTGGCGCATGAATCTGTGCAACGGGAACGACCTCGGACCACCAGGGGCCGAAAAAACCACAGTCTCATGGGGCCGGACACTCAGGGTCAGGGAAAAATCCAATATATATCTGGTGATATCTCGGGTGCTATTACAGATAGAGCAATTAATCAAAGTGCATTGTCTGTAGGAGGCCCTGGCGCATGAACCTGTTCAGCGGGAACGTTCACGGACCACCAGGGGCCGAGAAAACGACCGTCTCATGGGGCCGGACGCTCAGGGTCAGTGAAAAATCCAATATATATCTGGTGATATCTCGGGTGCTATTAGAGATAGCGCAATAAACCAAAGTGAATTATCTGCAGGAGGCCCTGGCGCATGAATCTGTGCAACGGGAACGACCTCGGACCACCAGGGGCCGAGAAAACCACAGTCTCATGGGGCCGGATACTCAGGGTCAGGGGAAAATCCAATATAGATCTGGTGATATCTCGGGTGCTATTACAGATAGCGCAATAAATCATAGTGCATTGTCTGTAGGAGGCCCTGGCGCATGAATCTGGCCAGCGGGAACGACCTCGGACCACCAGCGGCCGAGAAAACCACCGTCTCATGGGGCCGGACACTCAGGGTCGGGGAAAAATCAAATATATATCTGGTGATATCTCGGGTGCTATTAGAGATAGCGCAATAAACCAAAGTGAATTGTCTGCAGGAGGCCCTGGCGCATGAATCTGTGCAGCGGGAACGATCTCGGACCATCAGGGGCCGAGACATCCACCGTCTCATGGGGCCGGACACTCAGGGTCAGGGAAAAATCCAATATATATCTGGTGATATCTCGGGTGCTATTACAGATAGCGCAATAAATCAAAGTGCATTGTCTGTAGGAGGCCCTGGCGCATGAATCTGTGCAGCGGGAACGACCTCGGACCACCAGGGGCCGAGAAAACCACAGTCTCATGGGGCCGGACAATCAGGGTCAGGGCAAAATCCAATATATATCTGGTGATATCTCGGGTGCTATTAGAGATAGCGCAATAAACCATAGTGAATTATCTGCAGGAGGCCCTGGCGCATGAATGTGTGCAGCGGGAACGACCGCGGACCACCAGGGGCCGAGAAAACCGCAGTCTCATGGGGCCGGACACTCAGGGTCAGGGAAAAATCCAATATATATCTGTTGATATCTCGGGCGCTATTAGAGATAGCGCAATAAACCAAAGTGTATTATCTGCAGGAGGCCCTGGCGCATGAATCTGTGCAGCGGGAACGACCTCGGACCACCAGGGGCCGAGAAAACCACCGTCTCATGGGGCCGGTCACTCAGGGTCAGGGAAAAATCCAATATATATCTGGTGATATCTCGGGTGCTATTACAGATAGCGCAATAAATCAAAGTGCATTGTCTGTAGGAGGCCCTGGCGCATGAATCTGTGCAGCAGGAACGACCTCGGACCACCAGGGGCCGAGAAAACCACAGTCTCATGGGGCCGGACACTCAGGGTCCGGGAAAAATTCAATATATATCTGGTGATATCTTGGGTGCTATTAGAGATAGCGCAATAAACCAAAGTGAGTTATCTGCAGGAGGCCCTGGCGCATGAATCTGTGCAACGGGAACGACCTCGGACCACCAGGGGCCGAAAAAACCACAGTCTCATGGGGCCGGACACTCAGGGTCAGGGAAAAATCCAATATATATCTGGTGATATCTCGGGTGCTATTACAGATAGCGCAATAAATCAAAGTGCATTGTCTGTAGGAGGCCCTGGCGCATCAACCTGTTCAGCGGGAACGTTCTCGGACCACCAGGGGCCGAGAAAACGACCGTCTCATGGGGCCGGACGCTCAGGGTCAGTGAAAAATCCAATATATATCTGGTGATATCTCGGGTGCTATTAGAGATAGCGCAATAAATCAAAGTGCATTGTCTGTAGGAGGCCCTGGCGCATGAACCTGTTCAGCGGGAACGTTCTCGGACCACCAGGGGCCGAGAAAACGACCGTCTCATGGGGCCGGACGCTCAGGGTCAGTGAAAAATCCAATATATATCTGGTGATATCTCGGGTGCTATTAGAGATAGCGCAATAAACCAAAGTGAATTATCTGCAGGAGGCCCTGGCGCATGAATCTGTGCAACGGGAACGACCTCGGACCACCAGGGGCCGAGAAAACCACAGTCTCATGGGGCCGGATACTCAGGGTCAGGGGAAAATCCAATATAGATCTGGTGATATCTCGGGTGCTATTACAGATAGCGCAATAAATCATAGTGCATTGTCTGTAGGAGGCCCTGGCGCATGAATCTGGCCAGCGGGAACGACCTCGGACCACCAGCGGCCGAGAAAACCACCGTCTCATGGGGCCGGACACTCAGGGTCGGGGAAAAATCCAATATATATCTGGTGATATCTCGGGTGCTATTAGAGATAGCGCAATAAACCAAAGTGAATTGTCTGCAGGAGGCCCTGGCGCATGAATCTGTGCAGCGGGAACGACCTCGGACCACCAGGGGCCGAGAAAACCGCAGTCTCATGGGGCCGGACACTCAGGGTCAGGGAAAAATCCAATATATATCTGGTGATATCTCGGGCGCTATTAGAGATAGCGCAATAAATCAAAGTGCATTGTCTGTAGGAGGCCCTGGCGCATGAATCTGTGCAGCGGGAACGACCTCGGAACACCAGGGGCCGAGAAAACCACCGTCTCATTGGGCAGGACACTCAGGGTCAGTGAAAAATCCAATATATATCTGGTGATCTCTCGGGTGCTATTACAGATAGCGCAATAAATCAAAGTGCATTGTCTGTAGGAGACGCTGGCGCATGAACCTGTTCAGCGGGAACGTTCTCGGACCACCAGCGGCCGAGAAAACCACCGTCTCATCGGGCCGGACGCTCAGGGTCAGTGAAAAATCCAATATATATCTGGTGATATCTCGGGTGCTATTAGAGATAGCGCAATAAACCAAAGTGAATTATCTGCAGGAGGCCCTGGCGCATGAATCTGTGCAACGGGAACGACCTCGGACCACCAGGGGCCGAGAAAACCACAGTCTCATGGGGCCGGATACTCAGGGTCAGGGGAAAATCCAATATAGATCTGGTGATATCTCGGGTGCTATTACAGATAGCGCAATAAATCATAGTGCATTGTCTGTAGGAGGCCCTGGCGCATGAATCTGGCCAGCGGGAACGACCTCGGACCACCAGCGGCCGAGAAAACCACCGTCTCATGGGGCCGGACACTCGGGGTCGGGGAAAAATCCAATATATATCTGGTGATATCTCGGGTGCTATTAGAGATAGCGCAATAAACCAAAGTGAATTGTCTGCAGGAGGCCCTGGCGCATGAATCTGTGCAGCGGGAACGATCTCGGACCATCAGGGGCCGAGACATCCACCATCTCATGGGGCCGGACACTCAGGGTCAGGGGAAAATCCAATATAGATCTGGTGATATCTCGGGTGCTATTACAGATAGCGCAATAAATCATAGTGCATTGTCTGTTGGAGGCCCTGGCGCATGCATCTGTGCAGCGGGAACGACCTAGGACCACCAGGGACCGAGAAAACCACCGTCTCATGGGGCCGGACACTCAGGGTCAGGGAAAAATCCAATATATATCTGGTGATATCTCGGGTGCTATTAGAGATAGCGCAATAAACGAAAGTGAATTGTCTGCAGGAGGCCCTGGCGCATGAATCTGTGCAGCGGGAACGATCTCGGACCATCAGGGGCCGAGACATCCACCGTCTCATGGGGCCGGACACTCAGGGTCAGGGAAAAATCCAATATATATCTGGTGATATCTCGGGTGCTATTACAGATAGCGCAATAAATCAAAGTGCATTGTCTGTAGGAGGCCCTGGCGCATGAATCTGTGCAGCGGGAACGACCTCGGACCACCAGGGGCCGAGAAAACCACAGTCTCATGGGGCCGGACAATCAGGGTCAGGGGAAAATCCAATATATATCTGGTGATATCTCGGGTGCTATTACAGATAGAGCAATAAATCAAAGTGCATTGTCTGTAGGATGCCCTGGCGCATGAATCTGTGCAGCGGGAACAACCTCGGACCACCAGGGGCCGAGAAAACTACAGTCTCATGGGGCCGGACACTCAGGGTCAGGGCAAAATCCAATATATATCTGGTGATATCTCGGGTGCTATTAGAGATAGCGCAATAAACCATAGTGAATTATCTGCAGGAGGCCCTGGCGCATGAATGTGTGCAGCGGGAACGACCTCGGACCACCAGGGGCCGAGAAAACCGCAGTCTCATGGGGCCGGACACTCAGGGTCAGGGAAAAATTCAATATATATCTGGTGATATCTTGGGTGCTATTAGAGATAGCGCAATAAACCAAAGTGAGTTATCTGCAGGAGGCCCTGGCGCATGAATCTGTGCAGCGGGAACGACCTAGGACCACCAGGGACCGAAAAAACCACCGTCTCATGGGGCCGGACACTCAGGGTCAGGGAAAAATCCAATATATATCTGGTGATATCTCGGGTGCTATTACAGATAGCGCAATAAATCAAAGTGCATTGTCTGTAGGAGGCCCTGGCGCATGAATCTGTGCAGCGGGAACGACCTCGGACCACCAGGGGCCGTAAAAACCACAGTCTCATGGGGCCGGACACTCAGGGTCAGGGGAAAATCCAATATATATCTGGTGATATCTCGGGTGCTATTAAAGATAGCGCAATAAACTAAAGTGAATTATCTGCAGGAGGCCCTGGCGCATGAATGTGTGCAGCGGGAACAACCTCGGACCACCAGGGGCCGAGAAAACCACAGTCTCATGGGGCCGGACACTCAGGGTCAGGGCAAAATCCAATATATATCTGGTGATATCTCGGGTGCTATTAGAGATAGCGCAATAAACCATAGTGAATTATCTGCAGGAGGCCCTGGCGCATGAATGTGTGCAGCGGGAACGACCTCGGACCACCAGGGGCCGAGAAAACCGCAGTCTCATGGGGCCGGACACTCAGGGTCAGGGAAAAATTCAATATATATCTGGTGATATCTTGGGTGCTATTAGAGATAGCGCAATAAACCAAAGTGAGTTATCTGCAGGAGGCCCTGGCGCATGAATCTGTGCAACGGGAACGACCTCGGACCACCAGGGGCCGAAAAAACCACAGTCTCATGGGGCCGGACACTCAGGGTCAGGGGAAAATCCAATATATATCTGGTGATATCTCGGGTGCTATTACAGATAGCGCAATAAATCAAAGTGCATTGTCTGTAGGAGGCCCTGGCGCATGAATCTGTGCAGCGGGAACGACCTCGGACCACCAGGGGCCGTAAAAACCACAGTCTCATGGGGCCGGACACTCAGGGTCAGGGGAAAATCCAATATATATCTGGTGATATCTCGGGTGCTATTAAAGATAGCGCAATAAACTAAAGTGAATTATCTGCAGGAGGCCCTGGCGCATGAATGTGTGCAGCGGGAACGACCTCGGACCACCAGGGGCCGAGAAAACCGCAGTCTCATGGGGCCGGACACTCAGGGTCAGGGAAAAATCCAATATATATCTGGTGATATCTCGGGCGCTATTAGAGATAGCGCAATAAGCCAAAGGGAATTATCTGCAGGAGGCCCTGGCGCATGCATCTGTGCAGCGGGAACGACCTAGGACCACCAGGGACCGAGAAAACCACCGTCTCATGGGGCCGGACACTCAGGGTCAGGGAAAAATCCAATATATATCTGGTGATATCTCGGGTGCTATTAGAGATAGCGCAATAAACGAAAGTGAATTGTCTGCAGGAGGCCCTGGCGCATGAATCTGTGCAGCGGGAACGATCTCGGACCATCAGGGGCCGAGACATCCACCGTCTCATGGGGCCGGACACTCAGGGTCAGGGAAAAATCCAATATATATCTGGTGATATCTCGGGTGCTATTACAGATAGCGCAATAAATCAAAGTGCATTGTCTGTAGGAGGCCCTGGCGCATGAATCTGTGCAGCGGGAACGACCTCGGACCACCAGGGGCCGAGAAAACCACAGTCTCATGGGGCCGGACAATCAGGGTCAGGGGAAAATCCAATATATATCTGGTGATATCTCGGGTGCTATTACAGATAGAGCAATAAATCAAAGTGCATTGTCTGTAGGATGCCCTGGCGCATGAATCTGTGCAGCGGGAACAACCTCGGACCACCAGGGGCCGAGAAAACCACAGTCTCATGGGGCCGGACACTCAGGGTCAGGGCAAAATCCAATATATATCTAGTGATATCTCGGGTGCTATTAGAGATAGCGCAATAAACCATAGTGAATTATCTGCAGGAGGCCCTGGCGCATGAATGTGTGCAGCGGGAACGACCTCGGACCACCAGGGGCCGAGAAAACCGCAGTCTCATGGGGCCGGACACTCAGGGTCAGGGAAAAATTCAATATATATCTGGTGATATCTTGGGTGCTATTAGAGATAGCGCAATAAACCAAAGTGAGTTATCTGCAGGAGGCCCTGGCGCATGAATCTGTGCAACGGGAACGACCTCGGACCACCAGGGGCCGAAAAAACCACAGTCTCATGGGGCCGGACACTCAGGGTCAGGGAAAAATCCAATATATATCTGGTGATATCTCGGGTGCTATTACAGATAGCGCAATAAATCAAAGTGCATTGTCTGTAGGAGGCCCTGGCGCATGAATCTGTGCAGCGGGAACGACCTCGGACCACCAGGGGCCGTAAAAACCACAGTCTCATGGGGCCGGACACTCAGGGTCAGGGGAAAATCCAATATATATCTGGTGATATCTCGGGTGCTATTAAAGATAGCGCAATAAACTAAAGTGAATTATCTGCAGGAGGCCCTGGCGCATGAATGTGTGCAGCGGGAACGACCTCGGACCACCAGGGGCCGAGAAAACCGCAGTCTCATGGGGCCGGACACTCAGGGTCAGGGAAAAATCCAATATATATCTGGTGATATCTCGGGCGCTATTAGAGATAGCGCAATAAGCCAAAGGGAATTATCTGCAGGAGGCCCTGGCGCATGCATCTGTGCAGCGGGAACGACCTAGGACCACCAGGGACCGAGAAAACCACCGTCTCATGGGGCCGGACACTCAGGGTCAGGGAAAAATCCAATATATATCTGGTGATATCTTGGGTGCTATTAGAGATAGCGCAATAAACGAAAGTGAATTATCTGCAGGAGGCCCTGGCGCATGAATCTGTGCAGCGGGAACGACCGCGGACCACCAGGGGCCGAGAAAACCACCGTCTCATGGGGCCGGACACTCTGGGTCAGCGAAAAATCCAATATATATGTGGTGATATCTCGGGTGCTATTACAGATAGCGCAATAAATCAAAGTGCATTGTCTGTAGGAGGCCCTGGCGCATGAATCTGTGCAGCGGGAACGACCTCAGACCACCAGGGGCCGAGGAAACCACAGTCTCATGGGGCCGGACACTCAGGGTCAGGGAAAAATCCAATATATATCTGGTGATATCTTGGGTGCTATTAGATATAGCGCAATAAACCAAAGTGAATTATCTGCAGGAGGCCCTGGCGCATGAATCTGTGCAACGGGAACGACCTCGGACTACCAGGGGCCGAAAAATCCACAGTCTCATGGGGCCGGACACTCAGGGTCAGGGAAAAATCCAATATATATCTGGTGATATCTTGGGTGCTATTAGAGATAGCGTAATAAACCAAAGTGAATTATCTGCAGGAGGCCCTGGCGCAAGAATCTGTGCAGCGGGAACGACCTCGGACCACCAGGGGCCGAGACAACAACCGTCTCATGGGGCCGGACACTCAGGGTCAGGGAAAAATCCAATATATATCTGGTGATATCTTGGGTGCTATTAGAGATAGCGCAATAAACCAAAGTGAGTTATCTGCAGGAGGCCCTGGCGCCTGAAGCTGGGCAGCGGGAACGACCTCGGACCACCAGGGGCCGAGAAAACCACAGTCTCATGGGGCCGGACACTCAGGGTCAGGGGAAAATCCAATATATATCTGGTGATATCTCGGGTGCTATTAGAGATAGCGCAATAAACCATAGTGAATTATCTGCAGGAGGCCCTGGCGCATGAATGTGTGCAGCGGGAACGACCACGGACCACCAGGAGCCGAGAAAACCACAGTCTCATGGGGCCGGACACTCAGGGTCAGGGATAAATCCAATATATATCTGTTGATATCTCGGGCGCTATTAGAGATAGCGCAATAAACCAAAGTGAATTATCTGCAGGAGGCCCTGGCGCATGAATCTGTGCAGCGGGAACGACCTCGGACCACCAGGGGCCGAGAAAACCACCGTCTCATGGGGCCGGACACTCAGGGTCAGGGAAAAATCCAATATATATCTGGTGATATCTCGGGTGCTATTACAGATAGCGCAATAAATCAAAGTGCATTGTCTGTAGGAGGCCCTGGCGCATGAATCTGTGCAGCGGGAACGACCTCGGACCACCAGGGGCCGTGAAAACCACAGTCTCATGGGGCCGGACACTCAGGGTCAGGGGAAAATCCAATATATATCTGGTGATATCTCGGGTGCTATTAAAGATAGCGCAATAAACTAAAGTGCATTGTCTGTAGGATGCCCTGGCGCATGAATGTGTGCAGCGGGAACGACCTCGGACCACCAGGGGCCGAGAAAACCACAGTCTCATGGGGCCGGACACTCAGGGTCAGGGCAAAATCCAATATATATCTGGTGATATCTCGGGTGCTATTAGAGATAGCGCAATAAACCATAGTGAATTATCTGCAGGAGGCCCTGGCGCATGAATGTGTGCAGCGGGAACGACCTCGGACCACCAGGGGCCGAGAAAACCGCAGTCTCATGGGGCCGGACACTCAGGGTCAGGGAAAAATTCAATATATATCTGGTGATATCTTGGGTGCTATTAGAGATAGCGCAATAAACCAAAGTGAGTTATCTGCAGGAGGCCCTGGCGCATGAATCTGTGCAACGGGAACGACCTCGGACCACCAGGGACCGAAAAAACCACAGTCTCATGGGGCCGGACACTCAGGGTCAGGGAAAAATCCAATATATATCTGGTGATATCTCGGGTGCTATTACAGATAGCGCAATAAATCAAAGTGCATTGTCTGTAGGAGGCCCTGGCGCATGAATCTGTGCAGCGGGAACGACCTCGGACCACCAGGGGCCGTAAAAACCACAGTCTCATGGGGCCGGACACTCAGGGTCAGGGGAAAATCCAATATATATCTGGTGATATCTCGGGTGCTATTAAAGATAGCGCAATAAACTAAAGTGAATTATCTGCAGGAGGCCCTGGCGCATGAATGTGTGCAGCGGGAACGACCTAGGACCACCAGGGACCGAGAAAACCACCGTCTCATGGGGCCGGACACTCAGGGTCAGGGAAAAATCCAATATATATCTGGTGATATCTCGGGTGCTATTAGAGATAGCGCAATAAACGAAAGTGAATTATCTGCAGGAGGCCCTGGCGCATGAATCTGTGCAGCGGGAACGACCGCGGACCACCAGGGGCCGAGAAAACCACCGTCTCATGGGGCCGGACACTCTGGGTCAGCGAAAAATCCAATATATATGTGGTGATATCTCGGGTGCTATTACAGATAGCGCAATAAATCAAAGTGCATTGTCTGTAGGAGGCCCTGGCGCATGAATCTGTGCAGCGGGAACGACCTCAGACCACCAGGGGCCGAGGAAACCACAGTCTCATGGGGCCGGACACTCAGGGTCAGGGAAAAATCCAATATATATCTGGTGATATCTTGGGTGCTATTAGATATAGCGCAATAAACCAAAGTGAATTATCTGCAGGAGGCCCTGGCGCATGAATCTGTGCAACGGGAACGACCTCGGACCACCAGGGGCCGAAAAATCCACAGTCTCATGGGGCCGGACACTCAGGGTCAGGGAAAAATCCAATATATATCTGGTGATATCTTGGGTGCTATTAGAGATAGCGCAATAAACCAAAGTGAGTTATCTGCAGGAGGCCCTGGCGCCTGAAGCTGGGCAGCGGGAACGACCTCGGACCACCAGGGGCCGAGAAAACCACAGTCTCATGGGGCCGGACACTCAGGGTCAGGGGAAAATCCAATATATATCTGGTGATATCTCGGGTGCTATTAGAGATAGCGCAATAAACCATAGTGAATTATCTGCAGGAGGCCCTGGCGCATGAATGTGTGCAGCGGGAACGACCACGGACCACCAGGAGCCGAGAAAACCGCAGTCTCATGGGGCCGGACACTCAGGGTCAGGGATAAATCCAATATATATCTGTTGATATCTCGGGCGCTATTAGAGATAGCGCAATAAACCAAAGTGAATTATCTGCAGGAGGCCCTGGCGCATGAATCTGTGCAGCGGGAACGACCTCGGACCACCAGGGGCCGAGAAAACCACCGTCTCATGGGGCCGGACACTCAGGGTCAGGGAAAAATCCAATATATATCTGGTGATATCTCGGGTGCTATTACAGATAGCGCAATAAGTCAAAGTGCATTGTCTGTAGGAGGCCCTGGCGCATGAATGTGTGCAGCGGGAACGACCTCGGACCACCAGGGGCCGAGAAAACCGCAGTCTCATGGGGCCGGACACTCAGGGTCAGGGAAAAATCCAATATATATCTGGTGATATCTCGGGCGCTATTAGAGATAGCGCAATAAGCCAAAGTGAGTTATCTGCAGGAGGCCCTGGCGCATGAATCTGTGCAGCGGGAACGACCTCGGACCACCAGGGGCCGAGAAAACGACCGTCTCATGGGGCCGGACACTCAGGGTCAGTGAAAAATCCAATATATATCTGGTGATATCTCGGGTGCTATTACAGATAGCGCAATAAATCAAAGTGCATTGTCTGTAGGAGGCCCTGGCGCATGAATCTGTGCAGCGGGAACGACCTCGGACCACCAGCGGCCGAGAAAACCACAGTCTCATGGGGCCGGACACTCAGGGTCAGGGGAAAATCCAGTATATATCTGGTGATATCTCGGGTGCTATTAGAGATAGCGCAATAAACCAAAGTGAATTATCTGCAGGAGGCCCTGGCGCATGAATCTGTGCAGCGGGAACGACCTCGGACCACCAGGGGCCGAAAAAACCACAGTCTCATGGGGCCGGACTCTCATGGTCAGAGTAAAATCCAATATATATCTGGTGATATCTCTGGTGCTATTACAGATAGCGCAATAAATCAAAGTGTATAGTCTGTAGGAGGCCCCGGCGCATGAATCTGTGCAGCGGGAACGACCTCGGACGACCAGGGGCCTTGAAAACCACAGTCTCATGGGGCCGGACACTCAGGGTCAGGGGAAAATCCAATATATATCTGGTGATATCTCGGGTGCTATTAGATACAGCGCAATAAACCAAAGTGAATTATCTGCAGGAGGCCCTGGCGCATGAATCTGTGCAGAGGGAACGACCTCGGACCACCAGGGGCCGAGAAAACGACCGTCTCATGCGGCCGGACACTCAGGGTCAGGGGAAAATCCAATATATATCTGGTGATATCTCGGGTGCTATTAGAGATAGCGTAATAAACCAAAGTGCATTGTCTGTAGGAGGCCCTGGCGCATGAATCTGTGCAGCGGGAACGACCTCGGACCACCAGGGGCCGAGAAAACTACAGTCTCATGCGGCCGGACACTCAGGGTCTGGGGAAAATCCAATATATATCTGGTGATATCTCGGGTCCTATTACAGATAGCGAAATAAATCAAAGTGCATTGTCTGTAGGAGGCCCTGGCGCATGAATCTGTGCAGCGGGAACGACCTCGGACCACCAGGGGCCGAGGAAACCACAGTCTCATGGGGCCGGACACTCAGGGTCAGGGAAAAATCCAATATATATCTGGTGATATCTTGGGTGCTATTAGCGATAGCGTAATAAACCAAAGTGAATTATCTGCAGGAGGCCCTGGCGCAAGAATCTGTGCAGCGGGAACGACCTCGGACCACCAGGGGCCGAGACAACAACCGTCTCATGGGGCCGGACACTCAGGGTCAGGGAAAAATCCAATATATATCTGGTGATATCTCGGGTTATATTACAGATAGCACAATAAATCAAAGTGAATTATCTGCAGGAGGCCCTGGCCCATGCATCTGTGCAGCGGGAACGACCTCGGACCACCAGCGGCCGAGAAAACCACCGTCTCATGGGGCCGGACACTCAGGGTCAGGGAAAAATGCTATATATATCTGGTGATATGTCGGGTGCTATTACAGATAGCGCAATAAATCAAAGTGCATTGTCTGGAGGAGGCCCTGGCGCATGTATCTGGGCAGCGGGAACGACCTCGAACCACCAGGGGCCGAGAAAACCACAGTCTCATGGGGCCGGACACTCAGGGTCAGGGGAAAATCCAATATATATCTGGTGATATCTCGGGTGCTATTAGATACAGCGCAATAAACCAAAGTGAATTATCTGCAGGAGGCCCTGGCGCATGAATCTGTGCAGCGGGAACGACCAAGGACCACCAGGGGCCGAGACAACCACCGTCTCATGGGGCCGGACACTCAGGGTCAGGGGAAAATCCAATATATATCTGGTGATATCTCGGGTGCTATTACAGATAGCGCAATAAACCAACGTGCATTGTCTGTAGGAGGCCCTGGCGCATGAATCTGTGCAGCGGGAACGACGTCGGACCACCAGGGGCCGAAAAAACCACAGTCTCATGGGGCCGGACCCTCATGGTCAGGGTAAAATGCAATATATATCTGGTGATATCTCGTGTGCTATTACAGATAGCGCAATAAATCAAAGTGCATTGTCTGTAGGAGGCCCTGGCGCATGAACCTGTGCAGCGGGAACGACCTCGGGCCACCAGGGGCCGAGAAAACCACCGTCTCATGGGGCCGGACACTCAGGGTCAGGGAAAAATGCAATATATATCTGGTGATATGTCGGGTGCTATTACAGATAGCACAATAAATCAAAGTGGATTGTCTGGACGAGGCCCTGGCGCATGAATCTGGGCAGCGGGAACGACCTCGGACCACCAGGGGCCGAGAAAACCACAGTCTCATGGGGCCGGACACTCAGGGTCAGGGGAAAATCCAATATATATCTGGTGATATCTCGGGTGCTATTAGAGATAGGGCAATAAACCAAAGTGAATTATCTGCAGCAGGCCCTGGCGCATGAATCTGTGCAACGGGAACGACCTCGCACCACCAGGGGCCGAGAAAACCACAGTCTCATGGGGCCGGACACTCAGGGTCAGGGGAAAATCCAATATATATCTGGTGATATCTCGGGTGCTATTACAGATAGAGCAATAAATCAAAGTGCATTGTCTGTAGGAGGCCCTGGCGCATGTACCTCTGCAGCGGGAACAACCTCGGACCACCAGGGGCCGAGAAAACCACCGTCTCATGGGGCCGGACACTCAGGGTCAGGGAAAAATGCTATATATATCTGGTGATATGTCGGGTGCTATTACAGATAGCGCAATAAATCAAAGTGCATTGTCTGGAGGAGGCCCTGGCGCATGTATCTGGGCAGCGGGAACGACCTCGAACCACCAGGGGCCGAGAAAACCACAGTCTCATGGGGCCGGACACTCAGGGTCAGGGGAAAATCCAATATATATCTGGTGATATCTCGGGTGCTATTAGATACAGCGCAATAAACCAAAGTGAATTATCTGCAGGAGGCCCTGGCGCATGAATCTGGGCAGCGGGAACGACCTCGGACCACCAGGGGCCGAGAAAACTACAGTCTAATGGGGCCGGACACTCAGGGTGAGGGGAAAATCCAATATATATCTGGTGATATCTCGGGTGCTATTAGAGATAGCGCAATAAACCAAAGTGAATTATCTGCAGGAGGCCCTGCCGCATGCATCTGTGCAGCGGGAACGACCTCGGAACACCAGGGGCCGAGAAAACCACCGTCTCATGGGGCAGGACACTCAGGGTCAGTGAAAAATCCAATATATATCTGCTGATATCTCGGGTGCTGTTACAGATAGCGCAATAAATCAAAGTGCATTGTCTGTAGGAGACCCTGGCGCATGAACCTGTGCAGCGGGAACGTTCTCGGACCTCCAGGGACCGAGAAAACCACAGTCTCATGGGGCCGGACACTCAAGGTCAGGGGAAAATCCAATATATATGTGGTGATATCTCGGGTGCTATTACAGATAGCGCAATAAATCAAAGTGCATTGTCTGTAGGAGGCCCTGGCGCATGACTCTGTGCAGAGGGAACGACCTCGGACCACCAGGGGCCGAGAAAACGACCGTCTCATGCGGCCGGACACTCAGGGTCAGGGGAAAATCCAATATATATCTGGTGATATCTCGGGTGCTATTAGAGATAGCGTAACAAACCAAAGTGCATTGTCTGTAGGAGGCCCTGGCGCATGAATCTGTGCAGCGGGAACGACCTCTGACCACAAGAGGCCGAGAAAACCACCGTCTCATGGGGCCGGACACTCAGGGTCGAGGAAAAATCCAATATATATCTGGTGATATCTCGGGTGCTATTACAGATAGCGCGATAAATCAAAGTGCATTGTCTGTAGGAGGCACTGGCGAATGAGTCTGTGCAGCAGGAACGACCTCGAACCACCAGGGGCCGAGAAAATTACAGATATTCGGAATCCGTCACCCAAGGTCATGTGAAAATCCAGCATATATCTGGTGATATTTCGGGTGCTATTATAGATAGCGCAATAAACCAAAGTGAATTATCTGCAGTAGGCCCTGGCGCATGCATCTGTGCAGCGGGAACGACCTCGGACAACCAGGGGCCGAGAAAGCCACAGACTCATGGGGCTGGACACTCAGGGTTAGGGAAAAATCCAATATATATCTGGTGATATCTCGGGTGCTATTACAGATAGTACAATAAATCAAAGTGCACTGTCTGTAGGAGGCCCTGGCGCATGAATCTGTGCAGCGGGAACGACCTCGGACCACCAGGGGCCGAGAAAACCACCGTCTCATGGGGACGGACACTCGGGTCTGGCGAAAATCCACTATATATCTGGTGATATCTCGGGTGCTATTAGAGATAGCGCAAAAAACCAAACTGCATTGTCTGTAGGAGGCCCTGGCGCATGAATCTGTGCAGCGGGAGTGACCTCTGACCACAAGGGGCCGAGAAAACCACCGTCTCATGGGGCCGGACACTCAGGGTCGAGGAAAAATCCAATATATATCTGGTGATATCTCGGGTGCTAATAGAGATAGCGCAATAAACCAAAGTGAATTATCTGCAGGAGGCCCTGGCGCATGAATCTGTGCAGCGGGAACGACCTCGGACCACCAGGGGCCGAAAAAACCACAGTCTCATGGGGCCGGACACTCATGGTCAGAGTAAAATCCAATATATATCTGGTGATATCTCGGGTGCTATTACAGATAGCGCAATAAATCAAAGTGCATAGTCTGTAGGAGGCCCCGGCGCATGAATCTGTGCAGCGGGAACGACCTCGGACGACCAGGGGCCTTGAAAACCACAGTCTCATGGGGCCGGACACTCAGGGTCAGGGGAAAATCCAATATATATCTGGTGATATCTCGGGTGCTATTAGATACAGCGCAATAAACCAAAGTGAATTATCTGCAGGAGGCCCTGGCGCATGAATCTGTGCAGAGGGAACGACCTCGGACCACCAGGGGCCGAGAAAACGACCGTCTCATGGGGCCGGACACTCAGGGTCAGGGGAAAATCCAATATATATCTGGTGATATCTCGGGTGCTATTAGAGATAGCGTAATAAACCAAAGTGCATTGTCTGTAGGAGGCCCTGGCGCATGAATCTGTGCAGCGGGAACGACCTCGGACCACCAGGGGCCGAGAAAACTACAGTCTCATGCGGCCCGACACTCAGGGTCTGGGGAAAATCCAATATATATCTGGTGATATCTCGGGTCCTATTACAGATAGCGAAATAAATCAAAGTGCATTGTCTGTAGGAGGCCCTGGCGCATGAATCTGTGCAGCGGGAACGACCTCGGACCACCAGGGGCCGAGGAAACCACAGTCTCATGGGGCCGGACACTCAGGGTCAGGGAAAAATCCAATATATATCTGGTGATATCTTGGGTGCTATTAGCGATAGCGTAATAAACCAAAGTGAATTATCTGCAGGAGGCCCTGGCGCAAGAATCTGTGCAGCGGGAACGACCTCGGACCACCAGGGGCCGAGACAACAACCGTCTCATGGGGCCGGACACTCAGGGTCAGGGAAAAATCCAATATATATCTGGTGATATCTCGGGTTATATTACAGATAGCACAATAAATCAAAGTGAATTATCTGCAGGAGGCCCTGGCCCATGCATCTGTGCAGCGGGAACGACCTCGGACCACCAGCGGCCGAGAAAACCACCGTCTCATGGGGCCGGACACTCAGGGTCAGGGAAAAATGCTATATATATCTGGTGATATGTCGGGTGCTATTACAGATAGCGCAATAAATCAAAGTGCATTGTCTGGAGGAGGCCCTGGCGCATGTATCTGGGCAGCGGGAACGACCTCGAACCACCAGGGGCCGAGAAAACCACAGTCTCATGGGGCCGGACACTCAGGGTCAGGGGAAAATCCAATATATATCTGGTGATATCTCGGGTGCTATTAGATACAGCGCAATAAACCAAAGTGAATTATCTGCAGGAGGCCCTGGCGCATGAATCTGTGCAGCGGGAACAACCAAGGACCACCAGGGGCCGAGACAACCACCGTCTCATGGGGCCGGACACTCAGGGTCAGGGGAAAATCCAATATATATCTGGTGATATCTCGGGTGCTATTACAGATAGCGCAATAAACCAACGTGCATTGTCTGTAGGAGGCCCTGGCGCATGAATCTGTGCAGCGGGAACGACGTCGGACCACCAGGGGCCGAAAAAACCACAGTCTCATGGGGCCGGACCCTCATGGTCAGGGTAAAATGCAATATATATCTGGTGATATCTCGTGTGCTATTACAGATAGCGCAATAAATCAAAGTGCATTGTCTGTAGGAGGCCCTGGCGCATGAACCTGTGCAGCGGGAACGACCTCGGGCCACCAGGGGCCGAGAAAACGACCGTCTCATGGGGCCGGACACTCAGGGTCAGGGGAAAATCCAATATATGTCTGGTGATATCTCGGGTGCTATTACAGATAGCGCAATAAACCATAGTGAATTATCTGCAGGAGGCCCTGGCGCATGAATCTGTGCAGCGGGAACGACCTCGGACCACCAGGGGCCGAAAAAACCACAGTCTCATGGGGCCGGATACTCAGGGTCAGGGGAAAATCCAATATAGATCTGGTGATATCTCCGGTGCTATTACAGATAGCGCAATAAATCAAAGTGCATTGTCTGTAGGAGGCCCTGGCGCATGAACCTGTGCAGCGGGAACGACCTCGGACCACCAGGGGCCGAGAAAACGACCGTCTCATGGGGCCGGACGCTCAGGGTCAGTGAAAAATCCAATATATATCTGGTGATATCTCGGGTGCTATTACAGATAGCGCAATAAATCAAAGTGCATTGTCTGTAGGAGGCCCTGGCGCATGAACCTGTGCAGCGGGAACGACCTCGGACCACCAGGGGCCGAGAAAACCACAGTCTCATGGGGCCGGACTCTCAGGGTCAAGGGAAAATCCAATATATATCTGGTGATATCTCGGGTGCTAATAGAGATAGCGCAATAAACCAAAGTGAATTATCTGCAGGAGGCCCTGGCGCATGAATCTGTGCAGCGGGAACGACCTCGGACCAGCAGGGGCCGAGAAAACGACCGTCTCATGGGGCCGGACACTCAGGGTCAGTGAAAAATCCAATATATATCTGGTGATATCTCGGGTGCTATTACAGATAGCGCAATAAATCAAAGTGCATTGTCTGTAGGAGGCCCTGGCGGATGAATCTGTGCAGCGGGAACGACCTCGGACCACCAGGGGCCGAGAAAACCACAGTCTCATGGGGCCGGACACTCAGGGTCAGGGGAAAATCCAGTATATATCTGGTGATATCTCGGGTGCTATTAGAGATAGCGCAATAAACCAAAGTGAATTATCTGCAGGATGCCCTGGCGCATGAATCTGTGCAAGCGGGAACGTCCTCGAACCTCCAGGGGCCGAGACAACCACCGTCTCATGGGGCCGGACACTCAGGGTCAGGGTAAAATCCAATATATATCTGGTGATATCTCGGGTGCTATTACAGATAGCGCAATAAATCAAAGTGCATTGTCTGTAGGAGGCCCTGGCGCATGAATCTGTGCAGCGGGAACGACCTCGGACCACCAGGGGCCGAGAAAACCACAGTCTCATGGGGCCGGACACTCAGGGTCAGGGGAAAATCCAGTATATATCTGGTGATATCTCGGGTGCTATTAGAGATAGCGCAATAAACCAAAGTGAATTATCTGCAGGATGCCCTGGCGCATGAATCTGTGCAAGCGGGAACGTCCTCGAACCTCCAGGGGCCGAGACAACCACCGTCTCATGGGGCCGGACACTCAGGGTCAGGGTAAAATCCAATATATATCTGGTGATATCTCGGGTGCTATTACAGATAGCGCAATAAATCAAAGTGCATTGTCTGTAGGAGGCCCTGGCGCATGAATCTGTGCAGCGGGAAGGTCCTCGGACCTCCAGGGGCCGAGACAACCACCGTCTCATGGGGCCGGACACTCAGGGTCCGGGTAAAATCCAATATATATCTGGTGATATCTTGGGTGCTATTACAGATAGCGCAATAAATCAAAGTGCATTGTCTGTAGGAGGCCCTGGCGCATGAATCTGTGCAGCGGGAACGACCTCGGACCACCAGGGGCCGAGAAAACCACAGTCTCATGGGGCCGGACACTCAGGGTCAGGGGAAAATCCAATATATATCTGGTGATATCTCGGGTGCTATTAGAGATAGCGCAATAAACCAAAGTGAATTATCTGCAGGATGCCCAGGCGCATGAATCTGTGAAGCGGGAACGACCTCGGACCACCAGGGGCCGAGACAACCACCGTCTCATGGGGCCGGACACTCAGGGTCAGGGGAAAATCCAATATAGATCTGGTGATATCTCGGGTGCTATTACAGATAGCGCAATAAATCAAAGTGCATTGTCTGTAGGAGGCCCTGGCGCATGAATCTGTGCAGCGGGAACAACCTAGGACCACCAGGGGCCGAGACAACCACCGTCTCATGTGGCCGGACACTCAGGGTCAGCGGAAAATCCAATATATATCTGGTGATATCTCGGGTGCTATTACAGATAGCGCAATAAATCAAAGTACATTGTCTGTAGGAGGCCCTGGCGCATGAATCTGTGCAGCGGGAACGACCTCGGGCCACCAGGGGCCGAGAAAACCACAGTCTCATGGGGCCGGACGCTCAGGGTCAGTGAAAAATCCAATATATATCTGGTGATATCTCGGGTGCTATTACAGATAGCGCAATAAATCAAAGGGCATTGTCTGTAGGAGGCCCTGGCGCATGAACCTGTGCAGCGGCAACGACCTCGGACCACCAGGGGCCGAGAAAACCACAGTCTCATGGCGCCGGACACTCAGGGTCAGGGGAAAATCCAATATAGATCTGGTGATATCTCGGGTGCTATTACAGATAGAGCAATAAATCAAAGTGCATTGTCTGTAGGAGGCCCTGGCGGATGAGTCTGTGCAGCGGGAACGACCTCGGTCCTCCAGGGGCCGAGACAACCACCGTCTCATGGGGCCGGACACTCAGGGTCAGGGTAAAATCCAATATATATCTGGTGATATCTCGGGTGCTATTACAGATAGCGCAATAAATCAAAGTGCATTGTCTGTAGGAGGCCCTGGCGCATGAATCTGTGCAGCGGGAGCGACGTCGGACCACCAGGGGCCGAAAAAACCACAGTCTCATGGGGCCGGACCCTCATGGTCAGGGTAAAATCCAATATATATCTGGTGATATCTCGTGTGCTATTACAGATAGCGCAATAAATCAAAGTGCATTGTCTGTAGGAGGCCCTGGCGCATGAATCTGTGCAGCGGGAACGACATCGGACCACCAGGGGCCGAGAAAACCACAGTCTCATGGGGCCGGACACTCAGGGTCAGGGGAAAATCCAATATATATCTGGTGATATCTCGGGTGCTATTAGAGATAGCGCAATAAACCAAAGTGAATTATCTGCAGGAGGCCCTGGCGCATGAATCTGTGCAGCGGGAACGACCTCGGACCACCAGGGGCCGAAAAAACCACAGTCTCATGGGGCCGGATACTCAGGGTCAGGGGAAAATTCAATATAGATCTGGTGATATCTCGGGTGCTATTACAGATAGAGCAATAAATCAAAGTGCATTGTCTGTAGGAGGCCCTGGCGCATGAATCTGTGCAGCGGGAACGACCAAGGACCACCAGGGGCCGAGACAACCACCGTCTCATGGGGCCGGACACTCAGGGTCAGGGGAAAATCCAATATATATCTGGTGATATCTCGGGTGCTATTACAGATAGCGCAATAAACCAACGTGCATTGTCTGTAGGAGGCCCTGGCGCATGAATCTGTGCAGCGGGAACGACGTCGGACCACCAGGGGCCGAAAAAACCACAGTCTCATGGGGCCGGACCCTCATGGTCAGGGTAAAATGCAATATATATCTGGTGATATCTCGTGTGCTATTACAGATAGCGCAATAAATCAAAGTGCATTGTCTGTAGGAGGCCCTGGCGCATGAACCTGTGCAGCGGGAACGACCTCGGACCACCAGGGGCCGAGAAAACGACCGTCTCATGGGGCCGGACACTCAGGGTCAGGGGAAAATCCAATATATGTCTGGTGATATCTCGGGTGCTATTACAGATAGCGCAATAAACCATAGTGAATTATCTGCAGGAGGCCCTGGCGCATGAATCTGTGCAGCGGGAACGACCTCGGACCACCAGGGGCCGAAAAAACCACAGTCTCATGGGGCCGGATACTCAGGGTCAGGGGAAAATCCAATATAGATCTGGTGATATCTCGGGTGCTATTACAGATAGCGCAATAAATCAAAGTGCATTGTCTGTAGGAGGCCCTGGCGCATGAACCTGTGCAGCGGGAACGACCTCGGACCACCAGGGGCCGAGAAAACGACCGTCTCATGGGGCCGGACGCTCAGGGTCAGTGAAAAATCCAATATATATCTGGTGATATCTCGGGTGCTATTACAGATAGCGCAATAAATCAAAGTGCATTGTCTGTAGGAGGCCCTGGCGCATGAACCTGTGCAGCTGGAACGACCTCGGACCACCAGGGGCCGAGAAAACCACAGTCTCATGGGGCCGGACTCTCAGGGTCAAGGGAAAATCCAATATATATCTGGTGATATCTCGGGTGCTAATAGAGATAGCGCAATAAACCAAAGTGAATTATCTGCAGGATGCCCAGGCGCATGAATCTGTGAAGCGGGAACGACCTCGGACCACCAGGGGCCGAGACAACCACCGTCTCATGGGGCCGGACACTCAGGGTCAGGGGAAAATCCAATATAGATCTGGTGATATCTCGGGTGCTATTACAGATAGCGCAATAAATCAAAGTGCATTGTCTGTAGGAGGCCCTGGCGCATGAATCTGTGCAGCGGGAACGACCTAGGACCACCAGGGGCCGAGACAACCACCGTCTCATGTGGCCGGACACTCAGGGTCAGCGGAAAATCCAATATATATCTGGTGATATCTCGGGTGCTATTACAGATAGCGCAATAAATCAAAGTGTATTATCTGCAGGAGGCCCTGGCGCATGAATCTGTGCAGCGGGAACGACCTCGGACCACCAGGGTCCGAGAAAAACACCGTCTCATGGGGCCGCACGCTCAGGGTCAGTGAAAAATCCAATATATATCTGGTGATATCTCGGGTGCTATTACAGATAGCGCCATAAATCAAAGTGCTTTGTCTGTAGGAGGCCCTGGCGCATGAATCTGTGCAGCGGGAACGACCTCGGACCACCAGGGGCCGAGACAACCACCGTCTCATGGGGCCGGACACTCAGGGTCAGGGGAATATCCAATATATATCTGGTGATATCACGGGTGCTATTACAGATAGCGCAATAAATCAAAGTACATTGTCTGTAGGAGGCCCTGGCGCATGAATCTGTGCAGCGGGAACGACCTCGGACCACCAGGGTCCGAGAAAACCACAGTCTCATGGGGCCGGACACTCAGGGTCAGGGGAAAATCCAATATATATCTGGTGATATCTCGGGTGCTATTACAGATAGCGCAATAAATCAAAGTGCATCGTCTGTAGGAGGCCCTGGCGCATGAATCTGTGCAGCGGGAACGACCTCGGGCCACCAGGGGCCGAGAAAACCACAGTCTCATGGGGACGGACTCTCAGGGTCAGGGGAAAATCCAATATATATCTGGTGATATCTCGGGTGCTATTAGAGATAGCGCAATAAACCAAAGTGAATTATCTGCAGGAGGCCCTGGCGCATGCATCTGTGCAGCGGGAACGACCTCGGACCACCAGGGGCCGAGAAAACCACCGTCTCATGGGGCTGGACACTCAGAGTGAGGGAAATATCCAATATATATCTGGTGATATCTCGGGTGCTATTACAGATAGCGCAATAAATCAAAGTGCATTGTCTGTAGGAGGCCCTGGGGCATGAACCTGTGCAGCGGGAACGACCTCGGACCACCAGGGGCCGAGAAAACGACCGTCTCATGGGGCCGGACGCTCAGGGTCAGTGAAAAATCCAATATATATCTGGTGATATCTCGGGTGCTATTACAGATAGCGCAATAAATCAAAGGGCATTGTCTGTAGGAGGCCCTGGCGCATGAACCTGTGCAGCGGCAACGACCTCGGACCACCAGGAGCCGAGAAAACCACAGTCTCATGGGGCCGGACACTCAGGGTCAGGGGAAAATCCAATATAGATCTGGTGATATCTCGGGTGCTATTACAGATAGCGCAGTAAATCAAAGTGCTTTGTCTGTAGGAGGCCCTGGCGGATGAATCTGTGCAGCGGGAACGACCTCGGACCACCAGGGGCCGAGAAAACCACAGTCTCATGGGGCCGGACACTCAGGGTCAGGGGAAAATCCAATATATATCTGGTGATATCTCGGGTGCTATTACAGATAGCGCAATAAATCAAAGTACATTGTCTGTAGGAGGCCCTGGCGCATGAACCTGTGCAGCGGCAACGAGCTCGGACCACCAGGGGCCGAGAAAACCACCGTCTCATGGGGCCGGACACTCAGGGTCAGGGGAAAATCCAATATAGATCTGGTGATATCTCGGGTGCTATTACAGATAGCGCAATAAATCAAAGTGCATTGTCTGTAGGAGGCCCTGGCGGATGAGTCTGTGCAGCGGGAACGACCTGGGTCCTCCAGGGGCCGAGACAACCACCGTCTCATGGGGCCGGACACTCAGGGTCAGGGTAAAATCCAATATATATCTGGTGATATCTCGGGTGCTATTACAGATAGCGCAATAAATCAAAGTGCATTGTCTGTAGGAGGCCCTGGCGCATGAATCTGTGCAGCGGGAACGACGTCGGACCACCAGGGGCCGAAAAAACCACAGTCTCATGGGGCCGGACCCTCATGGTCAGGGTAAAATCCAATATATATCTGGTGATATCTCGTGTGCTATTACAGATAGCGCAATAAATCAAAGTGCATTGTCTGTAGGAGGTCCTGGCGCATGAATCTGTGCAGCGGGAACGACCTCGGACCACCAGGGGCCGAGAAAACCACAGTCTCATGGGGCCGGACACTCAGGGTCAGGGGAAAATCCAATATATATCTGGTGATATCTCGGGTGCTATTAGAGATAGCGCAATAAACCAAAGTGAATTATCTGCAGGAGGCCCTGGCGCATGAATCTGTGCAGCGGGAACGACCTCGGACCACCAGGGGCCGAAAAAACCACAGTCTCATGGGGCCGGATACTCAGGGTCAGGGGAAAATTCAATATTGATCTGGTGATATCTCGGGTGCTATTACAGATAGAGCAATAAATCAAAGTGCATTGTCTGTAGGAGGCCCTGGCGCATGAATCTGTGCAGCGGGAACGACCAAGGACCACCAGGGGCCGAGACAACCACCGTCTCATGGGGCCGGACGCTCAGGGTCAGTGAAAAATCCAATATATATCTGGTGATATCTCGGGTGCTATTACAGATAGCGCAATAAATCAAAGTGCATTGTCTGTAGGAGGCCCTGGCGCATGAACCTGTGCAGCGGGAACGACCTCGGACCACCAGGGGCCGAGAAAACCACAGTCTCATGGGGCCGGACTCTCAGGGTCAAGGGAAAATCCAATATATATCTGGTGATATCTCGGGTGCTAATAGAGATAGCGCAATAAACCAAAGTGAATTATCTGCAGGAGGCCCTGGCGCATGAATCTGTGCAGCGGGAACGACCTCGGACCAGCAGGGGCCGAGAAAACGACCGTCTCATGGGGCCGGACACTCAGGGTCAGTGAAAAATCCAATATATATCTGGTGATATCTCGGGTGCTATTACAGATAGCGCAATAAATCAAAGTGCATTGTCTGTAGGAGGCCCTGGCGCATGAACCTGTGCAGCGGGAACGACCTCGGACCACCAGGGGCCGAGAAAACGACCGTCTCATGGGGCCGGACGCTCAGGGTCAGTGAAAAATCCAATATATATCTGGTGATATCTCGGGTGCTATTACAGATAGTGCAATAAATCAAAGTGCATTGTCTGTAGGAGGCCCTGGCGCATGAACCTGTGCAGCGGGAACGACCTCGGACCACCAGGGGCCGAGAAAACCACAGTCTCATGGGGCCGGACTCTCAGGGTCAAGGGAAAATCCAATATATATCTGGTGATATCTCGGGTGCTAATAGAGATAGCGCAATAAACCAAAGTGAATTATCTGCAGGAGGCCCTGGCGCATGAATCTGTGCAGCGGGAACGACCTCGGACCAGCAGGGGCCGAGAAAACGACCGTCTCATGGGGCCGGACACTCAGGGTCAGTGAAAAATCCAATATATATCTGGTGATATCTCGGGTGCTATTACAGATAGCGCAATAAATCAAAGTGCATTGTCTGTAGGAGGCCCTGGCGGATGAATCTGTGCAGCGGGAACGACCTCGGACCACCAGGGGCCGAGAAAACCACAGTCTCATGGGGCCGGACACTCAGGGTCAGGGGAAAATCCAGTATATATCTGGTGATATCTCGGGTGCTATTAGAGATAGCGCAATAAACCAAAGTGAATTATCTGCAGGATGCCCTGGCGCATGAATCTGTGCAAGCGGGAACGTCCTCGAACCTCCAGGGGCCGAGACAACCACCGTCTCATGGGGCCGGACACTCAGGGTCAGGGTAAAATCCAATATATATCTGGTGATATCTCGGGTGCTATTACAGATAGCGCAATAAATCAAAGTGCATTGTCTGTAGGAGGCCCTGGCGCATGAATCTGTGCAGCGGGAACGACCTCGGACCACCAGGGGCCGAGAAAACCACAGTCTCATGGGGCCGGACACTCAGGGTCAGGGGAAAATCCAATATATATCTGGTGATATCTCGGGTGCTATTAGAGATAGCGCAATAAACCAAAGTGAATTATCTGCAGGATGCCCAGGCGCATGAATCTGTGAAGCGGGAACGACCTCGGACCACCAGGGGCCGAGACAACCACCGTCTCATGGGGCCGGACACTCAGGGTCAGGGGAAAATCCAATATAGATCTGGTGATATCTCGGGTGCTATTACAGATAGCGCAATAAATCAAAGTGCATTGTCTGTAGGAGGCCCTGGCGCATGAATCTGTGCAGCGGGAACAACCTAGGACCACCAGGGGCCGAGACAACCACCGTCTCATGTGGCCGGACACTCAGGGTCAGCGGAAAATCCAATATATATCTGGTGATATCTCGGGTGCTATTACAGATAGCGCAATAAATCAAAGTACATTGTCTGTAGGAGGCCCTGGCGCATGAATCTGTGCAGCGGGAACGACCTCGGGCCACCAGGGGCCGAGAAAACCACAGTCTCATGGGGCCGGACGCTCAGGGTCAGTGAAAAATCCAATATATATCTGGTGATATCTCGGGTGCTATTACAGATAGCGCAATAAATCAAAGGGCATTGTCTGTAGGAGGCCCTGGCGCATGAACCTGTGCAGCGGCAACGACCTCGGACCACCAGGGGCCGAGAAAACCACAGTCTCATGGCGCCGGACACTCAGGGTCAGGGGAAAATCCAATATAGATCTGGTGATATCTCGGGTGCTATTACAGATAGCGCAATAAATCAAAGTGCATTGTCTGTAGGAGGCCCTGGCGGATGAATCTGTGCAGCGGGAACGACCTCGGACCACCAGGGGCCGAGAAAACCACCGTCTCATGGGGCCGGACACTCAGGGTCAGGTGAAAATCCAATATAGATCTGGTGATATCTCGGGTGCTATTACAGATAGAGCAATAAATCAAAGTGCATTGTCTGTAGGAGGCCCTGGCGGATGAGTCTGTGCAGCGGGAACGACCTCGGTCCTCCAGGGGCCGAGACAACCACCGTCTCATGGGGCCGGACACTCAGGGTCAGGGTAAAATCCAATATATATCTGGTGATATCTCGGGTGCTATTACAGATAGCGCAATAAATCAAAGTGCATAGTCTGTAGGAGGCCCTGGCGCATGAATCTGTGCAGCGGGAACGACGTCGGACCACCAGGGGCCGAAAAAACCACAGTCTCATGGGGCCGGACCCTCATGGTCAGGGTAAAATCCAATATATATCTGGTGATATCTCGTGTGCTATTACAGATAGCGCAATAAATCAAAGTGCATTGTCTGTAGGAGGCCCTGGCGCATGAATCTGTGCAGCGGGAACGACATCGGACCACCAGGGGCCGAGAAAACCACAGTCTCATGGGGCCGGACACTCAGGGTCAGGGGAAAATCCAATATATATCTGGTGATATCTCGGGTGCTATTAGAGATAGCGCAATAAACCAAAGTGAATTATCTGCAGGAGGCCCTGGCGCATGAATCTGTGCAGCGGGAACGACCTCGGACCACCAGGGGCCGAAAAAACCACAGTCTCATGGGGCCGGATACTCAGGGTCAGGGGAAAATTCAATATAGATCTGGTGATATCTCGGGTGCTATTACAGATAGAGCAATAAATCAAAGTGCATTGTCTGTAGGAGGCCCTGGCGCATGAATCTGTGCAGCGGGAACGACCAAGGACCACCAGGGGCCGAGACAACCACCGTCTCATGGGGCCGGACACTCAGGGTCAGGGGAAAATCCAATATATATCTGGTGATATCTCGGGTGCTATTACAGATAGCGCAATAAACCAACGTGCATTGTCTGTAGGAGGCCCTGGCGCATGAATCTGTGCAGCGGGAACGACGTCGGACCACCAGGGGCCGAAAAAACCACAGTCTCATGGGGCCGGACCCTCATGGTCAGGGTAAAATGCAATATATATCTGGTGATATCTCGTGTGCTATTACAGATAGCGCAATAAATCAAAGTGCATTGTCTGTAGGAGGCCCTGGCGCATGAACCTGTGCAGCGGGAACGACCTCGGACCACCAGGGGCCGAGAAAACGACCGTCTCATGGGGCCGGACACTCAGGGTCAGGGGAAAATCCAATATATGTCTGGTGATATCTCGGGTGCTATTACAGATAGCGCAATAAACCATAGTGAATTATCTGCAGGAGGCCCTGGCGCATGAATCTGTGCAGCGGGAACGACCTCGGACCACCAGGGGCCGAAAAAACCACAGTCTCATGGGGCCGGATACTCAGGGTCAGGGGAAAATCCAATATAGATCTGGTGATATCTCGGGTGCTATTACAGATAGCGCAATAAATCAAAGTGCATTGTCTGTAGGAGGCCCTGGCGCATGAACCTGTGCAGCGGGAACGACCTCGGACCACCAGGGGCCGAGAAAACGACCGTCTCATGGGGCCGGACGCTCAGGGTCAGTGAAAAATCCAATATATATCTGGTGATATCTCGGGTGCTATTACAGATAGCGCAATAAATCAAAGTGCATTGTCTGTAGGAGGCCCTGGCGCATGAACCTGTGCAGCTGGAACGACCTCGGACCACCAGGGGCCGAGAAAACCACAGTCTCATGGGGCCGGACTCTCAGGGTCAAGGGAAAATCCAATATATATCTGGTGATATCTCGGGTGCTAATAGAGATAGCGCAATAAACCAAAGTGAATTATCTGCAGGATGCCCAGGCGCATGAATCTGTGAAGCGGGAACGACCTCGGACCACCAGGGGCCGAGACAACCACCGTCTCATGGGGCCGGACACTCAGGGTCAGGGGAAAATCCAATATAGATCTGGTGATATCTCGGGTGCTATTACAGATAGCGCAATAAATCAAAGTGCATTGTCTGTAGGAGGCCCTGGCGCATGAATCTGTGCAGCGGGAACGACCTAGGACCACCAGGGGCCGAGACAACCACCGTCTCATGTGGCCGGACACTCAGGGTCAGCGGAAAATCCAATATATATCTGGTGATATCTCGGGTGCTATTACAGATAGCGCAATAAATCAAAGTGTATTATCTGCAGGAGGCCCTGGCGCATGAATCTGTGCAGCGGGAACGACCTCGGACCACCAGGGTCCGAGAAAAACACCGTCTCATGGGGCCGCACGCTCAGGGTCAGTGAAAAATCCAATATATATCTGGTGATATCTCGGGTGCTATTACAGATAGCGCCATAAATCAAAGTGCTTTGTCTGTAGGAGGCCCTGGCGCATGAATCTGTGCAGCGGGAACGACCTCGGACCACCAGGGGCCGAGACAACCACCGTCTCATGGGGCCGGACACTCAGGGTCAGGGGAATATCCAATATATATCTGGTGATATCACGGGTGCTATTACAGATAGCGCAATAAATCAAAGTACATTGTCTGTAGGAGGCCCTGGCGCATGAATCTGTGCAGCGGGAACGACCTCGGACCACCAGGGTCCGAGAAAACCACAGTCTCATGGGGCCGGACACTCAGGGTCAGGGGAAAATCCAATATATATCTGGTGATATCTCGGGTGCTATTACAGATAGCGCAATAAATCAAAGTGCATCGTCTGTAGGAGGCCCTGGCGCATGAATCTGTGCAGCGGGAACGACCTCGGGCCACCAGGGGCCGAGAAAACCACAGTCTCATGGGGACGGACTCTCAGGGTCAGGGGAAAATCCAATATATATCTGGTGATATCTCGGGTGCTATTAGAGATAGCGCAATAAACCAAAGTGAATTATCTGCAGGAGGCCCTGGCGCATGCATCTGTGCAGCGGGAACGACCTCGGACCACCAGGGGCCGAGAAAACCACCGTCTCATGGGGCTGGACACTCAGAGTGAGGGAAATATCCAATATATATCTGGTGATATCTCGGGTGCTATTACAGATAGCGCAATAAATCAAAGTGCATTGTCTGTAGGAGGCCCTGGCGCATGAACCTGTGCAGCGGGAACGACCTCGGACCACCAGGGGCCGAGAAAACGACCGTCTCATGGGGCCGGACGCTCAGGGTCAGTGAAAAATCCAATATATATCTGGTGATATCTCGGGTGCTATTACAGATAGCGCAATAAATCAAAGGGCATTGTCTGTAGGAGGCCCTGGCGCATGAACCTGTGCAGCGGCAACGACCTCGGACCACCAGGGGCCGAGAAAACCACAGTCTCATGGGGCCGGACACTCAGGGTCAGGGGAAAATCCAATATAGATCTGGTGATATCTCGGGTGCTATTACAGATAGCGCAGTAAATCAAAGTGCTTTGTCTGTAGGAGGCCCTGGCGGATGAATCTGTGCAGCGGGAACGACCTCGGACCACCAGGGGCCGAGAAAACCACAGTCTCATGGGGCCGGACACTCAGGGTCAGGGGAAAATCCAATATATATCTGGTGATATCTCGGGTGCTATTACAGATAGCGCAATAAATCAAAGTACATTGTCTGTAGGAGGCCCTGGCGCATGAACCTGTGCAGCGGCAACGAGCTCGGACCACCAGGGGCCGAGAAAACCACCGTCTCATGGGGCCGGACACTCAGGGTCAGGGGAAAATCCAATATAGATCTGGTGATATCTCGGGTGCTATTACAGATAGCGCAATAAATCAAAGTGCATTGTCTGTAGGAGGCCCTGGCGGATGAGTCTGTGCAGCGGGAACGACCTCGGTCCTCCAGGGGCCGAGACAACCACCGTCTCATGGGGCCGGACACTCAGGGTCAGGGTAAAATCCAATATATATCTGGTGATATCTCGGGTGCTATTACAGATAGCGCAATAAATCAAAGTGCATTGTCTGTAGGAGGCCCTGGCGCATGAATCTGTGCAGCGGGAACGACGTCGGACCACCAGGGGCCGAAAAAACCACAGTCTCATGGGGCCGGACCCTCATGGTCAGGGTAAAATCCAATATATATCTGGTGATATCTCGTGTGCTATTACAGATAGCGCAATAAATCAAAGTGCATTGTCTGTAGGAGGTCCTGGCGCATGAATCTGTGCAGCGGGAACGACCTCGGACCACCAGGGGCCGAGAAAACCACAGTCTCATGGGGCCGGACACTCAGGGTCAGGGGAAAATCCAATATATATCTGGTGATATCTCGGGTGCTATTAGAGATAGCGCAATAAACCAAAGTGAATTATCTGCAGGAGGCCCTGGCGCATGAATCTGTGCAGCGGGAACGACCTCGGACCACCAGGGGCCGAAAAAACCACAGTCTCATGGGGCCGGATACTCAGGGTCAGGGGAAAATTCAATATTGATCTGGTGATATCTCGGGTGCTATTACAGATAGAGCAATAAATCAAAGTGCATTGTCTGTAGGAGGCCCTGGCGCATGAATCTGTGCAGCGGGAACGACCAAGGACCACCAGGGGCCGAGACAACCACCGTCTCATGGGGCCGGACGCTCAGGGTCAGTGAAAAATCCAATATATATCTGGTGATATCTCGGGTGCTATTACAGATAGCGCAATAAATCAAAGTGCATTGTCTGTAGGAGGCCCTGGCGCATGAACCTGTGCAGCGGGAACGACCTCGGACCACCAGGGGCCGAGAAAACCACAGTCTCATGGGGCCGGACTCTCAGGGTCAAGGGAAAATCCAATATATATCTGGTGATATCTCGGGTGCTAATAGAGATAGCGCAATAAACCAAAGTGAATTATCTGCAGGAGGCCCTGGCGCATGAATCTGTGCAGCGGGAACGACCTCGGACCAGCAGGGGCCGAGAAAACGACCGTCTCATGGGGCCGGACACTCAGGGTCAGTGAAAAATCCAATATATATCTGGTGATATCTCGGGTGCTATTACAGATAGCGCAATAAATCAAAGTGCATTTTCTGTAGGAGGCCCTGGCGGATGAATCTGTGCAGCGGGAACGTCCTCGGACCTCCAGGGGCCGAGACAACCACCGCCTCATGGGGCCGGACACTCAGGGTCCGGGTAAAATCCAATATATATCTGGTGATATCTTGGGTGCTATTACAGATAGCGCAATAAATCAAAGTGCATTGTCTGTAGGAGGCCCTGGCGCACGAATCTGTGCAGCGGGAACGACCTCGGACCACCAGGGGCCGAGAAAACCACAGTCTCATGGGGCCGGACACTCAGGGTCAGGGGAAAATCCAATATATATCTGGTGATATCTCGGGTGCTATTAGAGATAGCGCAATAAACCAAAGTGAATTATCTGCAGGATGCACAGGCGCATGAATCTGTGAAGCGGGAACGACCTCGGACCACCAGGGGCCGAGACAACCACCGTCTCATGGGGCCGGACACTCAGGGTCAGGGTAAAATCCAATATATATCTGGTAATATCTCGGGTGCTATTACAGATAGCGCAATAAATCAAAGTGCATTGTCTGTAGGAGGCCCTGGCGCATGAATCTGTGAAGCGGCAACGACTTCGGACCACCAGGGGCCGAGAAAACCACAGTCTCATGGGGCCGGACACTCAGGGTCAGGGGAAAATCCAGTATATATCTGGTGATATCTCGGGTGCTATTAGAGATAGCGCAATATACCAAAGTGAATTATCTGCAGGAGGCCCTGGCGCATGAATCTGTGCAGCGGGAACGACCTCGGACCACCAGGGGCCGAAAAAACCACAGTCTCATGGGGCCGGATACTCAGGGTCAGGGGAAAATCCAATATAGATCTGGTGATATCTCGGGTGCTATTACAGATAGCGCAATAAATCAAAGTGCATTGTCTGTAGGAGGCCCTGGCGCATGAATCTGTGCAGCGGGAACGACCTAGGACCACCAGGGGCCGAGACAACCACCGTCTCATGGGGCCGGACACTCAGGGTCAGGGGAAAATCCAATATATATCTGGTGATATCTCGGGTGCTATTACAGATAGCGCAATAAATCAAAGTGTATTATCTGCAGGAGGCCCTGGCGCATGAATCTGTGCAGCGGGAACGACCTCGGACCACCAGGGTCCGAGAAAAACACCGTCTCATGGGGCCGCACACTCAGGGTCAGTGAAAAATCCAATATATATCTGGTGATATCTCGGGTGCTATTACAGATAGCGCAATAAATCAAAGTGCATTGTCTGTAGGAGGCCCTGGCGCATGAATCTGTGCAGCGGGAACGACCTCGGACCACCAGGGGCCGTGAAAACCACAGTCTCATGGGGCCGGACACTCAGGGTCAGGGGAAAATCCAATATATATCTGGTGATATCTCGGGTGCTATTACAGATAGCGCAATAAATCAAAGGGCATTGTCTGTAGGAGGCCCTGGCGCATGAACCTGTGCAGCGGAAACGACCTCAACCACCAGGGGCCGAGAAAACCACAGTCTCATGGGGCCGGACACTCAGGGTCAGGGGAAAATCCAATATATATCTGGTGATATCTCGGGTGCTATTACAGATAGCGCAATAAATCAAAGTACATTGTCTGTAGGAGGCCATGGTGCATGAATCTGTGCAGCGGGAACGACCTAGGACCACCAGGGGCCGAGACAACCACCGTCTCATGGGGCCGGACACTCAGGGTCAGGGGAAAATCCAATATATATCTGGTGATATCTCGGGTGCTATTACAGATAGCGCAATCAATCAAAGTGCATTGTCTGTAAGAGGCCCTGGCGCATGAATCTGTGAAGCGGCAACGACCTCGGACCACCAGGGGCCGAGAAAACCACCGTCTCATGGGGCCGGGCACTCAGGGTCTGGGGAAAATCCAGTATATACCTGGTGATATCTCGGGTGCTATTACAGATAGCGCAATAAATCAAAGTACATTGTCTGTAGGAGGCCCTGGCGCATGAATCTGTGCAGCGGGAACGACCTCGGACCACCAGGGTCCGAGAAAACCACAGTCTCATGGGGCCGGACACTCAGGGTCAGGGGAAAATCCAATATATATCTGGTGATATCTCGGGTGCTATTACAGATAGCGCAATAAATCAAAGTGCATTGTCTGTAGGAGGCCCTGGCGCATGAATCTGTGAAGCGGCAACGACCTCGGACCACCAGGGGCCGAGAAAACCACAGTCTCATGGGGCCGGACACTCAGCGTCAGGGGAAAATCCAGTATATATCTGGTGATATCTCGGGTGCTATTAGAGATAGCGCAATATACCAAAGTGAATTATCTGCAGGAGGCCCTGGCGCATGAATCGGTGCAGCGGGAACGACCTCGGACCACCAGGGGCCGAAAAAACCACAGTCTCATGGGGCCGGACACTCAGGGTCAGGGGCAAATCCAATATATATCTGGTGATATCTCGGGTGCTATTACAGATAGCGCAATAAATCAAAGTGTATTATCTGCAGGAGGCCCTGGCGCATGAATCTGTGCAGCGGGAACGACCTCGGACCACCAGGGTCCGAGAAAAACACCGTCTCATGGGGCCGCACACTCAGGGTCAGTGAAAAATCCAATATATATCTGGTGATATCTCGGGTGCTATTACAGATAGCGCCATAAATCAAAGTGCATTGTCTGTAGGAGGCCCTGGCGCATGAATCTGTGCAGCGGGAACGACCTCGGACCACCAGGGGCCGAGACAACCACCGTCTCATGGGGCCGGACACTCAGGGTCAGGGGAATATCCAATATATATCTGGTGATATCACGGGTGCTATTACAGATAGCGCAATAAATCAAAGTACATTGTCTGTAGGAGGCCCTGGCGCATGAATCTGTGCAGCGGGAACGACCTCGGACCACCAGGGTCCGAGAAAACCACAGTCTCATGGGGCCGGACACTCAGGGTCAGGGGAAAATCCAATATATATCTGGTGATATCTCGGGTGCTATTACAGATAGCGCAATAAATCAAAGTGCATTGTCTGTAGGAGGCCCTGGCGCATGAATCTGTGCAGCGGGAACGACCTCGGACCACCAGGGGCCGAGAAAACCAAAGTCTCATGGGGCCGGACACTCAGGGTCAGGGAAAAATCCATTATATATCTGGTGATATATCGGGTGCCATTAGAGATAGCTCGATAAATCAAAGTGCATTGTCTGCAGGAGGCCCTGACGCATGAATCTGTGCAGCCGGAACGACCTCGGACCACCAGGGGCCGAGAAAACCACAGTCTCATGGGGCCGGACACTCAGGGTCAGGGAAAAATCCAATATATATCTGGTGATATCTCGGGTGCTATTAGAGATAGCGCAATAAACCAAAGTGAGTTATCTGCAGGAGGCCCTGGCGCATGAATCTATGCAACGGGAACCACCTCGGACCACCAGGGGCCGAGAAAACGACCGTCTCATGGGGCCGGACACTCAGGGTCAGTGAAAAATCCAATATATATCTGCTGATATCTCGGGTGCTATTACAGATAGCGCAATAAATCAAAGTGCATTGTCTGTAGGAGGCCCTGGCGCATGAACCTGTGCAGCGGGAACGACCTCGGACCACCAGGGCCCGAGAAAACGACCGTCTCATGGGGCCGGACGCTCAGGGTCAGTGAAAAATCCAATATATATCTGGTGATATCTCGGGTGCTATTAGAGATAGCGCAATAAACCAAAGTAAATTATCTGCAGGATGCCCAGGCGCATGAATCTGTGAAGCGGGAACGACCTCGGACCACCAGGGGCCGAGACAACCACCGTCTCATGGGGCCGGACACACAGGGTCCGGGTAAAATCCAATATATATCTGGTGATATCTTGGGTGCTATTACAGATAGCGCAATAAATCAAAGTGCATTGTCTGTAGGAGGCCCTGGCGCATGAATCTGTGCAGCGGGAACGACCTCGGACCACCAGGGGCCGAGAAAACCACAGTCTCATGGGGCCGGACACTCAGGGTCAGGGGAAAATCCAATATATATCTGGTGATATCTCGGGTGCTATTACAGATAGCGCAATAAATCAAAGTGCATTGTCTGTAGGAGGCCCTGGCGCATGAATCTGTGCAGCGGGAACGACCTCGGACCACCAGGGGCCGAAAAAACCACAGTCTCATGGGGCCGGATACTCAGGGTCAGGGGAAAATCCAATATAGATCTGGTGATATCTCGGGTGCTATTACAGATAGTGCAATAAATCAAAGTGCATTGTCTGTAGGAGGCCCTGGCGCATGAATCTGTGCAGCGGGAACGACCTAGGACCACCAGGGGCCGAGACAACCACCGTCTCATGGGGCCGGACACTCAGGGTCAGGGGAAAATCCAATATATATCTGGTGATATCTCGGGTGCTATTACAGATAGCGCAATAAATCAAAGTGTATTATCTGCAGGAGGCCCTGGCGCATGAATCTGTGCAGCGGGAACGACCTCGGACCACCAGGGTCCGAGAAAAACACCGTCTCATGGGGCCGCACACTCAGGGTCAGTGAAAAATCCAATATATATCTGGTGATATCTCGGGTGCTATTACAGATAGCGCCATAAATCAAAGTGCATTGTCTGCAGGAGGCCCTGACGCATGAATCTGTGCAGCGGGAACGACCTCGGACCACCAGGGGCCGAGAAAACCACAGTCTCATGGGGCCGGACACTCAGGGTCAGGGGAAAATCCAATATATATCTGGTGATATCTCGGGTGCTATTAGAGATAGCGCAATAAATCAAAGTGCATTGTCTGTAGGAGGCCCTGGCGCATGAATCTGTGCAGCGGGAACGACCTCGGACCACCAGGGGCCGAGACAACCACCGTCTCATGGGGCCGGACACTCAGGGTCAGGGGAATATCCAATATATATCTGGTGATATCACGGGTGCTATTACAGATAGCGCAATAAATCAAAGTACATTGTCTGTAGGAGGCCCTGGCGCATGAATCTGTGCTGCGGGAACGACCTCGGACCACCAGGGTCCGAGAAAACCACAGTCTCATGGGGCCGGACACTCAGGGTCAGGGGAAAATCCAATATATATCTGGTGATATCTCGGGTGCTATTACAGATAGCCCAATAAATCAAAGTGCATTGTCTGTAGGAGGCCCTGGCGCATGAATCTGTGCAGCGGGAACGACCTCGGACCACCAGGGGCCGAGAAAACCAAAGTCGCATGGGGCCGGACACTCAGGGTCAGGGAAAAATCCATTATATATCTGGTGATATATCGGGTGCCATTAGAGATAGCTCGATAAATCAAAGTGCATTGTCTGCAGGAGGCCCTGACGCATGAATCTGTGCAGCCGGAACGACCTCGGACCACCAGGGGCCGAGAAAACGACCGTCTCATGGGGCCGGACACTCAGGGTCAGTGAAAAATCCAATATATATCTGCTGATATCTCGGGTGCTATTACAGATAGCGCAATAAATCAAAGTGCATTGTCTGTAGGAGGCCCTGGCGCATGAACCTGTGCAGCGGGAACGACCTCGGACCACCAGGGCCCGAGAAAACGACCGTCTCATGGGGCCGGACGCTCAGGGTCAGTGAAAAATCCAATATATATCTGGTGATATCTCGGGTGCTATTACAGATAGCGCAATAAATCAAAGTGAATTATCTGCAGGAGGCCCTGGCGCATGAATCTGTGCAGCGGGAACGTCCTCGGACCCCCAGGGGCCGAGACAACCACCGTCTCATGGGGCCGGACACTCATGGTCAGTGAAAAATCCAATATATATCTGGTGATATCTCGGGTGCTATTACAGATAGCGCAATAAATCAAAGTGCATTGTCTGTAGGAGGCCCTGGCGGATGAATCTGTGCAGCGGGAACGACCTCGGACCACCAGGGGCCGAGAAAACCACAGTCTCATGGGGCCGGACACTCAGGGTCAGGGGAAAATCCAGTATATATCTGGTGATATCTCGGGTGCTATTAGAGATAGCGCAATGAACCAAAGTGAATTATCTGCAGGATGCCCTGGCGCATGAATCTGTGCAGCGGGAACGATCTCGGACCATCAGGGGCCGAGACATCCACCGTCTCATGGGGCCGGACACTCAGGGTCAGGGAAAAATCCAATATATATCTGGTGATATCTCGGGTGCTATTAGAGATAGCGCAATAAACGAAAGTGAATTATCTGCAGGAGGCCCTGGCGCATGAATCTGTGCAGCGGGAACGACCGCGGACCACCAGGGGCCGAGAAAACCACCGTCTCATGGGGCCGGACACTCAGGGTCAGGGAAAAATCCAATATATATCTGGTGATATCTCGGGTGCTATTAGAGATAGCGCAATAAACCAAAGTGAGTTATCTGCAGGAGGCCCTGGCGCATGAATCTGTGCAACGGGAACGACCTCGGACCACCAGGGGCCGAGAAAACCACAGTCTCATGGGGCCGGACACTCAGGGTCAGGGGAAAATCCAATATATATCTGGTGATATCTCGGGTGCTATTAGAGATAGCGCAATAAATGAAAGTGCATTGTCTGTAGGAGGCCCTGGCGCATGAATCTGTGCAGCGGGAACGACCTCGGAACACCAGGGACGGAGAAAACCACCGTCTCATGGGGCCGGACACTCAGGGTCAGTGAAAAATCCAATATATATGTGGTGATATCTCGGGAGCTATTACAGATAGCGCAATAAATCAAAGTGCATTGTCTGTAGGAGACCCTGGCGCATGAATCTGTGCAACGGGAACGACCGCGGACCACCAGGGGCCGAGAAAACCACAGTCTCATGGGGCCGGACACTCAGGGTCAGTGGAAAATCCAATATATATCTGGTGATATCTCGGGTGCTATTACAGATAGCGCAATAAATCAAAGTGCATTACCTGTAGGAGGCCCTGGCGCATGAATGTGTGCAGCGGGAACGACCTCGGGCCACCAGGGGCCGAGAAAACCGCAGTCTCATGGGGCCGGACACTCAGGGTCAGGGAAAAATCCAATATATATCTGGTGATATCTCGGGTGCTATTAGAGATAGCGCAATAAATCAAAGTGCATTGTCTGTAGGAGGCCCTGGCGCATGAATCTGTGCAGCGGGAACGACCTCGGACCACCAGGGGCCGAGACAACCACCGTCTCATGGGGCCGGACACTCAGGGTCAGGGGAATATCCAATATATATCTGGTGATATCACGGGTGCTATTACAGATAGCGCAATAAATCAAAGTACATTGTCTGTAGGAGGCCCTGGCGCATGAATCTGTGCTGCGGGAACGACCTCGGACCACCAGGGTCCGAGAAAACCACAGTCTCATGGGGCCGGACACTCAGGGTCAGGGGAAAATCCAATATATATCTGGTGATATCTCGGGTGCTATTACAGATAGCCCAATAAATCAAAGTGCATTGTCTGTAGGAGGCCCTGGCGCATGAATCTGTGCAGCGGGAACGACCTCGGACCACCAGGGGCCGAGAAAACCAAAGTCGCATGGGGCCGGACACTCAGGGTCAGGGAAAAATCCATTATATATCTGGTGATATATCGGGTGCCATTAGAGATAGCTCGATAAATCAAAGTGCATTGTCTGCAGGAGGCCCTGACGCATGAATCTGTGCAGCCGGAACGACCTCGGACCACCAGGGGCCGAGAAAACGACCGTCTCATGGGGCCGGACACTCAGGGTCAGTGAAAAATCCAATATATATCTGCTGATATCTCGGGTGCTATTACAGATAGCGCAATAAATCAAAGTGCATTGTCTGTAGGAGGCCCTGGCGCATGAACCTGTGCAGCGGGAACGACCTCGGACCACCAGGGCCCGAGAAAACGACCGTCTCATGGGGCCGGACGCTCAGGGTCAGTGAAAAATCCAATATATATCTGGTGATATCTCGGGTGCTATTACAGATAGCGCAATAAATCAAAGTGAATTATCTGCAGGAGGCCCTGGCGCATGAATCTGTGCAGCGGGAACGTCCTCGGACCCCCAGGGGCCGAGACAACCACCGTCTCATGGGGCCGGACACTCATGGTCAGTGAAAAATCCAATATATATCTGGTGATATCTCGGGTGCTATTACAGATAGCGCAATAAATCAAAGTGCATTGTCTGTAGGAGGCCCTGGCGGATGAATCTGTGCAGCGGGAACGACCTCGGACCACCAGGGGCCGAGAAAACCACAGTCTCATGGGGCCGGACACTCAGGGTCAGGGGAAAATCCAGTATATATCTGGTGATATCTCGGGTGCTATTAGAGATAGCGCAATGAACCAAAGTGAATTATCTGCAGGATGCCCTGGCGCATGAATCTGTGCAGCGGGAACGATCTCGGACCATCAGGGGCCGAGACATCCACCGTCTCATGGGGCCGGACACTCAGGGTCAGGGAAAAATCCAATATATATCTGGTGATATCTCGGGTGCTATTAGAGATAGCGCAATAAACGAAAGTGAATTATCTGCAGGAGGCCCTGGCGCATGAATCTGTGCAGCGGGAACGACCGCGGACCACCAGGGGCCGAGAAAACCACCGTCTCATGGGGCCGGACACTCAGGGTCAGGGAAAAATCCAATATATATCTGGTGATATCTCGGGTGCTATTAGAGATAGCGCAATAAACCAAAGTGAGTTATCTGCAGGAGGCCCTGGCGCATGAATCTGTGCAACGGGAACGACCTCGGACCACCAGGGGCCGAGAAAACCACAGTCTCATGGGGCCGGACACTCAGGGTCAGGGGAAAATCCAATATATATCTGGTGATATCTCGGGTGCTATTAGAGATAGCGCAATAAATGAAAGTGCATTGTCTGTAGGAGGCCCTGGCGCATGAATCTGTGCAGCGGGAACGACCTCGGAACACCAGGGACGGAGAAAACCACCGTCTCATGGGGCCGGACACTCAGGGTCAGTGAAAAATCCAATATATATGTGGTGATATCTCGGGTGCTATTACAGATAGCGCAATAAATCAAAGTGCATTGTCTGTAGGAGACCCTGGCGCATGAATCTGTGCAACGGGAACGACCGCGGACCACCAGGGGCCGAGAAAACCACAGTCTCATGGGGCCGGACACTCAGGGTCAGTGGAAAATCCAATATATATCTGGTGATATCTCGGGTGCTATTACAGATAGCGCAATAAATCAAAGTGCATTACCTGTAGGAGGCCCTGGCGCATGAATGTGTGCAGCGGGAACGACCTCGGACCACCAGGGGCCGAGAAAACCGCAGTCTCATGGGGCCGGACACTCAGGGTCAGGGAAAAATCCAATATATATCTGGTGATATCTCGGGCGCTATTAGAGATAGCGCAATAAGCCAAAGGGAATTATCTGCAGGAGGCCCTGGCGCATGAATCTGTGCGGCGGGAACGATCTCGGACCATCAGGGGCCGAGACATCCACCGTCTCATGGGGCCGGACACTCAGGGTCAAGGAAAAATCCAATATATATCTGGTGATATCTCGGGTGCTATTACAGATAGCGCAATAAATCAAAGTGCATTGTCTGTAGGAGGCCCTGGCGCATGAATCTGTGCAGCGGGAACGACCTCGGACCACCAGGGGCCGAGAAAACCACAGTCTCATGGGGCCGGACACTCAGGGTCAGGGGAAAATCCAATATATATCTGGTGATATCTCGGGTGCTATTACAGATAGAGCAATAAATCAAAGTGCATTGTCTGTAGGAGGCCCTGGCGCATGAATGTGTGCAACGGGAACGACCCCGGACCACCAGGGGCCGAGAAAACCACAGTCTCATGGGGCCGGACACTCAGGGTCAGGGGAAAATCCAATATAGATCTGGTGATATCTCGGGTGCTATTACAGATAGCGCAATAAATCAAAGTGCATTGTCTGTAGGAGGCCCTGGCGCATGAATCTGTGCAGCGGGAACGACCTCGGACCACCAGGGGCCGAGAAAAGCACAGTCTCATGGGGCCGGACTCTCAGGGTCAGGGTAAAATCCAATATATATCTGGTGGTATCTCGGGTGCTATTATAGATAGCGCAATAAACCAAAGTGAATTATCTGCAGGAGGCCCTGGCGCATGAATCTGTGCAACGGGAACGACCCCGGACCACCAGGGGCCGCGAAAACCACAGTCTCATGGGGCCGGACACTCAGGGTCAGGGTAAAATCCAATATATATCTGGTGATATCTCGGGTGCTATTACAGATAGCGCAATAAATCAAAGTGCATTGTCTGTAGGAGGCCCTGGCGCATGAATCTGTGCAGCGGGAACGACCTCGGACCACCAGGGGCCGAGAAAACCACAGTCTCATGGGGCCGGACACTCAGGGTCAGGGGAAAATCCAATATATATCTGGTGATAACTCGGGTGCTATTAGAGATAGCGCAATAAACCAAAGTGAATTATCTGCAGGAGGCCCTGGCGCATGATTCTGTGCAGCGGGAACGACCTCGGACCACCAGGGGCCGAGAAAACTACCGTCTCATGGGGCCGGTCACTCAGGGTCAGTGAAAAATCCAATATATATCTGCTGATATCTCGGGTGCTATTAGAGATAGCGCAATAGAGCAAAGTGAATTATCTGCAGGAGGCCCTGGCGCATGAATCTGTGCAGCGGGAACGACCTCGGACCACCAGGGGCCGAAAAAACCACAGTCTCATGGGGCCGGACACTCAGGGTCAGGGTAAAATCCAATATATATCTGGTGATATCTCGGGTGCTATTAGAGATAGCGCAATAAACCAAAGTGAATTATCTGCAGGAGGCCCTGGCGCATGATTCTGTGCAGCGGGAACGACCTCGGACCACCAGGGCCCGAGAAAACGACCGTCTCATGGGGCCGGACGCTCAGGGTCAGTGAAAAATCCAATATATATCTGGTGATATCTCGGGTGCTATTACAGATAGCGCAATAAATCAAAGTGAATTATCTGCAGGAGGCCCTGGCGCATGAATCTGTGCAGCGGGAACGTCCTCGGACCCCCAGGGGCCGAGACAACCACCGTCTCATGGGGCCGGACACTCATGGTCAGTGAAAAATCCAATATATATCTGGTGATATCTCGGGTGCTATTACAGATAGCGCAATAAATCAAAGTGCATTGTCTGTAGGAGGCCCTGGCGGATGAATCTGTGCAGCGGGAACGACCTCGGACCACCAGGGGCCGAGAAAACCACAGTCTCATGGGGCCGGACACTCAGGGTCAGGGGAAAATCCAGTATATATCTGGTGATATCTCGGGTGCTATTAGAGATAGCGCAATGAACCAAAGTGAATTATCTGCAGGATGCCCTGGCGCATGAATCTGTGCAGCGGGAACGATCTCGGACCATCAGGGGCCGAGACATCCACCGTCTCATGGGGCCGGACACTCAGGGTCAGGGCTAAATCCAATATATATCTGGTGATATCTCGGGTGCTATTAGAGATAGCGCAATAAACCATATTGAATTATCTGCAGGAGGCCCTGGCGCATGAATGTGTGCAGCGGGAACGACCTCGGACCACCAGGGGCCGAGAAAACCGCAGTCTCATGGGGCCGGACACTCAGGGTCAGGGAAAAATCCAATATATATCTGGTGATATCTCGGGTGCTATTAGAGATAGCGCAATAAATCAAAGTGCATTGTCTGTAGGAGGCCCTGGCGCATGAATCTGTGCAGCGAGAACGACCTCGGACCACCAGGGGCCGAGAGAACCACAGTCTCATTGGGCCGGACACTCAGGGTCAGTGAAAAATCCAATATATATCTGGTGATATCTCGGGTGCTATTACAGATAGCGCAATAAATCAAAGTGCATTGTCTGTAGGAGGCCCTGGCGCATGAATCTGTGCAGCGGGAACGACCTCGGACCACCAGGGGCCGAGAGAACCACAGTCTCATTGGGCCGGACACTCAGGGTCAGGGGAAAATCCAGTATATATCTCTTGATATCTCGGGTGCTATTACAGATAGCGCAATAAATCAAAGTGTATTGTCTGTAGGAGACCCTGGCGCATGAACGTGTGCAGCGGGAACGACCTCGGACCACCAGGGGCCGAGAAAACGACCGTCTCATGGGGCCGGACGCTCAGGGTCAGTGAAAAATCCAATATATATCTGGTGATATGTCGGGTGCTATTACAGATAGCGCAATAAATCAAAGTGCATTGTCTGTAGGAGGTCCTGGCGCATGAATCTGTGCAGCGGGAACGACCTCGGACCACCAGGGGCCGAGAAAACCACAGTCTCATGGGGCCGGACACTCAGGGTCAGGGGAAAATCCAATATAGATCTGGTGATATCTCGGGTGCTATTACAGATAGCGCAATAAATCAAAGTGCATTACCTGTAGGAGGCCCTGGCGCATGAATCTGTGCAGCGGGAACGACCTCGGACCACCAGGGGCCGAGAAAACCACAGTCTCATGGGGCCGGGCACTCAGAGTCAGGGGAAAATGCAATATAGATCTGGTGATATCTCGGGTGCTATCACAGATAGCGCAATAAACCAAAGTGAATTATCTGCAGGAGGCCCGGGCGCATGAATCTGTGCAACGGGAACGTCCTCGGACCACCAGGGGCCGAGAAAACCACAGTCTCATGGGGCCGGGCACTCAGAGTCAGGGGAAAATCCAATATAGATCTGGTGATATCTCGGGTGCTATCACAGATAGCGCAATAAACCAAAGTGAATTATCTGCAGGAGGCCCGGGCGCATGAATCTGTGCAACGGGAACGTCCTCGGACCACCAGGGGCCGAGAAAACCACAGTCTCATGGGGCCGGACACTCAGGGTCAGGGGAAAATCCAATATAGATCTGGTGATATCTCGGGTGCTATTACAGATAGCGCAATAAATCAAAGTGCATTACCTGTAGGAGGCCCTGGCGCATGAATCTGTGCAGCGGGAACGTCGTCGGACCTCCAGGGGCCGAGACAACGACCGTCTCATGGGGCCGGACACTCAGGGTCAGGGTAAAATCCAATATATATCTGGTGATATCTCGGGTGCTATAACAGATAGCGCAAGAAATCAAAGTGCATTGTCTGTAGGAGGCCCTGGCGCATGAATCTGTGCAGCGGGAACGACCTCGGACCACCAGGGGCTGAGAAAACCACAGTCTCATGGGGCCGGACACTCAGGGTCAGGGGAAAATCCAATATATATCTGGTGATATCTCGGGTGCTATTACAGATAGCGCAATAAATGAAAGTGCATTACCTGTAGGAGGCCCTGGCGCATGAATCTGTGCAGCGGGGACGTCCTCGGACCGCCAGGGGCCGAGACAACGACCGTCTCATGGGGCCGGACACTCAGGGTCAGGGTAAAATCCAATATATATCTGGTGATATATCGGGTGCTATTACAGATAGCGCAATAAATCAAAGTGCATTGTCTGTAGGAGGTCCTGGCGCATGAATCTGTGCAGCGGGAACGACCTCGGACCACCAGGGGCCGAGAAATGCACAGTCTCATGGGGCCGGACACTCAGGGTCAGGGTAAAATCCAATATATATCTGGTGATATCTCGGGTGCTATTAGAGATAGCGCAATAAACCAAAGTGAATTATCTGCAGGAAGCCCTGGCGCATGAATCTGTGCAGCGGGAACGACCTCAGACCACCAGGGGCCGAGAAAACCACAGTCTCATGGGGCCGGACACTCAGGGTCAGGGGAAAATCCAATATAGATCTGGTGATATCTCGGGTGATATTACAGATGGCGCAATAAACCAAAGTGAATTATCTGCAGGAGGCCCTGGTGCATGAATCTGTGCAACGGGAACGACCTCGGACCACCAGGGGCCGAGAAAACCACAGTCTCATGGGGCCGGACACTCAGGGTCAGTGGAAAATCCAATATAGATCTGGTGATATCTCGGGTGCTATTACAGATAGCGCAATAAATCAAAGTGTATTGTCTGTAGGAGACCCTGGCGCATGAACGTGTGCAGCGGGAACGACCTCGGACCACCAGGGGCCGAGAAAACGACCGTCTCATGGGGCCGGACGCTCAGGGTCAGTGAAAAATCCAATATATATCTGGTGATATCTCGGGTGCTATTAGAGATAGCGCAATAAACCAAAGTGAATTATCTGCAGGAGGCCCTGGCGCATGAATCTGTGCAACGGGAACGACCTCGGACCACCAGGGGCCGAGAAAACCACAGTCTCATGGGGTCGGACACTCAGGGTCAGGGGAAAATCCAATATAGATCTGGTGATATCTCGGGTGCTAATACAGATGGCGCAATAAACCAAAGTGAATTATCTGCAGGAGGCCCTGGTGCATGAATCTGTGCAACGGGAACGACCTCGGACCACCAGGGGCCGAGAAAACCACAGTCTCATGGGGCCGGACACTCAGGGTCAGGGGAAAATCCAATATAGATCTGGTGATATCTCGGGTGCTATTACAGATAGCGCAATAAATCAAAGTGCATTACCTGTAGGAGGCCCTGGCGCATGAATCTGTGCAGCGGGAACGTCGTCGGACCTCCAGGGGCCGAGACAACGACCGTCTCATGGGGCCGGACACTCAGGGTCAGGGTAAAATCCAATATATATCTGGTGATATCTCGGGTGCTATAACAGATAGCGCAATAAATCAAAGTGCATTGTCTGTAGGAGGCCCTGGCGCATGAATCTGTGCAGCGGGAACGACCTCGGACCACCAGGGGCCGAGAAAACGACCGTCTCATGGGGCCGGACGCTCAGGGTCAGTGAAAAATCCAATACATATCTGGTGATATCTCGGGTGCTATTACAGATAGCGCAATAAATCAAAGTGCATTGTCTGTAGGAGGCCCTGGCGCATGAATCTGTGCAGCGGGAACGACCTCGGACCACCAGGGGCCGAGAAAACCACAGTCTCATGGGGCCGGACACTCAGGGTCAGGGAAAAATCCAATATATATCTGGTGATATCTCGGGTGCTATTAGAGATAGCGCAATAAACCAAAGTGAATTATCTGCAGGAGGCCCTGGCGCATGAATCTGTGCAGCGGGAACGACCTCGGACCACCAGGGGCCGAGAAAACCACAGTCTCATGGGGCCGGACACTCAGGGTCAGGGGAAAATCCAATATATATCTGGTGATATCTCGGGTGCTATCAGAGATAGCGCAATAAACCAAAGTGAATTATCTGCAGGAGGCCCTGGCGCATGAATGTGTGCAGCGGGAACGACCTCGGACCACCAGGGGCCGAGAGAACCACAGTCTCATTGGGCCGGACACTCAGGGTCAGGGGAAAATCCAGTATATATCTCTTGATATCTCGGGTGCTATTACAGATAGCGCAATAAATCAAAGTGCATTGTCTGTAGGAGGCCCTGGCGCATGAATCTGTACAGCGGGAACGACCTCTGACCACCAGGGGCCGAGAAAACCACAGTCTCATTGGGCCGGACACTCAGGGTCAGGGAAAATCCAATATATATCTGGTGATATCTCGGGTGCAATTAGAGATAGCGCAATAAATCAAAGTGCATTGTCTGCAGGAGGCCCTGGCGCATGAATGTGTGCAGCGGGAACGACCTCGGATCACCAGGGGCCGAGAAAACGACCGTCTCATGGGGCCGGACACTCAGGGTCAGTGAAAAATCCAATATATATCTGCTGATATCTCGGGTGCTATTACAGATAGCGCAATAAATCAAAGTGCATTGTTTGTAGGAGGCCCTGGCGCATGAATCTGTGCAGCGGGAACGACCTCGGACCACCAGGGGCCGAGAAAACCACAGTCTCATGGGGCCGGACACTCAGGGTCAGGGAAAAATCCAATATATATCTGGTGATATCTCGGGTGCTATTAGAGATAGCGCAATAAACCAAAGTGAATTATCTGCAGGAGGCCCTGGCGCATGAATCTGTGCAGCGGGAACGACCGCGGACCACCAGGGGCCGAGAAAACCACAGTCTCATGGGGCCGGACACTCAGGGTCAGGGGAAAATCCAATATATATCTGGTGATATCTCGGGTGCTATCAGAGATAGCGCAATAAACCAAAGTGAATTATCTGCAGGAGGCCCTGGCGCATGAATGTGTGCAGCGGGAACGACCTCGGACCACCAGGGGCCGAGAGAACCACAGTCTCATTGGGCCGGACACTCAGGGTCAGGGGAAAATCCAGTATATATCTCTTGATATCTCGGGTGCTATTACAGATAGCGCAATAAATCAAAGTGCATTGTCTGTAGGAGGCCCTGGCGCATGAATCTGTACAGCGGGAACGACCTCGGACCACCAGGGGCCGAGAAAACCACAGTCTCATTGGGCCGGACACTCAGGGTCAGGGAAAATCCAATATATATCTGGTGATATCTCGGGTGCAATTAGAGATAGCGCAATAAATCAAAGTGCATTGTCTGTAGGAGGCCCTGGCGCATGAATCTGTGCAGCGGGAACGACCTCGGACCACCAGGGGCGGAGACAACGACTGTCTCATGGGGCCGGACACTCAGGGTCAGGGGAAAATCCAATATATATCTGGTGATATCTCGGGTGCTATTAGAGATAGCGCAATAAACCAAAGTGAATTATCTGCAGGAGGCCCTGGCGCATGAATGTGTGCAGCGGGAACGACCTCGGATCACCAGGGGCCGAGAAAACGACCGTCTCATGGGGCCGGACACTCAGGGTCAGTGAAAAATCCAATATATATCTGCTGATATCTCGGGTGCTATTACAGATAGCGCAATAAATCAAAGTGCATTGTTTGTAGGAGGCCCTGGCGCATGAATCTGTGCAGCGGGAACGACCTCGGACCTCCAGGGGCCGAGAAAACCACAGTCTCATGGGGCCGGACACTCAGGGTCAGGGGAAAATCCAATATATATCTGGTGATATCTCGGGTGCTATTAGAGATAGCGCAATAAACCAAAGTGAATTATCTGCAGGAGGCCCTGGCGCATGAATCTGTGCAGCGGGAACGACCTCGGACCACCAGGGACCGAGATAACCACAGTCTCATGGGGCCGGACACTCAGGGTCAGGGGAAAATCCAATATATATCTGGTGATATCTCGGGTGCTATTAGAGATAGCGCAATAAACCAAAGTGAATTATCTGCAGGAGGCCCTGGCGCATGAATCTGTGCAGCGGGAACGACCTCGGATCACCAGGGGCCGAGAAAACTACCGTCTCATGGGGCCGGATACTCAGGGTCAGGGTAAAATCCAATATAGATCTGGTGATATCTCGGGTGCTATTACAGATAGCGCAATAAATCAAAGTGTATTGTCTGTAGGAGACCCTGGCGCATGAACGTGTGCAGCGGGAACGACCTCGGACCACCAGGGGCCGAGAAAACGACCGTCTCATGGGGCCGGACGCTCAGGGTCAGTGAAAAATCCAATATATATCTGGTGATATCTCGGGTGCTATTAGAGATAGCGCAATAAACCAAAGTGAATTATCTGCAGGAGGCCCTGGCGCATGAATCTGTGCAACGGGAACGACCTCGGACCACCAGGGGCCGAGAAAACCACAGTCTCATGGGGTCGGACACTCAGGGTCAGGGGAAAATCCAATATAGATCTGGTGATATCTCGGGTGCTATTACAGATGGCGCAATAAACCAAAGTGAATTATCTGCAGGAGGCCCTGGTGCATGAATCTGTGCAACGGGAACGACCTCGGACCACCAGGGGCCGAGAAAACCACAGTCTCATGGGGCCGGACACTCAGGGTCAGTGGAAAATCCAATATAGATCTGGTGATATCTCGGGTGCTATTACAGATAGCGCAATAAATCAAAGTGCATTACCTGTAGGAGGCCCTGGCGCATGAATCTGTGCAGCGGGGACGTCCTCGGACCGCCAGGGGCGGAGACAACGACCGTCTCATGGGGCCGGACACTCAGGGTCAGGGTAAAATCCAATATATATCTGGTGATATGTCGGGTGCTATTACAGATAGCGCAATAAATCAAAGTGCATTGTCTGTAGGAGGTCCTGGCGCATGAATCTGTGCAGCGGGAACGACCTCGGACCACCAGGGGCCGAGAAAACCACAGTCTCATGGGGCCGGACACTCAGGGTCAGGGGAAAATCCAATATATATCTGGTGATATCTCGGGTGCTATTACAGATAGCGCAATAAATCAAAGTGCATTACCTGTAGGAGGCCCTGGCGCATGAATCTGTGCAGCGGGAACGTCGTCGGACCTCCAGGGGCCGAGACAACGACCGTCTCATGGGGCCGGACACTCAGGGTCAGGGTAAAATCCAATATAGATCTGGTGATATCTCGGGTGCTATTACAGATAGCGCAATAAATCTATGTGCATTACCTGTAGGAGGCCCTGGCGCATGAATCTGTGCAGCGGGAACGACCTCGGACCACCAGGGGCCGAGAAAACCACAGTCTCATGGGGCCGGGCACTCAGAGTCAGGGGAAAATCCAATATAGATCTGGTGATATCTCGGGTGCTATCCCAGATAGCGCAATAAACCAAAGTGAATTATCTGCAGGAGGCCCGGGAGCATGAATCTGTGCAACGGGAACGTCCTCGGACCACCAGGGGCCGAGAAAACCACAGTCTCATGGGGCCGGACACTCAGGGTCAGGGGAAAATCCAATATAGATCTGGTGATATCTCGGGTGCTATTACAGATAGCGCAATAAATCAAAGTGCATTGTCTGTAGGAGGTCCTGGCGCATTAATCTGTGCAGCGGGAACGACCTCGGACCACCAGGGGCCTAGAAAACCACAGTCTCATGGGGCCGGACACTCAGGGTCAGGGTAAAATCCAATATATATCTGGTGATATCTCGGGTGCTATTAGAGATAGCGCAATAAACCAAAGTGAATTATCTGCAGGAAGCCCTGGCGCATGAATCTGTGCAGCGGGAACGACCTCGGACCACCAGGGGCCGAGAAAACCACAGTCTCATGGGGCCGGACACTCAGGGTCAGGGGAAGATCCAATATATATCTGGTGATATCTCGGGTGCTATCAGAGATAGCGCAATAAACCAAAGTGAATTATCTGCAGGAGGCCCTGGCGCATGAATCTGTGCAGCGGGAACGTCGTCGGACCTCCAGGGGCCGAGACAACGACCGTCTCATGGGGCCGGACACTCAGGGTCAGGGTAAAGTCCAATATATATCTGGTGATATCTCGGGTGCTATTACAGATAGCGCAATAAATCAAAGTGCATTACCTGTTGGAGGCCCTGGCGCATGAATCTGTGCAGCGGGGACGACCTCGGACCGCCAGGGGCCGAGACAACGACCGTCTCATGGGGCCGGACACTCAGGGTCAGGGTAAAATCCAATATATATCTGGTGATATATCGGGTGCTATTACAGATAGCGCAATAAATCAAAGTGCATTGTCTGTAGGAGGTCCTGGCGCATTAATCTGTGCAGCGGGAACGACCTCGGACCACCAGGGGCCGAGAAAAGCACAGTCTCATGGGGCCGGACACTCAGGGTCAGGGTAAAATCCAATATATATCTGGTGATATCTCGGGTGCTATTAGAGATAGCGCAATAAACCAAAGTGAATTATCTGCAGGAAGCCCTGGCGCATGAATCTGTGCAGCGGGAACGACCTCGGACCACCAGGGGCCGAGAAAACCACAGTCTCATGGGGCCGGACACTCAGGGTCAGGGGAAAATCCAATATATATCTGGTGATATCTCGGGTGCTATCAGAGATAGCGCAATAAACCAAAGTGAATTATCTGCAGGAGGCACTGGCGCATGAGTGTGTGCAGCGGGAACGACCTCGGACCACCAGGGGCCGAGAAAACGACCGTCTCATGGGGCCGGATACTCAGGGTCAGGGGAAAATCCAATATATATCTGGTGATATCTCGGGTGCTATTACAGATAGCGCAATAAATCAAACTGTATTGTCTGTAGGAGACCCTGGCGCATGAACGTGTGCAGCGGGAACGACCTCGGACCACCAGGGGCCGAGAAAACGACCGTCTCATGGGGCCGGACGCTCAGGGTCAGTGAAAAATCCAATATATATCTGGTGATATCTCGGGTGCTATTAGAGATAGCGCAATAAACCAAAGTGAATTATCTGCAGGAGGCCCTGGCGCATGAATCTGTGCAACGGGAACGACCTCGGACCACCAGGGGCCGAGAAAACCACAGTCTGATGGGGTCGGACACTCAGGGTCAGGGGAAAATCCAATATAGATCTGGTGATATCTCGGGTGCTATTACAGATGGCGCAATAAACCAAAGTGAATTATCTGCAGGAGGCCCTGGTGCATGAATCTGTGCAACGGGAACGACCTCGGACCACCAGGGGCCGAGAAAACCACAGTCTCATGGGGCCGGACACTCAGGGTCAGTGGAAAATCCAATATAGATCTGGTGATATCTCGGGTGCTATTACAGATAGCGCAATAAATCAAAGTGCATTACCTGTAGGAGGCCCTGGCGCATGAATCTGTGCAGCGGGGACGTCCTCGGACCGCCAGGGCCGGAGACAACGACCGTCTCATGGGGCCGGACACTCAGGGTCAGGGTAAAATCCAATATATATCTGGTGATATGTCGGGTGCTATTACAGATAGCGCAATAAATCAAAGTGCATTGTCTGTAGGAGGTCCTGGCGCATGAATCTGTGCAGCGGGAACCACCTCGGACCACCAGGGGCCGAGAAAACCACAGTCTCATGGGGCCGGACACTCAGGGTCAGGGAAAAATCCAATATATATCTGGTGATATCTCTGGTGCTATTACAGATAGCGCAATAAATGAAAGTGCATTACCTGTAGGAGGCCCTGGCGCATGAATCTGTGCAGCGGGAACGACCTCGGACCGCCAGGGGCCGAGACAACGACCGTCTCATGGGGCCGGACACTCAGGGTCAGGGTAAAATCCAATATATATCTGGTGATATGTCGGGTGCTATTACAGATAGCGCAATAAATCAAAGTGCATTGTCTGTAGGAGGTCCTGGCGCATGAATCTGTGCAGCGGGAACGACCTCGGACCACCAGGGGCCGAGAAAAGCACAGTCTCATGGGGCCGGACACTCAGGGTCAGGGTAAAATCCAATATATATCTGGTGATATCTCGGGTGCTATTAGAGATAGCGCAATAAACCAAAGTGAATTATCTGCAGGAAGCCCTGGCGCATGAATCTGTGCAGCGGGAACGACCTCGGACCACCAGGGGCCGAGAAAACCACAGTCTCATGGGGTCGGACACTCAGGGTCAGGGGAAAATCCAATATAGATCTGGTGATATCTCGGGTGCTATTACAGATGGCGCAATAAACCAAAGTGAATTATCTGCAGGAGGCCCTGGTGCATGAATCTGTGCAACGGGAACGACCTCGGACCACCAGGGGCCGAGAAAACCACAGTCTCATGGGGCCGGACACTCAGGGTCAGTGGAAAATCCAATATAGATCTGGTGATATCTCGGGTGCTATTACAGATAGCGCAATAAATCAAAGTGTATTGTCTGTAGGAGACCCTGGCGCATGAACGTGTGCAGCGGGAACGACCTCGGACCACCAGGGGCCGAGAAAACGACCGTCTCATGGGGCCGGACGCTCAGGGTCAGTGAAAAATCCAATATATATCTGGTGATATCTCGGGTGCTATTAGAGATAGCGCAATAAACCAAAGTGAATTATCTGCAGGAGGCCCTGGCGCATGAATCTGTGCAACGGGAACAACCTCGGACCACCAGGGGCCGAGAAAACCACAGTCTCATGGGGTCGGACACTCAGGGTCAGGGGAAAATCCAATATAGATCTGGTGATATCTCGGGTGCTATTACAGATGGCGCAATAAACCAAAGTGAATTATCTGCAGGAGGCCCTGGTGCATGAATCTGTGCAACGGGAACGACCTCGGACCACCAGGGGCCGAGAAAACCACAGTCTCATGGGGCCGGACACTCAGGGTCAGGGGAAAATCCAATATAGATCTGGTGATATCTCGGGTGCTATTACAGATAGCGCAATAAATCAAAGTGCATTACCTGTAGGAGGCCCTGGCGCATGCATCTGTGCAGCGGGAACGTCGTCGGACCTCCAGGGGCCGAGACAACGACCGTCTCATGGGGCCGGACACTCAGGGTCAGGGTAAAATCCAATATATATCTGGTGATATCTCGGGTGCTATAACAGATAGCGCAATAAATCAAAGTGCATTGTCTGTAGGAGGCCCTGGCGCATGAATCTGTGCAGCGGGAACGACCTCGGACCACCAGGGGCCGAGAAAACCACAGTCTCATGGGGCCAGACGCTCAGGGTCAGTGAAAAATCCAATATATATCTGGTGATATCTCGGGTGCTATTAGAGATAGCGCAATAAACCAAAGTGCATTGCCTGTAGGAGGCCCTGGCGCATGTATCTGTGCAGCGGGAACGTCCTCGGACCTCCAGGGGCCGAGACAACGACCGTCTCATGGGGCCGGACCCTCAGGGTCAGGGTAAAATCCAATATATATCTGGTGATATCTCGGGTGCTATTACAGATAGCGCAATAAATCAAAGTGCGTTGTCTGTAGGAGGCCCTGGCGCATGAATCTGTGCAGCGGGAACGACCTCGGACGACCAGGGGCCGAGAAAACCACAGTCTCATTGGGCCCGACACACAGGGTCAGGGGAAAATCCAATATAGATCTGGTGATATCTCGGGTGCTATTACAGATAGCGCAATAAATCAAAGTGCATTACCTGTAGGAGGCCCTGGCGCATGAATCTGTGCAGCGGGAACGTCCTCGGACCTCCAGGGGCCGAGACAACGACCGTCTCATGGGGCCGGACACTCAGGGTCAGGGTAAAATCCAATATATATCTGGTGATATCTCGGGTGCTATAACAGATAGCGCAATAAATCAAAGTGCATTGTCTGTAGGAGGCCCTGGCGCATGAATTTGTGCAGCGGGAACGACCTCGGACCACCAGGGGCCGAGAAAACGACCGTCTCATGGGGCCGGACGCTCAGGGTCAGTGAAAAATCCAATATATATCTGGTGATATCTCGGGTGCTATTACAGATAGCGCAATAAATCAAAGTGCATTGTCTGTAGGAGGCCCTGGCGCATGAATCTGTGCAGCGGGAACGACCTCGGACCACCAGGGGCCGAGAAAACCACAGTCTCATGGGGCCAGACGCTCAGGGTCAGTGAAAAATCCAATATATATCTGGTGATATCTCGGGTGCTATTAGAGATAGCGCAATAAACCAAAGTGAATTATCTGCAGGAGGCCCTGGCGCATGAATCTGTGCAGCGGGAACGACCTCGGACCACCAGGGGCCGAGAAAACCACAGTCTCATGGGGCCGGACACTCAGGGTCAGGGGAAAATCCAATATATATCTGGTGATATCTCGGGTGCTATCAGAGATAGCGCAATAAATCAAAGTGCATTGTCTGTAGGAGGCCCTGGCGCATGAATCTGTACAGCGGGAACGACCTCGGACCACCAGGGGCCGAGAAAACCACAGTCTCATTGGGCCGGACACTCAGGGTCAGGGGAAAATCCAATATAGATCTGGTGATATCTCGGGTGCTATTACAGATAGCGCAATAAATCAAAGTGTATTGTCTGTAGGAGACCCTGGCGCATGAACGTGTGCAGCGGGAACGACCTCGGACCACCAGGGGCCGAGAAAACGACCGTCTCATGGGGCCGGACGCTCAGGGTCAGTGAAAAATCCAATATATATCTGGTGATATCTCGGGTGCTATTAGAGATAGCGCAATAAACCAAAGTGAATTATCTGCAGGAGGCCCTGGCGCATGAATCTGTGCAACGGGAACAACCTCGGACCACCAGGGGCCGAGAAAACCACAGTCTCATGGGGTCGGACACTCAGGGTCAGGGGAAAATCCAATATAGATCTGGTGATATCTCGGGTGCTATTACAGATGGCGCAATAAACCAAAGTGAATTATCTGCAGGAGGCCCTGGTGCATGAATCTGTGCAACGGGAACGACCTCGGACCACCAGGGGCCGAGAAAACCACAGTCTCATGGGGCCGGACACTCAGGGTCAGGGGAAAATCCAATATAGATCTGGTGATATCTCGGGTGCTATTACAGATAGCGCAATAAATCAAAGTGCATTACCTGTAGGAGGCCCTGGCGCATGCATCTGTGCAGCGGGAACGTCGTCGGACCTCCAGGGGCCGAGACAACGACCGTCTCATGGGGCCGGACACTCAGGGTCAGGGTAAAATCCAATATATATCTGGTGATATCTCGGGTGCTATAACAGATAGCGCAATAAATCAAAGTGCATTGTCTGTAGGAGGCCCTGGCGCATGAATCTGTGCAGCGGGAACGACCTCGGACCACCAGGGGCCGAGAAAACCACAGTCTCATGGGGCCAGACGCTCAGGGTCAGTGAAAAATCCAATATATATCTGGTGATATCTCGGGTGCTATTAGAGATAGCGCAATAAACCAAAGTGCATTGCCTGTAGGAGGCCCTGGCGCATGTATCTGTGCAGCGGGAACGTCCTCGGACCTCCAGGGGCCGAGACAACGACCGTCTCATGGGGCCGGACCCTCAGGGTCAGGGTAAAATCCAATATATATCTGGTGATATCTCGGGTGCTATTACAGATAGCGCAATAAATCAAAGTGCGTTGTCTGTAGGAGGCCCTGGCGCATGAATCTGTGCAGCGGGAACGACCTCGGACGACCAGGGGCCGAGAAAACCACAGTCTCATTGGGCCCGACACACAGGGTCAGGGGAAAATCCAATATAGATCTGGTGATATCTCGGGTGCTATTACAGATAGCGCAATAAATCAAAGTGCATTACCTGTAGGAGGCCCTGGCGCATGAATCTGTGCAGCGGGAACGTCCTCGGACCTCCAGGGGCCGAGACAACGACCGTCTCATGGGGCCGGACACTCAGGGTCAGGGTAAAATCCAATATATATCTGGTGATATCTCGGGTGCTATAACAGATAGCGCAATAAATCAAAGTGCATTGTCTGTAGGAGGCCCTGGCGCATGAATTTGTGCAGCGGGAACGACCTCGGACCACCAGGGGCCGAGAAAACGACCGTCTCATGGGGCCGGACGCTCAGGGTCAGTGAAAAATCCAATATATATCTGGTGATATCTCGGGTGCTATTACAGAGAGCGCAATAAATCAAAGTGCATTGTCTGTAGGAGGCCCTGGCGCATGAATCTGTGCAGCGGGAACGACCTCGGACCACCAGGGGCCGAGAAAACCACAGTCTCATGGGGCCGGACACTCAGGGTCAGGGAAAAATCCAATATATATCTGGTGATATCTCGGGTGCTATTAGAGATAGCGCAATAAACCAAAGTGAATTATCTGCAGGAGGCCCTGGCGCATGAATCTGTGCAGCGGGAACGACCTCGGACCACCAGGGGCCGAGAAAACCACAGTCTCATGGGGCCGGACACTCAGGGTCAGGGGAAAATCCAATATATATCTGGTGATATCTCGGGTGCTATCAGAGATAGCGCAATAAATCAAAGTGCATTGTCTGTAGGAGGCCCTGGCGCATGAATCTGTACAGCGGGAACGACCTCGGACCACCAGGGGCCGAGAAAACCACAGTCTCATTGGGCCGGACACTCAGGGTCAGGGAAAATCCAATATATATCTGGTGACATCTCGGGTGCAATTAGAGATAGCGCAATAAATCAAAGTGCATTGTCTGTAGGAGGCCCTGGCGCATGAATATGTGCAGCGGGAACGACCTCGGACCACCAGGGGCGGAGACAACGACTGTCTCATGGGGCCGGACACTCAGGGTCAGGGGAAAATCCAATATATATCTGGTGATATCTCGGGTGCTATTAGAGATAGCGCAATAAACCAAAGTGAATTATCTGCAGGAGGCACTGGCGCATGAATGTGTGCAGCGGGAACGACCTCGGACCACCAGGGGCCGAGAAAACGACCGTCTCATGGGGCCGGACACTCAGGGTCAGTGAAAAATCCAATATATATCTGCTGATATCTCGGGTGCTATTACAGATAGCGCAATAAATCAAAGTGCATTGTTTGTAGGAGGCCCTGGCGCATGAATCTGTGCAGCGGGAACGACCTCGGACCACCAGGGGCCGAGAAAACCACAGTCTCATGGGGCCGGACACTCAGGGTCAGGGGAAAATCCAATATATATCTGGTGATATCTCGGGTGCTATTAGAGATAGCGCAATAAACCAAAGTGAATTATCTGCAGGAGGCCCTGGCGCATGAATCTGTGCAGCGGGAACGACCTCGGACCACCAGGGACCGAGAAAACCACAGTCTCATGGGGCCGGACACTCAGGGTCAGGGGAAAATCCAATATATATCTGGTGATATCTCGGGTGCTATTAGAGATAGCGCAATAAACCAAAGTGAATTATCTGCAGGAGGCTCTGGCGCATGAATCTGTGCAGCGGGAACGACCTCGGATCACCAGGGGCCGAGAAAACTACCGTCTCATGGGGCCGGATACTCAGGGTCAGGGTAAAATCCAATATAGATCTGGTGATATCTCGGGTGCTATTACAGATAGCGCAATAAATCAAAGTGTATTGTCTGTAGGAGACCCTGGCGCATGAAAGTGTGCAGCGGGAACGACCTCGGACCACCAGGGGCCGAGAAAACGACCGTCTCATGGGGCCGGACGCTCAGGGTCAGTGAAAAATCCAATATATATCTGGTGATATCTCGGGTGCTATTAGAGATAGCGCAATAAACCAAAGTGAATTATCTGCAGGAGGCCCTGGCGCATGAATCTGTGCAACGGGAACGACCTCGGACCACCAGGGGCCGAGAAAACCACAGTCTCATGGGGTCGGACACTCAGGGTCAGGGGAAAATCCAATATAGATCTGGTGATATCTCGGGTGCTATTACAGATGGCGCAATAAACCAAAGTGAATTATCTGCAGGAGGCCCTGGTGCATGAATCTGTGCAACGGGAACGACCTCGGACCTCGAGGGGCCGAGAAAACCACAGTCTCATGGGGCCGGACACTCAGGGTCAGTGGAAAATCCAATATAGATCTGGTGATATCTCGGGTGCTATTACAGATAGCGCAATAAATCAAAGTGCATTAACTGTAGGAGGCCCTGGCGCATGAATCTGTGCAGCGGGGACGTCCTCGGACCGCCAGGGCCGGAGACAACGACCGTCTCATGGGGCCGGACACTCAGGGTCAGGGTAAAATCCAATATATATCTGGTGATATGTCGGGTGCTATAACAGATAGCGCAATAAATCAAAGTGCATTGTCTGTAGGAGGTCCTGGCGCATGAATCTGTGCAGCGGGAACGACCTCGGACCACCAGGGGCCGAGAAAACCACAGTCTCATGGGGCCGGACACTCAGGGTCAGGGGAAAATCCAATATATATCTGGTGATATCTCGGGTGCTATTACAGATAGCGCTATAAATCAAAGTGCATTACCTGTAGGAGGCCCTGGCGCATGAATCTGTGCAGCGGGAACGTCGTCGAACCTCCAGGGGCCGAGACAACGACCGTCTCATGGGGCCGGACACTCAGGGTCAGGGTAAAATCCAATATAGATCTGGTGATATCTCGGGTGCTATTACAGATAGCGCAATAAATCAAAGAGCATTACCTGTAGGAGGCCCTGGCGCATGAATCTGTGCAGCGGGAACGTCCTCGGACCTCCAGGGGCCGAGACAACGACCGTCTCATGGGGCCGGACCCTCAGGGTTAGGGTAAAATCCAATATATATCTGGTGATATCTCGGGTGCTATTACAGATAGCGCAATAAATCAAAGTGCATTGTCTGTAGGAGGCCCTGGCGCATGAATCTGTGCAGCGGGAACGACCTCCGGCGACCAGGGGCCGAGAAAACCACAGTCTCATGGGGCCGGACACTCAGGGTCAGGGGAAAATCCAATATATATCTGGTGATATCTCGGGTGCTATTAGAGATAGCGCAATAAATCAAAGTGCATTGTCTGTAGGAGGCCCTGGCGCATGAATCTGTGCAACGGGAACGACCGCGGACCACCAGGGGCCGAGAAAACCACAGTCTCATGGGGCCGGACACTCAGGGTCAGGGGAAAATCCAATATAGATCTGGTGATATCTCGGGTGCTATTACAGATAGCGCAATAAATCAAAGTGCATTGTCTGTAGGAGGCCCTGGCGCATGTATCTGTGCAGCGGGAACGTCCTCGGACCTCCAGGGGCCGAGACAACGACCGTCTCATGGGGCCGGACCCTCAGGGTCAGGGTAAAATCCAATATATATCTGGTGATATCTCGGGTGCTATTACAGATAGCGCAATAAATCAAAGTGCATTGTCTGTAGGAGGCCCTGGCGCATGAATCTGTGCAGCGGGAACGACCTCGGACGACCAGGGGCCGAGAAAACCACAGTCTCATGGGGCCGGACACTCAGGGTCAGGGGAAAATCCAATATATATCTGGTGATATCTCGGGTGCTATTAGAGATAGCGCAATAAACCAAAGTGAATTATCTGCAGGAGGCCCTGGCGCATGAATCTGTGCAACGGGAACGACCTCGGACCACCAGGGGCCGAGAAAACCACAGTCTCATGGGGCCGGACACTCAGGGTCAGGGGAAAATCCAATATATATCTGGTGATATCTCGGGTGCTATTAGAGATAGCGCAATAAACCAAAGTGAATTATCTGCAGGAGGCCCTGGCGCATGAATCTGTGCAACGGGAACGACCTCGGACCACCAGGGGCCGAGAAAACCACAGTCTCATGGGGCCGGACACTCAGGGTCAGGGGAAAATCCAATATATATCTGGTGATATCTCGGGTGCTATTAGAGATAGCGCAATAAATCAAAGTGAATTATCTGCAGGAGGCCCTGGCGCATGAATGTGTGCAGCGGGAACGACCTCGGACCACCAGGGGCCGAGAAAACGACCGTCTCATGGGGCCGGACACTCAGGGTCAGTGAAAAATCCAATATATATCTGGTGATATCTCGGGTGCTATTACAGATAGCGCAATAAATCAAAGTGCATTGTCTGTAGGAGGCCCTGGCGCATGAATCTGTGCAGCGGGAACGACCTCGGACCACCAGGGGCCGAGAGAACCACAGTCTCATTGGGCCGGACACTCAGGGTCAGGGGAAAATCCAGTATATATCTCTTGATATCTCGGGTGCTATTACAGATAGCGCAATAAATCAAAGTGCGTTGTCTGTAGGAGGCCCTGGCGCATGAATCTGTACAGCGGGAACGACCTCGGACCACCAGGGGCCGAGAAAACCACAGTCACATTGGGCCGGACACTCAGGGTCAGGGGAAAATCCAATATAGATCTGGTGATATCTCGGGTGCTATTACAGATAGCGCAATAAATCAAAGTGCATTGTCTGTAGGAGGCCCTGGCGCATGAATCTGTGCAGCGGGAACGTCCTCGGACCTCCAGGGGCCGAGACAACGACCGTCTCATGGGGCCGGACACTCAGGGTCAGGGTAAAATCCAATATATATCTGGTGATATCTCGGGTGCTATAACAGATAGCGCAATAAATCAAAGTGCATTGTCTGTAGGAGGCCCTGGCGCATGAATCTGTGCAGCGGGAACGACCTCGGACCACCAGGGGCCGAGAAAACGACCGTCTCATGGGGCCAGACGCTCAGGGTCAGTGAAAAATCCAATATATATCTGGTGATATCTCGGGTGCTAGTACAGATAGCGCAATAAATCAAAGTGCATTACCTGTAGGAGGCCCTAGCGCATGAATCTGTGCAGCGGGAACGTCCTCGGACCTCCAGGGGCCGAGACAACGACCGTCTCATGGGGCCGGACACTCAGGGTCAGGGTAAAATCCAATATATATCTGGTGATATCTCGGGTGCTATAACAGATAGCGCAATAAATCAAAGTGCATTGTCTGTAGGAGGCCCTGGCGCATGAATCTGTGCAGCGGGAACGACCTCGGACCACCAGGGGCCGAGAAAACGACCGTCTCATGGGGCCGGACGCTCAGGGTCAGTGAAAAATCCAATATATATCTGGTGATATCTCGGGTGCTATTACAGATAGCGCAATAAATCAAAGTGCATTGTCTGTAGGAGGCCCTGGCGCATGAATCTGTGCAGCGGGAACGACCTCGGACCACCAGGGGCCGAGAAAACCACAGTCTCATGGGGCCGGACACTCAGGGTCAGGGAAAAATCCAATATATATCTGGTGATATCTCGGGCGCTATTAGAGATAGCGCAATAAACCAAAGTGAATTATATGCAGGAGGCCCTGGCGCATGAATCTGTGCAGCGGGAACGACCTCGGACCACCAGGGGCCGAAAAAACCACAGTCTCATGGGGCCGGATACTCAGGGTCAGGGGAAAATCCAATATAGATCTGGTGATATCTCGGGTGCTATTACAGATAGCGCAATAAATCAAAGTGCATTGTCTGTAAGAGGCCCTGGCGCATGAATCTGTTCAGCGGGAACGACCTCGGATCACCAGGGGCCGAGACAACCACCGTCTCATGGGGCCGGACACTCAGGGTCAGGGGAATATCCAATATATATCTGGTGATATCTCGGGTGCTATTACAGATAGCGCAATAAATCAAAGTGCATTGTCTGTAGGAGGCCCTGGCGCATGAATCTGTGCAGCGGCAACGACCTCGGACCACCAGGGGCCGAGAAAACCACAGTCTCATGGGGCCGGACACTCAGGGTCAGGGGAAAATCCAATATATATCTGGTGATATCTCGGGTGCTATTACAGATAGCGCAATAAATCAAAGTGCATTGTCTGTAGGAGGCCCTGGCGCATGAATCTGTGCAGTGGGAACGACCTCGGACCACCAGGGGCCGAGAAAACGACCGTCTCATGGGGCCGGACACTCAGGGTCAGGGGAAAATCCAATATAGATCTGGTGATATCTCGGGTGCTATTACAGATAGCGCAATAAATCAAAGTGCATTGTCTGTAGGAGGCCCTGGCGCATGAATCTGTGCAGCGGGAACGACCTCGGACCACCAGGGTCCGAGAAAACCACAGTCTCATGGGGCCGGACACTCAGTGACAAGGGAAAATCCAGTATATATCTGGAGATATCTCGGGTGCTATTAGAGATAGCGCAATAAACCAAAGTGAATTATCTGCAGGAGGCCCTGGCGCATGAATCTGTGCAGCGGGAACGACCGCGGACCACCAGGGGCCGAAAAAACCACAGTCTCATGGGGCCGGATACTCAGGGTCAGGGGAAAATCCAATATAGATCTGGTGATATCTCGGGTGCTATTACAGATAGCGCAATAAATAAAAGTGCATTGTTTGTAGGAGGCCCTGGCGCATGAATCTGTGCAGCGGGAACGACCTCGGATCACCAGGGGCCGAGAAAACCACATTCTCATGGGGCCAGACACTCAGGGTCAGGGGAATATCCAATATATATCTGGTGATATCTCGGGTGCTATTACAGATAGCGCAATAAATAAAAGTGCATTGTTTGTAGGAGGCCCTGGTGCATGAATCTGTGCAGCGGGAACGACCTCGGACCACCAGGGGCCGAGAAAACCACAGTCTCATGGGGCCGGACACTCAGGGTCAGGGGAAATTCCAATATATATCTGGTGATATATCGGGTGCCATTAGAGATAGCTCGATAAATCAAAGTGCATTGTCTGCAGGAGGCCCTGACGCATGAATCTGTGCAGCGGGAACGACCTCGGACCACCAGGGGCCGAGAAAACCACAGTCTCATGGGGCCGAGAACTCAGGGTCAGGGCAAAATCCAATATATATCTGGTGATATCTCGGGTGCTATTACACATAGCGCATTAAACCAACGCGCATTGTCTGTAGGAGGCCATGGCGCATGAATCTGTGCAGCGGGAACGACCTCGGACCACCAGGGGCCGATAAAACCACCGTCTCATGGGGCCGGACACTCAGGGTCAGGGAAAAATCCAATATATATCTGGTGATATCTCGGGTGCTAATAGAGATAGCGCAATAAACCAAAGTGAATTATCTGCAGGAGGCCCTAGCGCATGAATCTGTGCAGCGGGAACGTCCTCGGACCTCCAGGGGCCGAGACAACCACCGTCTCATGGGGCCGGACACTCAGGGTCAGCGTAAAATCCAATATATATCTGGTGATATCTCGGGTGCTATTACAGATAGCGCAATAAACCATAGTGAATTATCTGCAGGAGGCCCTGGCGCATGAATCTGTGCAGCGGGAACGACCTCGGACCACCAGGGGCCGAGACAACCACCGTCTCATGGGGCCGGACACTCAGGGTCAGGGAAAAATCAAAAATATATCTGGTGACATCTCGGGTGCTATTACAGATAGCGCAATAAATCAATGTGTATTGTCTGTGGGAGGCCCTGGCGCATGGATCTGTGCAGCGGGAACGACCTCGGACCACCAGGGGCCGAAAAAACCACAGTCTCGTGGGGCCGGACACTCAGGGTCAGGGTAAAATCCAATATATATCTGGTGATATCTCGGGTGCTATTACAGATAGCGCAATAAACCAAAGTGAATTATCTGCAGGAGGCCCTGGCGCATGCATCTGTCCAGCGGGAACTACCTCGGACCACCAGGGGCCGAGAAAACTACAGTCTCATGGGGCCGGACACTCAGGGTCTGGGGAAAATCCAATATATATCTGGTGATATGTCGGGTGCTATTACAGAGAGCGCAATAAATCAAAGTGCATTGTCTGTAGGAGGCCCTGGCGCATGAATCTGTGCAGCGGGAACGACCTCGGACCACCAGGGGCCGAAAAAACCACAGTCTCATGGGGCCGGACCCTCATGGTCAGGGTAAAATCCAATATATATCTGGTGACATCTCGGGTGCTATTAGAGATAGCGCGATAAATCGAAGTGCAGTGTCTGTAGGAGGCACTGGCGCACGAATCTGTGCAGCGGGAACGACCTCCGACCACCAGGGGCCGAGAAAACCACCGTCCCATGGGGCTGGACACTCAGGGTGAGGGAAATATCCAATATATATCTGGTGATATCTCGGGTGCTATTACAGATAGCGCAATAAATCAAAGTGCATTGTCTGTAGGAGCCCCTGGCGCATGAACCTGTGCAGCGGCAACGACCTCGGACCACCAGGGGCCGAGAAAACCACAGTCTCATGGGGCCGGACACTCAGGGTCAGGGGAAAATCCAATATATATCTGGTGATATCTCGGGTGCTATTACAGATAGCGCAATAAATCAAAGTGCATTGTCTGTAGGAGGCCCTGGCGCATGAATTTGTGAAGCGGCAACGACCTCGGACCACCAGGGGCCGAGAAGACCACAGTCTCATTGGGCCGGACACTCAGTGACAGGGGAAAATCCAGTATATATCTGGAGATATCTCGGGTGCTATTAGAGATAGCGCAATAAACCAAAGTGAATTATCTGCAGGAGGCCCTGGCGCATGAATCTGTGCAGCGGGAACGACCTCGGCCCACCAGGGGCCGAAAAAACCACAGTCTCATGGGGCCGGATACTCAGGGTCAGGGGAAAATCCAATATAGATCTGGTGATATCTCGGGTGCTATTACAGATAGCGCCATAAATCAAAGTGCATTGTCTGTAGGAGGCCCTGGCGCATGAATCTGTGCAGCGGGAACGACCTCGGACCACCAGGGGCCGAGACAACCACCGTCTCATGGGGCCGGACACTAAGGGTCAGGGGAATATCCAATATATATCTGGTGATATCTCGGGTGCTATTACAGATAGCGCAATAAATCAAAGTGCATTGTCTGTAGGAGGCCCTGGCGCATGAATCTGTGCAGTGGGAACGACCTCGGACCACCAGGGGCCGAGAAAACGACCGTCTCATGGGGCCGGACACTCAGGGTCAGGGGAAAATCCAATATAGATCTGGTGATATCTCGGGTGCTATTACACATAGCGCAATAAATCAAAGTGCATTGTCTGTAGGAGGCCCTGGCGCATGAATCTGTGCAGCGGGAACGACCTCGGACCACCAGGGTCCGAGAAAACCACAGTCTCATGGGGCCGGACACTCAGTGACAGGGGAAAATCCAGTATATATCTGGAGATATCTCGGGTGCTATTAGAGATAGCGCAATAAACCAAAGTGAATTATCTGCAGGAGGCCCTGGCGCATGAATCTGTGCAGCGGGAACGACCGCGGACCACCAGGGGCCGAAAAAACCACAGTCTCATGGGGCCGGATACTCAGGGTCAGGGGAAAATCCAATATAGATCTGGTGATATCTCGGGTGCTATTACAGATAGCGCCATAAATCAAAGTGCATTGTCTGTAGGAGGCCCTGTTGCATGAATCTGTGCAGCGGGAACGACCTCGGACCACCAGGGGCCGAGACAACCGCCGTCTCATGGGGCCGGACACTCAGGGTCAGGGGAATATCCAATATATATCTGGTGATATCTCGGGTGCTATTACAGATAGCGCAATAAATCAAAGTGCATTGTTTGTAGGAGGCCCTGGCGCATGAATCTGTGCAGCGGGAACGACCTCGGACCACCAGGGGCCGAAAAAACCACAGTTTCATGGGGCCGGACACTCAGGGTCAGGGGAAAATCCAATATATATCTGGTGATATCTCGGGTGCTATTAGAGATAGCGCAATAAATCAAAGTGCATTGTCTGCAGGAGGCCCTGGCGCATGAATCTGTGCAGCGGGAACGACCTCGGAACACCAGGGGCCGAGAAAACCACAGTCTCATGGGGCCGGATACTCAGGGTCAGGGGAAAATCCAATATGTATCTGGTGATATCTCGGGTGCTATTAGAGATAGCGTAATAAACCAAAGTGCATTGTCTGTAGGATGCCCTGGCGCATGAATCTGTGCAGCGGGAACGACCTCTGACCACAAGAGGCCGAGAAAACCACCGTCTCATGGGGCCGGACACTCAGGGTCAGCGTAAAATCCAATATATATCTGGTGATATCTCGGGTGCTATTACAGATAGCGCAATAAACCATAGTGAATTATCTGCAGGAGGCCCTGGCGCATGAATCTGTGCAGCGGGAACGACCTCGGACCACCAGGGGCCGAAAAAACCACAGTCTCATGGGGCCGGATACTCAGGGTCAGGGGAAAATCCAATAAAGATCTGGTGATATCTCGGGTGCTATTACAGATAGCGCAATAAATCAAAGTGCATTGTCTGTAGGAGGCCCTGGCGCATGAATCTGTGCAGCGGGAACGACCTCGGACCACCAGGGGCCGAGACAACCACCGTCTCATGGGGCCGGACACTCAGGGTCAGGGAAAAATCAAAAATATATCTGGTGACATCTCGGGTGCTATTACAGATAGCGCAATAAATCAAATTGCATTGTCTGTAGGAGGCCCTGGCGCATGAATCTGTGAAGCGGCAACGACCTCGGACCACCAGGGGCCGAGAAAACCACAGTCTCATGGGGCCGGACACTCAGGGTCAGGGCAAAATGCAATATATATCTGGTGATATCTCGGGTGCTATTAGAGATAGCGCAATAAACCAAAGTGAATTATATGCAGGAGGCCCTGGCGCATGAATCTGTGCAGCGGGAACGACCTCGGACCACCAGAGGCCGAGAAAACCACAGTCTCATGGGGCCGGACACTCAGGGTCAGGGGAAAATCCAAAATATATCTGGTGATATCTCGGGTGCTATTAGATACAGCGCAATAAACCAAAGTGAATTATCTGCAGGAGGCCCTGGCGCATGAATCTGGGCAGCGGGAACGACCTCGGACCACCAGGGGCCGAGACAACCACCGTCTCATGGGGCCGGACACTCAGGGTCAGCGTAAAATCCAATATATATCTGGTGATATCTCGGGTGCTATTACAGATAGCGCAATAAACCATAGTGAATTATCTGCAGGAGGCCCTGGCGCATGAATCTGTGCAGCGGGAACGACCTCGGACCACCAGGGGCCGAAAAAACCACAGTCTCATGGGGCCGGATACTCAGGGTCAGGGGAAAATCCAATAAAGATCTGGTGATATCTCGGGTGCTATTACAGATAGCGCAATAAATCAAAGTGCATTGTCTGTAGGAGGCCCTGGCGCATGAATCTGTGCAGCGGGAACGACCTCGGACCACCAGGGGCCGAGACAACCACCGTCTCATGGGGCCGGACACTCAGGGTCAGGGAAAAATCAAAAATATATCTGGTGACATCTCGGGTGCTATTACAGATAGCGCAATAAATCAAATTGCATTGTCTGTAGGAGGCCCTGGCGCATGAATCTGCGAAGCGGCAACGACCTCGGACCACCAGGGGCCGAGAAAACCACAGTCTCATGGGGCCGGACACTCAGGGTCAGGGCAAAATGCAATATATATCTGGTGATATCTCGGGTGCTATTAGAGATAGCGCAATAAACCAAAGTGAATTATATGCAGGAGGCCCTGGCGCATGAATCTGTGCAGCGGGAACGACCTCGGACCACCAGGGGCCGAGAAAACCACCGTCTCATGGGGCCGGACACTCAGGGTCAGGGAAAAATGATATATATATCTGGTGATATGTCGGGTGCTATTACAGATAGCGCAATAAATCAAAGTGCATTGTCTGGAGGAGGCCCTGGCGCATGAATCTGGGCAGCGGGAACGACCTCGGAACACCAGAGGCCGAGAAAACCACAGTCTCATGGGGCCGGACACTCAGGGTCAGGGGAAAATCCAATATATATCTGGTGATATCTCGGGTGCTATTAGATACAGCGCAATAAACCAAAGTGAATTATCTGCAGGAGGCCCTGGCGCATGAATCTGGGCAGCGGGAACGACCTCGGACCACCAGGGGCCGAGAAAACCACAGTCTAATGGGGCCGGACACTCAGGGTCAGGGGAAAATCCAATATATATCTGGTGATATCTCGGGTGCTATTAGAGATAGCGCAATAAACCAAAGTGAATTATCTGCAGGAGGCCCTGGCGCATGCATCTGTCCAGCGGGAACTACCTCGGACCACCAGGGGCCGAGAAAACTACAGTCTCATGGGGCCGGACACTCAGGGTCAGGGAAAAATCCAATATATATCTGGTGATATCTCGGGTGCTAATAGAGATAGCGCAATAAACCAAAGTGAATTATCTGCAGGAGGCCCTAGCGCATGAATCTGTGCAGCGGGAACGTCCTCGGACCTCCAGGGGCCGAGACAACCACCGTCTCATGGGGCCGGACACTCAGGGTCAGCGTAAAATCCAATATATATCTGGTGATATCTCGGGTGCTATTACAGATAGCGCAATAAACCATAGTGAATTATCTGCAGGAGGCCCTGGCGCATGAATCTGTGCAGCGGGAACGACCTCGGACCACCAGGGGCCGAAAAAACCACAGTCTCATGGGGCCGGATACTCAGGGTCAGGGGAAAATCCAATAAAGATCTGGTGATATCTCGGGTGCTATTACAGATAGCGCAATAAATCAAAGTGCATTGTCTGTAGGAGGCCCTGGCGCATGAATCTGTGCAGCGGGAACGACCTCGGACCACCAGGGGCCGAGACAACCACCGTCTCATGGGGCCGGACACTCAGGGTCAGGGAAAAATCAAAAATATATCTGGTGACATCTCGGGTGCTATTACAGATAGCGCAATAAATCAAATTGCATTGTCTGTAGGAGGCCCTGGCGCATGAATCTGTGAAGCGGCAACGACCTCGGACCACCAGGGGCCGAGAAAACCACAGTCTCATGGGGCCGGACACTCAGGGTCAGGGCAAAATGCAATATATATCTGGTGATATCTCGGGTGCTATTAGAGATAGCGCAATAAACCAAAGTGAATTATATGCAGGAGGCCCTGGCGCATGAATCTGTGCAGCGGGAACGACCTCGGACCACCAGGGGCCGAGAAAACCACCGTCTCATGGGGCCGGACACTCAGGGTCAGGGAAAAATGATATATATATCTGGTGATATGTCGGGTGCTATTACAGATAGCGCAATAAATCAAAGTGCATTGTCTGGAGGAGGCCCTGGCGCATGAATCTGGGCAGCGGGAATGACCTCGGAACACCAGAGGCCGAGAAAACCACAGTCTCATGGGGCCGGACACTCAGGGTCAGGGGAAAATCCAATATATATCTGGTGATATCTCGGGTGCTATTAGATACAGCGCAATAAACCAAAGTGAATTATCTGCAGGAGGCCCTGGCGCATGAATCTGGGCAGCGGGAACGACCTCGGACCACCAGGGGCCGAGAAAACCACAGTCTAATGGGGCCGGACACTCAGGGTCAGGGGAAAATCCAATATATATCTGGTGATATCTCGGGTGCTATTAGAGATAGCGCAATAAACCAAAGTGAATTATCTGCAGGAGGCCCTGGCGCATGCATCTGTCCAGCGGGAACTACCTCGGACCACCAGGGGCCGAGAAAACTACAGTCTCATGGGGCCGGACACTCAGGGTCAGGGAAAAATCCAATATATATCTGGTGATATCTCGGGTGCTAATAGAGATAGCGCAATAAACCAAAGTGAATTATCTGCAGGAGGCCCTAGCGCATGAATCTGTGCAGCGGGAACGTCCTCGGACCTCCAGGGGCCGAGACAACCACCGTCTCATGGGGCCGGACACTCAGGGTCAGCGTAAAATCCAATATATATCTGGTGATATCTCGGGTGCTATTACAGATAGCGCAATAAACCATAGTGAATTATCTGCAGGAGGCCCTGGCGCATGAATCTGTGCAGCGGGAACGACCTCGGACCACCAGGGGCCGAAAAAACCACAGTCTCATGGGGCCGGATACTCAGGGTCAGGGGAAAATCCAATAAAGATCTGGTGATATCTCGGGTGCTATTACAGATAGCGCAATAAATCAAAGTGCATTGTCTGTAGGAGGCCCTGGCGCATGAATCTGTGCAGCGGGAACGACCTCGGACCACCAGGGGCCGAGACAACCACCGTCTCATGGGGCCGGACACTCAGGGTCAGGGAAAAATCAAAAATATATCTGGTGACATCTCGGGTGCTATTACAGATAGCGCAATAAATCAAATTGCATTGTCTGTAGGAGGCCCTGGCGCATGAATCTGTGAAGCGGCAACGACCTCGGACCACCAGGGGCCGAGAAAACCACAGTCTCATGGGGCCGGACACTCAGGGTCAGGGCAAAATGCAATATATATCTGGTGATATCTCGGGTGCTATTAGAGATAGCGCAATAAACCAAAGTGAATTATATGCAGGAGGCCCTGGCGCATGAATCTGTGCAGCGGGAACGACCTCGGACCACCAGAGGCCGAGAAAACCACAGTCTCATGGGGCCGGACACTCAGGGTCAGGGGAAAATCCAAAATATATCTGGTGATATCTCGGGTGCTATTAGATACAGCGCAATAAACCAAAGTGAATTATCTGCAGGAGGCCCTGGCGCATGAATCTGGGCAGCGGGAACGACCTCGGACCACCAGGGGCCGAGACAACCACCGTCTCATGGGGCCGGACACTCAGGGTCAGCGTAAAATCCAATATATATCTGGTGATATCTCGGGTGCTATTACAGATAGCGCAATAAACCATAGTGAATTATCTGCAGGAGGCCCTGGCGCATGAATCTGTGCAGCGGGAACGACCTCGGACCACCAGGGGCCGAAAAAACCACAGTCTCATGGGGCCGGATACTCAGGGTCAGCGGAAAATCCAATAAAGATCTGGTGATATCTCGGGTGCTATTACAGATAGCGCAATAAATCAAAGTGCATTGTCTGTAGGAGGCCCTGGCGCATGAATCTGTGCAGCGGGAACGACCTCGGACCACCAGGGGCCGAGACAACCACCGTCTCATGGGGCCGGACACTCAGGGTCAGGGAAAAATCAAAAATATATCTGGTGACATCTCGGGTGCTATTACAGATAGCGCAATAAATCAAATTGCATTGTCTGTAGGAGGCCCTGGCGCATGAATCTGCGAAGCGGCAACGACCTCGGACCACCAGGGGCCGAGAAAACCACAGTCTCATGGGGCCGGACACTCAGGGTCAGGGCAAAATGCAATATATATCTGGTGATATCTCGGGTGCTATTAGAGATAGCGCAATAAACCAAAGTGAATTATATGCAGGAGGCCCTGGCGCATGAATCTGTGCAGCGGGAACGACCTCGGACCACCAGGGGCCGAGAAAACCACCGTCTCATGGGGCCGGACACTCAGGGTCAGGGAAAAATGATATATATATCTGGTGATATGTCGGGTGCTATTACAGATAGCGCAATAAATCAAAGTGCATTGTCTGGAGGAGGCCCTGGCGCATGAATCTGGGCAGCGGGAACGACCTCGGAACACCAGAGGCCGAGAAAACCACAGTCTCATGGGGCCGGACACTCAGGGTCAGGGGAAAATCCAATATATATCTGGTGATATCTCGGGTGCTATTAGATACAGCGCAATAAACCAAAGTGAATTATCTGCAGGAGGCCCTGGCGCATGAATCTGGGCAGCGGGAACGACCTCGGACCACCAGGGGCCGAGAAAACCACAGTCTAATGGGGCCGGACACTCAGGGTCAGGGGAAAATCCAATATATATCTGGTGATATCTCGGGTGCTATTAGAGATAGCGCAATAAACCAAAGTGAATTATCTGCAGGAGGCCCTGGCGCATGCATCTGTCCAGCGGGAACTACCTCGGACCACCAGGGGCCGAGAAAACTACAGTCTCATGGGGCCGGACACTCAGGGTCTGGGGAAAATCCAATATATATCTGGTGATATGTCGGGTGCTATTACAGAGAGCGCAATAAATCAAAGTGCATTGTCTGTAGGAGGCCCTGGCGCATGAATCTGTGCAGCGGGAACGACCTCGGACCACCAGGGGCCGAAAAAACCACAGTCTCATGGGGCCGGACCCTCATGGTCAGGGTAAAATCCAATATATATCTGGTGACATCTCGGGTGCTATTAGAGATAGCGCGATAAATCGAAGTGCAGTGTCTGTAGGAGGCACTGGCGCACGAATCTGTGCAGCGGGAACGACCTCCGACCACCAGGGGCCGAGAAAACCACCGTCCCATGGGGCTGGACACTCAGGGTGAGGGAAATATCCAATATATATCTGGTGATATCTCGGGTGCTATTACAGATAGCGCAATAAATCAAAGTGCATTGTCTGTAGGAGGCCCTGGCGCATGAATTTGTGAAGCGGCAACGACCTCGGACCACCAGGGGCCGAGAAGACCACAGTCTCATTGGGCCGGACACTCAGTGACAGGGGAAAATCCAGTATATATCTGGAGATATCTCGGGTGCTATTAGAGATAGCGCAATAAACCAAAGTGAATTATCTGCAGGAGGCCCTGGCGCATGAATCTGTGCAGCGGGAACGACCTCGGCCCACCAGGGGCCGAAAAAACCACAGTCTCATGGGGCCGGATACTCAGGGTCAGGGGAAAATCCAATATAGATCTGGTGATATCTCGGGTGCTATTACAGATAGCGCCATAAATCAAAGTGCATTGTCTGTAGGAGGCCCTGGCGCATGAATCTGTGCAGCGGGAACGACCTCGGACCACCAGGGGCCGAGACAACCACCGTCTCATGGGGCCGGACACTAAGGGTCAGGGGAATATCCAATATATATCTGGTGATATCTCGGGTGCTATTACAGATAGCGCAATAAATCAAAGTGCATTGTCTGTAGGAGGCCCTGGCGCATGAATCTGTGCAGTGGGAACGACCTCGGACCACCAGGGGCCGAGAAAACGACCGTCTCATGGGGCCGGACACTCAGGGTCAGGGGAAAATCCAATATAGATCTGGTGATATCTCGGGTGCTATTACACATAGCGCAATAAATCAAAGTGCATTGTCTGTAGGAGGCCCTGGCGCATGAATCTGTGCAGCGGGAACGACCTCGGACCACCAGGGTCCGAGAAAACCACAGTCTCATGGGGCCGGACACTCAGTGACAGGGGAAAATCCAGTATATATCTGGAGATATCTCGGGTGCTATTAGAGATAGCGCAATAAACCAAAGTGAATTATCTGCAGGAGGCCCTGGCGCATGAATCTGTGCAGCGGGAACGACCGCGGACCACCAGGGGCCGAAAAAACCACAGTCTCATGGGGCCGGATACTCAGGGTCAGGGGAAAATCCAATATATATCTGGTGATATCTCGGGTGCTATTAGAGATAGCGCAATAAACCAAAGTGAATTATATGCAGGAGGCCCTGGCGCATGAATCTGTGCAGCGGGAACGACCTCGGACCACCAGGGGCCGAGAAAACCACCGTCTCATGGGGCCGGACACTCAGGGTCAGGGAAAAATGATATATATATCTGGTGATATGTCGGGTGCTATTACAGATAGCGCAATAAATCAAAGTGCATTGTCTGGAGGAGGCCCTGGCGCATGAATCTGGGCAGCGGGAACGACCTCGGAACACCAGAGGCCGAGAAAACCACAGTCTCATGGGGCCGGACACTCAGGGTCAGGGGAAAATCCAATATATATCTGGTGATATCTCGGGTGCTATTAGATACAGCGCAATAAACCAAAGTGAATTATCTGCAGGAGGCCCTGGCGCATGAATCTGGGCAGCGGGAACGACCTCGGACCACCAGGGGCCGAGAAAACCACAGTCTAATGGGGCCGGACACTCAGGGTCAGGGGAAAATCCAATATATATCTGGTGATATCTCGGGTGCTATTAGAGATAGCGCAATAAACCAAAGTGAATTATCTGCAGGAGGCCCTGGCGCATGCATCTGTCCAGCGGGAACTACCTCGGACCACCAGGGGCCGAGAAAACTACAGTCTCATGGGGCCGGACACTCAGGGTCAGGGAAAAATCCAATATATATCTGGTGATATCTCGGGTGCTAATAGAGATAGCGCAATAAACCAAAGTGAATTATCTGCAGGAGGCCCTAGCGCATGAATCTGTGCAGCGGGAACGTCCTCGGACCTCCAGGGGCCGAGACAACCACCGTCTCATGGGGCCGGACACTCAGGGTCAGCGTAAAATCCAATATATATCTGGTGATATCTCGGGTGCTATTACAGATAGCGCAATAAACCATAGTGAATTATCTGCAGGAGGCCCTGGCGCATGAATCTGTGCAGCGGGAACGACCTCGGACCACCAGGGGCCGAAAAAACCACAGTCTCATGGGGCCGGATACTCAGGGTCAGGGGAAAATCCAATAAAGATCTGGTGATATCTCGGGTGCTATTACAGATAGCGCAATAAATCAAAGTGCATTGTCTGTAGGAGGCCCTGGCGCATGAATCTGTGCAGCGGGAACGACCTCGGACCACCAGGGGCCGAGACAACCACCGTCTCATGGGGCCGGACACTCAGGGTCAGGGAAAAATCAAAAATATATCTGGTGACATCTCGGGTGCTATTACAGATAGCGCAATAAATCAAATTGCATTGTCTGTAGGAGGCCCTGGCGCATGAATCTGTGAAGCGGCAACGACCTCGGACCACCAGGGGCCGAGAAAACCACAGTCTCATGGGGCCGGACACTCAGGGTCAGGGCAAAATGCAATATATATCTGGTGATATCTCGGGTGCTATTAGAGATAGCGCAATAAACCAAAGTGAATTATATGCAGGAGGCCCTGGCGCATGAATCTGTGCAGCGGGAACGACCTCGGACCACCAGAGGCCGAGAAAACCACAGTCTCATGGGGCCGGACACTCAGGGTCAGGGGAAAATCCAAAATATATCTGGTGATATCTCGGGTGCTATTAGATACAGCGCAATAAACCAAAGTGAATTATCTGCAGGAGGCCCTGGCGCATGAATCTGGGCAGCGGGAACGACCTCGGACCACCAGGGGCCGAGACAACCACCGTCTCATGGGGCCGGACACTCAGGGTCAGCGTAAAATCCAATATATATCTGGTGATATCTCGGGTGCTATTACAGATAGCGCAATAAACCATAGTGAATTATCTGCAGGAGGCCCTGGCGCATGAATCTGTGCAGCGGGAACGACCTCGGACCACCAGGGGCCGAAAAAACCACAGTCTCATGGGGCCGGATACTCAGGGTCAGGGGAAAATCCAATAAAGATCTGGTGATATCTCGGGTGCTATTACAGATAGCGCAATAAATCAAAGTGCATTGTCTGTAGGAGGCCCTGGCGCATGAATCTGTGCAGCGGGAACGACCTCGGACCACCAGGGGCCGAGACAACCACCGTCTCATGGGGCCGGACACTCAGGGTCAGGGAAAAATCAAAAATATATCTGGTGACATCTCGGGTGCTATTACAGATAGCGCAATAAATCAAATTGCATTGTCTGTAGGAGGCCCTGGCGCATGAATCTGCGAAGCGGCAACGACCTCGGACCACCAGGGGCCGAGAAAACCACAGTCTCATGGGGCCGGACACTCAGGGTCAGGGCAAAATGCAATATATATCTGGTGATATCTCGGGTGCTATTAGAGATAGCGCAATAAACCAAAGTGAATTATATGCAGGAGGCCCTGGCGCATGAATCTGTGCAGCGGGAACGACCTCGGACCACCAGGGGCCGAGAAAACCACCGTCTCATGGGGCCGGACACTCAGGGTCAGGGAAAAATGATATATATATCTGGTGATATGTCGGGTGCTATTACAGATAGCGCAATAAATCAAAGTGCATTGTCTGGAGGAGGCCCTGGCGCATGAATCTGGGCAGCGGGAACGACCTCGGAACACCAGAGGCCGAGAAAACCACAGTCTCATGGGGCCGGACACTCAGGGTCAGGGGAAAATCCAATATATATCTGGTGATATCTCGGGTGCTATTAGATACAGCGCAATAAACCAAAGTGAATTATCTGCAGGAGGCCCTGGCGCATGAATCTGGGCAGCGGGAACGACCTCGGACCACCAGGGGCCGAGAAAACCACAGTCTAATGGGGCCGGACACTCAGGGTCAGGGGAAAATCCAATATATATCTGGTGATATCTCGGGTGCTATTAGAGATAGCGCAATAAACCAAAGTGAATTATCTGCAGGAGGCCCTGGCGCATGCATCTGTCCAGCGGGAACTACCTCGGACCACCAGGGGCCGAGAAAACTACAGTCTCATGGGGCCGGACACTCAGGGTCTGGGGAAAATCCAATATATATCTGGTGATATGTCGGGTGCTATTACAGAGAGCGCAATAAATCAAAGTGCATTGTCTGTAGGAGGCCCTGGCGCATGAATCTGTGCAGCGGGAACGACCTCGGACCACCAGGGGCCGAAAAAACCACAGTCTCATGGGGCCGGACCCTCATGGTCAGGGTAAAATCCAATATATATCTGGTGACATCTCGGGTGCTATTAGAGATAGCGCGATAAATCGAAGTGCAGTGTCTGTAGGAGGCACTGGCGCACGAATCTGTGCAGCGGGAACGACCTCCGACCACCAGGGGCCGAGAAAACCACCGTCCCATGGGGCTGGACACTCAGGGTGAGGGAAATATCCAATATATATCTGGTGATATCTCGGGTGCTATTACAGATAGCGCAATAAATCAAAGTGCATTGTCTGTAGGAGGCCCTGGCGCATGAATTTGTGAAGCGGCAACGACCTCGGACCACCAGGGGCCGAGAAGACCACAGTCTCATTGGGCCGGACACTCAGTGACAGGGGAAAATCCAGTATATATCTGGAGATATCTCGGGTGCTATTAGAGATAGCGCAATAAACCAAAGTGAATTATCTGCAGGAGGCCCTGGCGCATGAATCTGTGCAGCGGGAACGACCTCGGCCCACCAGGGGCCGAAAAAACCACAGTCTCATGGGGCCGGATACTCAGGGTCAGGGGAAAATCCAATATAGATCTGGTGATATCTCGGGTGCTATTACAGATAGCGCCATAAATCAAAGTGCATTGTCTGTAGGAGGCCCTGGCGCATGAATCTGTGCAGCGGGAACGACCTCGGACCACCAGGGGCCGAGACAACCACCGTCTCATGGGGCCGGACACTAAGGGTCAGGGGAATATCCAATATATATCTGGTGATATCTCGGGTGCTATTACAGATAGCGCAATAAATCAAAGTGCATTGTCTGTAGGAGGCCCTGGCGCATGAATCTGTGCAGTGGGAACGACCTCGGACCACCAGGGGCCGAGAAAACGACCGTCTCATGGGGCCGGACACTCAGGGTCAGGGGAAAATCCAATATAGATCTGGTGATATCTCGGGTGCTATTACACATAGCGCAATAAATCAAAGTGCATTGTCTGTAGGAGGCCCTGGCGCATGAATCTGTGCAGCGGGAACGACCTCGGACCACCAGGGTCCGAGAAAACCACAGTCTCATGGGGCCGGACACTCAGTGACAGGGGAAAATCCAGTATATATCTGGAGATATCTCGGGTGCTATTAGAGATAGCGCAATAAACCAAAGTGAATTATCTGCAGGAGGCCCTGGCGCATGAATCTGTGCAGCGGGAACGACCGCGGACCACCAGGGGCCGAAAAAACCACAGTCTCATGGGGCCGGATACTCAGGGTCAGGGGAAAATCCAATATAGATCTGGTGATATCTCGGGTGCTATTACAGATAGCGCCATAAATCAAAGTGCATTGTCTGTAGGAGGCCCTGTTGCATGAATCTGTGCAGCGGGAACGACCTCGTACCACCAGGGGCCGAGACAACCGCCGTCTCATGGGGCCGGACACTCAGGGTCAGGGGAATATCCAATATATATCTGGTGATATCTCGGGTGCTATTACAGATAGCGCAATAAATCAAAGTGCATTGTTTGTAGGAGGCCCTGGCGCATGAATCTGTGCAGCGGGAACGACCTCGGACCACCAGGGGCCGAAAAAACCACAGTTTCATGGGGCCGGACACTCAGGGTCAGGGGAAAATCCAATATATATCTGGTGATATCTCGGGTGCTATTAGAGATAGCGCAATAAATCAAAGTGCATTGTCTGCAGGAGGCCCTGGCGCATGAATCTGTGCAGCGGGAACGACCTCGGAACACCAGGGGCCGAGAAAACCACAGTCTCATGGGGCCGGATACTCAGGGTCAGGGGAAAATCCAATATGTATCTGGTGATATCTCGGGTGCTATTAGAGATAGCGTAATAAACCAAAGTGCATTGTCTGTAGGAGGCCCTGGCGCATGAATCTGTGCAGCGGGAACGACCTCTGACCACAAGAGGCCGAGAAAACCACCGTCTCATGGGGCCGGACACTCAGGGTCGAGGAAAAATCCAATATATATCTGGTGATATCTCGGGTGCTATTAGAGATAGCGCGATAAATCAAAGTGAATTATCTGCAGGAGGCCCTGGCGCATGCATCTGTGCAGCGGGAACGACCTCGGACCACCAGGGGCCGAGAAAACCACCGTCTCATGGGGCCGGACGCTCAGGGTCGGGGAAAAATCAAATATATATCTGGCGATATCTCGGGTGCTATTACAGATAGCGCAATAAATCAAAGTGCCTTATCTGTAGGAGGGCCTAGCGCATGAGTCTGTGCAGCGGTAACGACCTCGCACCACCAGGGGCCGAGAAAACCACAGTCTCATGGGGCCGGACACTCAGGGTCAGGGGAAAATCCAGTATATATCTGGTGATATCTCGGGTGCTATTAGAGATAGCGCAATAAACCGAAGTGAATTATCTGCAGGAGGCCCTGGCGCATGAATCTGTGCAGCGGGAACGTCCTCGGACCTCCAGGGGCCGAGACAACCACCGTCTCATGGGGCCGGTCACTCAGGGTCAGGGTAAAATCCAATATATATCTGGTGATATCTCGGGTGCTATTACAGATAGCGCAATTAATCAAAGTGCATTGTCTGTAGGAGGCCCTGGCGCATGAATCTGTGCAGCGGGAACGACCTCGGACCACCAGGGGCCGAAAAAACCACAGTCTCATGGGGCCGGATACTCAGGGTCAGGGTAAAATCCAATATATATCTGGTGATATCTCGGGTGCTATTACAGATAGCGCAATAAATCAAAGTGCATTGTCTGTAGGAGGCCCTGGCGCATGAATCTGTGAAGGGGGAACGACCTCGCACCACCAGGGGCCGAGAAAACCACAGTCTCATGGGGCCGGACACTCAGGGTCAGGGGAAAATCCAGTATATATCTGGTGATATCTCGGGTGCTTTTAGAGATAGCGCAATAAACCAAAGTGAATTATCCGCAGGAGGACCTGGCGCATGAATCTGTGCAGCGGGAACGTCGTCGGACCTCCAGGGTCCGAGACAACCACCGTCTCATGGGGCCGGACACTCAGGGTCAGGGTAAAATCCAATATATATCTGGTGATATCTCGGGTGCTATTACAGATAGCGCAATAAATCAATGTGTATTGTCTGTGGGAGGCCCTGGCGCATGAATCTGTGCAGCGGGAACGACCTCGGACCACCAGGGGCCGAAAAAACCACAGTCTCGTGGGGCCGGACACTCAGGGTCAGGGTAAAATCCAATATATATCTGGTGATATCTCGGGTGCTATTACAGATAGCGCAATAAATCATAGTGCATTGTCTGTAGGAGGCCCTGGCGCATGAATCTGTGCAGCGGGAACGACCTCGGACCACCAGGGGCCGAGAAAACGACCGTCTCATGGGGCCGGACACTCAGGGTCAGTGAAAAATCCAATATATATCGTGTGATATCTCGGCTGCTATTACAGATAGCGCAATAAATCAAAGTGCATTGTCAGTAGAAGGCCCTGGCGCATGAATCTGTGCAGCGGGAACGACCTCGAACGACCAGGGGCCGATAAAACCACCGTCTCATGGGGCCGGACACTCAGGGTCAGGGGAAAATCCAATATATATCTGGTGATATCTCGGGTGCTATTACAGATAACGCAATAAATCAAAGTGCATTGTCAGTAGAAGGCCCTGGCGCATGAATCTGTGCAGCGGGAACGACCTCGAACGACCAGGGGCCGATAAAACCACCGTCTCATGGGGCCGGACACTCAGGGTCAGGGGAAAATCCAATATATATCTGGTGATATCTCGGGTGCTATTACAGATAACGCAATAAATCAAAGTGCATTGTCTGCAGGAGGCCCCGACGCATGAATCTGTGCAGCGGGAACGACCTCGGACCACCAGGGGCCGAGAAAACGACCGTCTCATGGGGCCGGACACTCAGGGTCACTGAAAAATCCAATATATATCTGCTGATATCTCGGGTGCTATTACAGATAGCGCAATAAATCAAAGTTCATTGTCTGTAGGAGGCCCTGGCGCATGAATCTGTGCAGCGGGAACGTCCTCAGACCTCCAGCTGCCGAGACAACGACCGTCACATGGGGCCGGACTCTCAGGGTCAGGGCAAAATCCAATATATATCTGGTGATATCTCGGGTGCTATTACACATAGCGCATTAAACCAACGCGCATTGTCTGTAGGAGGCCATGGCGCATGAATCTGTGCAGCGGGAACGACCTCGGACCACCAGGGGCCGATAAAACCACCGTCTCATGGGGCCGGACACTCAGGGTCAGGGGAAAATCCAATATATATCTGGTGATATCTCGGGTGCTATTACAGATAGCGCAATAAATCAAAGTGCATTGTCTGTAGGAGGCCCTGGCGCATGAATCTGTGCAGCGGGAACGACCTCGGACCACCAGGGGCCGAGAAGACCGCAGTCTCATGGGGACGGACTCTCAGGGTCAGGGAAAAATCCAATATATATCTGGTGATATCTCGGGTGCTAATAGAGATAGCGCTATAAACCATAGTGAATTATCTGCAGGAGGCCCTGGCGCATGAATCTGTGCAGCGGGAACGTCCTCGGACCACCAGGGGCCGAGACAACCACCGTCTCATGGGGCCGGACACTCAGGGTCAGGGGAATATCCAATATATATCTGGTGATATCTCGGGTGCTATTACAGATAGCGCAATAAATCAAAGTGCATTGTCTGTAGGAGGCCCTGGCGCATGAATCCGTGCAGCGGCAACGACCTCGGACCACCAGGGGCCGAGAAAACCACAGTCTCATGGGGCCGGACACTCAGGGTCAGGGGAAAATCCAATATATATCTGGTGATATCTCGGGTGCTATTACAGATAGCGCAATAAATCAAAGTGCATTGTCTGTAGGAGGCCGTGGCGCATGAATCTGTGCAGTGGGAACGACCTCGGACCACCAGGGGCCGAGAAAACGACCGTCTCATGGGGCCGGACACTCAGGGTCAGGGGCAAATCCAATATAGATCTGGTGATATCTCGGGTGCTATTACAGATAGCGCAATAAATCAAAGTGCATTGTCTGTAGGAGGCCCTGGCGCATGAATCTGTGCAGCGGGAACGACCTCGGACAACCAGGGTCCGAGAAAACCACAGTCTCATGGGGCCGGACACTCAGTGACAGGGGAAAATCCAGTATATATCTGGAGATATCTCGGGTGCTATTAGAGATAGCGCAATAAACCAAAGTGAATTATCTGCAGGAGGCCCTGGCGCATGAATCTGTGCAGCGGGAACGACCGCGGACCACCAGGGGCCGAAAAAACCACAGTCTCATGGGGCCGGATACTCAGGGTCAGGGGAAAATCCAATATAGATCTGGTGATATCTCGGGTGCTATTACAGATAGCGCAATAAATAAAAGTGCATTGTTTGTAGGAGGCCCTGGCGCATGAATCTGTGCAGCGGGAACGACCTCGGACCACCAGGGGCCGAGAAAACCACAGTCTCATGGGGCCGGACACTCAGGGTCAGGGGAATATCCAATATATATCTGGTGATATCTCGGGTGCTATTACAGATAGCGCAATAAATAAAAGTGCATTGTTTGTAGGAGGCCCTGGTGCATGAATCTGTGCAGCGGGAACGACCTCGGACCACCAGGGGCCGAGAAAACCACCGTCTCATGGGGCCGGTCACTCAGGGTCAGGGTAAAATCCAATATATATCTGGTGATATCTCGGGTGCTATTACAGATAGCGCAATTAATCAAAGTGCATTGTCTGTAGGAGGCCCTGGCGCATGAATCTGTGCAGCGGGAACGACCTCGGACCACCAGGGGCCGAAAAAACCACAGTCTCATGGGGCCGGATACTCAGGGTCAGGGTAAAATCCAATATATATCTGGTGATATCTCGGGTGCTATTACAGATAGCGCAATAAATCAAAGTGCATTGTCTGTAGGAGGCCCTGGCGCATGAATCTGTGAAGGGGGAACGACCTCGCACCACCAGGGGCCGAGAAAACCACAGTCTCATGGGGCCGGACACTCAGGGTCAGGGGAAAATCCAGTATATATCTGGTGATATCTCGGGTGCTTTTAGAGATAGCGCAATAAACCAAAGTGAATTATCCGCAGGAGGACCTGGCGCATGAATCTGTGCAGCGGGAACGTCGTCGGACCTCCAGGGTCCGAGACAACCACCGTCTCATGGGGCCGGACACTCAGGGTCAGGGTAAAATCCAATATATATCTGGTGATATCTCGGGTGCTATTACAGATAGCGCAATAAATCAATGTGTATTGTCTGTGGGAGGCCCTGGCGCATGAATCTGTGCAGCGGGAACGACCTCGGACCACCAGGGGCCGAAAAAACCACAGTCTCGTGGGGCCGGACACTCAGGGTCAGGGTAAAATCCAATATATATCTGGTGATATCTCGGGTGCTATTACAGATAGCGCAATAAATCATAGTGCATTGTCTGTAGGAGGCCCTGGCGCATGAATCTGTGCAGCGGGAACGACCTCGGACCACCAGGGGCCGAGAAAACGACCATCTCATGGGGCCGGACACTCAGGGTCAGTGAAAAATCCAATATATATCGTGTGATATCTCGGCTGCTATTACAGATAGCGCAATAAATCAAAGTGCATTGTCAGTAGAAGGCCCTGGCGCATGAATCTGTGCAGCGGGAACGACCTCGAACGACCAGGGGCCGATAAAACCACCGTCTCATGGGGCCGGACACTCAGGGTCAGGGGAAAATCCAATATATATCTGGTGATATCTCGGGTGCTATTACAGATAACGCAATAAATCAAAGTGCATTGTCAGTAGAAGGCCCTGGCGCATGAATCTGTGCAGCGGGAACGACCTCGAACGACCAGGGGCCGATAAAACCACCGTCTCATGGGGCCGGACACTCAGGGTCAGGGGAAAATCCAATATATATCTGGTGATATCTCGGGTGCTATTACAGATAACGCAATAAATCAAAGTGCATTGTCTGCAGGAGGCCCCGACGCATGAATCTGTGCAGCGGGAACGACCTCGGACCACCAGGGGCCGAGAAAACGACCGTCTCATGGGGCCGGACACTCAGGGTCACTGAAAAATCCAATATATATCTGCTGATATCTCGGGTGCTATTACAGATAGCGCAATAAATCAAAGTTCATTGTCTGTAGGAGGCCCTGGCGCATGAATCTGTGCAGCGGGAACGTCCTCAGACCTCCAGCTGCCGAGACAACGACCGTCACATGGGGCCGGACTCTCAGGGTCAGGGCAAAATCCAATATATATCTGGTGATATCTCGGGTGCTATTACACATAGCGCATTAAACCAACGCGCATTGTCTGTAGGAGGCCATGGCGCATGAATCTGTGCAGCGGGAACGACCTCGGACCACCAGGGGCCGATAAAACCACCGTCTCATGGGGCCGGACACTCAGGGTCAGGGGAAAATCCAATATATATCTGGTGATATCTCGGGTGCTATTACAGATAGCGCAATAAATCAAAGTGCATTGTCTGTAGGAGGCCCTGGCGCATGAATCTGTGCAGCGGGAACGACCTCGGACCACCAGGGGCCGAGAAGACCGCAGTCTCATGGGGACGGACTCTCAGGGTCAGGGAAAAATCCAATATATATCTGGTGATATCTCGGGTGCTAATAGAGATAGCGCTATAAACCATAGTGAATTATCTGCAGGAGGCCCTGGCGCATGAATCTGTGCAGCGGGAACGTCCTCGGACCACCAGGGGCCGAGACAACCACCGTCTCATGGGGCCGGACACTCAGGGTCAGGGGAATATCCAATATATATCTGGTGATATCTCGGGTGCTATTACAGATAGCGCAATAAATCAAAGTGCATTGTCTGTAGGAGGCCCTGGCGCATGAATCTGTGCAGCGGCAACGACCTCGGACCACCAGGGGCCGAGAAAACCACAGTCTCATGGGGCCGGACACTCAGGGTCAGGGGAAAATCCAATATATATCTGGTGATATCTCGGGTGCTATTACAGATAGCGCAATAAATCAAAGTGCATTGTCTGTAGGAGGCCGTGGCGCATGAATCTGTGCAGTGGGAACGACCTCGGACCACCAGGGGCCGAGAAAACGACCGTCTCATGGGGCCGGACACTCAGGGTCAGGGGCAAATCCAATATAGATCTGGTGATATCTCGGGTGCTATTACAGATAGCGCAATAAATCAAAGTGCATTGTCTGTAGGAGGCCCTGGCGCATGAATCTGTGCAGCGGGAACGACCTCGGACAACCAGGGTCCGAGAAAACCACAGTCTCATGGGGCCGGACACTCAGTGACAGGGGAAAATCCAGTATATATCTGGAGATATCTCGGGTGCTATTAGAGATAGCGCAATAAACCAAAGTGAATTATCTGCAGGAGGCCCTGGCGCATGAATCTGTGCAGCGGGAACGACCGCGGACCACCAGGGGCCGAAAAAACCACAGTCTCATGGGGCCGGATACTCAGGGTCAGGGGAAAATCCAATATAGATCTGGTGATATCTCGGGTGCTATTACAGATAGCGCAATAAATAAAAGTGCATTGTTTGTAGGAGGCCCTGGCGCATGAATCTGTGCAGCGGGAACGACCTCGGACCACCAGGGGCCGAGAAAACCACAGTCTCATGGGGCCGGACACTCAGGGTCAGGGGAATATCCAATATATATCTGGTGATATCTCGGGTGCTATTACAGATAGCGCAATAAATAAAAGTGCATTGTTTGTAGGAGGCCCTGGTGCATGAATCTGTGCAGCGGGAACGACCTCGGACCACCAGGGGCCGAGAAAACCACAGTCTCATGGGGCCGGACACTCAGGGTCAGGGGAAAATCCAATATATATCTGGTGATATATCGGGTGCCATTAGAGATAGCTCGATAAATCAAAGTGCATTGTCTGCAGGAGGCCCTGACGCATGAATCTGTGCAGCGGGAACGACCTCGGACCACCAGGGGCCGAGAAAACCACAGTCTCATGGGGCCGAGAACTCAGGGTCAGGGCAAAATCCAATATATATCTGGTGATATCTCGGGTGCTATTACACATAGCGCATTAAACCAACGCGCATTGTCTGTACGAGGCCATGGCGCATGAATCTGTGCAGCGGGAACGACCTCGGACCACCAGGGGCCGATAAAACCACCGTCTCATGGGGCCGGACACTCAGGGTCAGGGAAAAATCCAATATATATCTGGTGATATCTCGGGTGCTAATAGAGATAGCGCAATAAACCAAAGTGAATTATCTGCAGGAGGCCCTAGCGCATGAATCTGTGCAGCGGGAACGTCCTCGGACCTCCAGGGGCCGAGACAACCACCGTCTCATGGGGCCGGACACTAAGGGTCAGCGTAAAATCCAATATATATCTGGTGATATCTCGGGTGCTATTACAGATAGCGCAATAAACCAAAGTGAATTATCTGCAGGAGGCCCTAGCGCATGAATCTGTGCAGCGGGAACGTCCTCGGACCTCCAGGGGCCGAGACAACCACCGTCTCATGGGGCCGGACACTAAGGGTCAGCGTAAAATCCAATATATATCTGGTGATATCTCGGGTGCTATTACAGATAGCGCAATAAACCATAGTGAATTATCTGCAGGAGGCCCTGGCGCATGAATCTGTGCAGCGGGAACGACCTGGGACCACCAGGGGCCGAAAAAACCACAGTCTCATGGGGCCGGATACTCAGGGTCAGGGGAAAATCCAATAAAGATCTGGTGATATCTCGGGTGCTATTACAGATAGCGCAATAAATCAAAGTGCATTGTCTGTAGGAGGCCCTGGCGCATGAATCTGTGCAGCGGGAACGACCTCGGACCACCAGGGGCCGAGACAACCACCGTCTCATGGGGCCGGACACTCAGGGTCAGGGAAAAATCAAAAATATATCTGGTTACATCTCGGGTGCTATTACAGATAGCGCAATAAATCAAATTGCATTGTCTGTAGGAGGCCCTGGCGCATGAGTCTGTGAAGCGGCAACGACCTGGGACCACCAGGGGCCGAGAAAACCACAGTCTCATGGGGCCGGACACTCAGGGTCAGGGCAAAATGCAATATATATCTGGTGATATCTCGGGTGCTATTAGAGATAGCGCAATAAACCAAAGTGAATTATATGCAGGAGGCCCTGGCGCATGAATCTGTGCAGCGGGAACGACCTCGGACCACCAGGGGCCGAGAAAACCACCGTCTCATGGGGCCGGACACTCAGGGTCAGGGAAAAATGCTATATATATCTGGTGATATGTCGGGTGCTATTACAGATAGCGCAATAAATCAAAGTGCATTGTCTGGAGGAGGCCCTGGCGCATGAATCTGGGCAGCGGGAACGACCTCGGACCACCAGAGGCCGAGAAAACCACAGTCTCATGGGGCCGGACACTCAGGGTCAGGGGAAAATCCAATATGTATCTGGTGATATCTCGGGTGCTATTAGATACAGCGCAATAAACCAAAGTGAATTATCTGCAGGAGGCCCTGGCGCATGAATCTGGGCAGCGGGAACGACCTCGGACCACCAGGGGCCGAGACAACCACCGTCTCATGGGGCCGGACACTCAGGGTTAGCGTAAAATCCAATATATATCTGGTGATATCTCGGGTGCTATTACAGATAGCGCAATAAACCATAGTGAATTATCTGCAGGAGGCCCTGGCGCATTAATCTGTGCAGCGGGAACGACCTCGGACCACCAGGGGCCGAAAAAACCACAGTCTCATGGGGCCGGATACTCAGGGTCAGGGGAAAATCCAATAAAGATCTGGTGATATCTCGGGTGCTATTACAGATAGCGCAATAAATCAAAGTGCATTGTCTGTAGGAGGCCCTGGCGCATGAATCTGTGCAGCGGGAACGACCTCGGACCACCAGGGGCCGAGACAACCACCGTCTCATGGGGCCGGACACTCAGGGTCAGGGAAAAATCAAAAATATATCTGGTGACATCTCGGGTGCTATTACAGATAGCGCAATAAATCAAATTGCATTGTCTGTAGGAGGCCCTGGCGCATGAATCTGTGAAGCGGCAACGACCTCGGACCACCAGGGGCCGAGAAAACCACAGTCTCATGGGGCCGGACACTCAGGGTCAGGGCAAAATGCAATATATATCTGGTGATATCTCGGGTGCTATTAGAGATAGCGCAATAAACCAAAGTGAATTATATGCAGGAGGCCCTGGCGCATGAATCTGTGCAGCGGGAACGACCTCGGACCACCAGGGGCCGAGAAAACCACCGTCTCATGGGGCCGGACACTCAGGGTCAGGGAAAAATGATATATATATCTGGTTATATGTCGGGTGCTATTACAGATAGCGCAATAAATCAAAGTGCATTGTCTGGAGGAGGCCCTGGCGCATGAATCTGGGCAGCGGGAACGACCTCGGACCACCAGAGGCCGAGAAAACCACAGTCTCATGGGGCCGGACACTCAGGGTCGGGGAAAAATCAAATATATATCTGGCGATATCTCGGGTGCTATTACAGATAGCGCAATAAATCAACGTGCCTTATCTGTAGGAGGGCCTAGCGCATGAGTCTGTGCAGCGGTAACGACCTCGCACCACCAGGGGCCGAGAAAACCACAGTCTCATGGGGCCGGACACTCAGGGTCAGGGGAAAATCCAGTATATATCTGGTGATATCTCGGGTGCTTTTAGAGATAGCGCAATAAACCAAAGTGAATTATCCGCAGGAGGCCCTGGCGCATGAATCTGTGCAGCGGGAACGTCCTCGGACCTCCAGGGTCCGAGACAACCACCGTCTCATGGGGCCGGACACTCAGGGTCAGGGGAAAATCCAATATAGATCTGGTGATATCTCGGGTGCTATTACACATAGCGCAATAAATCAAAGTGCATTGTCTGTAGGAGGCCCTGGCGCATGAATCTGTGCAGCGGGAACGACCTCGGACCACCAGGGTCCGAGAAAACCACAGTCTCATGGTGCCGGACACTCAGTGACAGGGGAAAATCCAGTATATATCTGGAGATATCTCGGGTGCTATTAGAGATAGCGCAATAAACCAAAGTGAATTATCTGCAGGAGGCCCTGGCGCATGAATCTGTGCAGCGGGAACGACCGCGGACCACCAGGGGCCGAAAAAACCACAGTCTCATGGGGCCGGATACTCAGGGTCAGGGGAAAATCCAATATAGATCTGGTGATATCTCGGGTGCTATTACAGATAGCGCCATAAATCAAAGTGCATTGTCTGTAGGAGGCCCTGGCGCATGAATCTGTGCAGCGGGAACGACCTCGGACCACCAGGGGCCGAGACAACCGCCGTCTCATGGGGCCGGACACTCAGGGTCAGGGGAATATCCAATATATATCTGGTGATATCTCGGGTGCTATTACAGATAGCGCAATAAATCAAAGTGCATTGTTTGTAGGAGGCCCTGGCGCATGAATCTGTGCAGCGGGAACGACCTCGGACCACCAGGGGCCGAAAAAACCACAGTTTCATGGGGCCGGACACTAAGGGTCAGGGGAAAATCCAATATATATCTGATGATATCTCGGGTGCTATTAGAGATAGCGCAATAAATCAAAGTGCATTGTCTGCAGGAGGCCCTGGCTCATGAATCTGTGCAGCGGGAACGACCTCGGAACACCAGGGGCCGAGAAAACCACAGTCTCATGGGGCCGGATACTCAGGGTCAGGGGAAAATGCAATATGTATCTGGTGATATCTCGGGTGCTATTAGAGATAGCGTAATAAACCAAAGTGCATTGTCTGTAGGAGGCCCTGGCGCATGAATCTGTGCAGCGGGAACGACCTCTGACCACAAGAGGCCGAGAAAACCACCGTCTCATGGGGCCGGACACTCAGGGTCGAGGAAAAATCCAATATATATCTGGTGATATCTCGGGTGCCATTAGAGATAGCGCGATAAATCAAAGTGCATTGTCTGCAGGAGGCCCCGACGCATGAATCTGTGCAGCGGGAACGACCTCGGACCACCAGGGGCCGAGAAAACGACCGTCTCATGGGGCCGGACACTCAGGGTCACTGAAAAATCCAATATATATCTGCTGATATCTCGGGTGCTATTACAGATAGCGCAATAAATCAAAGTTCATTGTCTGTAGGAGGCCCTGGCGCATGAATCTGTGCAGCGGGAACGTCCTCAGACCTCCAGCTGCCGAGACAACGACCGTCACATGGGGCCGGACTCTCAGGGTTAGGGTAAAATCCAATATATATCTGGTCATATCTCGGGTGCTATTACAGATAGCGCAATAAATCAAAGTGCATTGTCTGTAGGAGGCCCTGGCGCATGAATCTGTGCAGCGGGAACGACCTGGGACCACCAGGGGCCGAGAAAACGACCGTCTCATGGGGCCGGACACTCAGGGTCAGTGAAAAATCCAATATATATCTGCTGATATCTCGGCTGCTGTTACAGATAGCGCATTAAATCAAAGTGCATTGTCTGTAGGAGGCCCTGGCGCATGAATCTGTGCAGCGGGAACGACCTCGGACCACCAGGGGCCGAGAAAACCACAGTCTCATGGGGCCGGACACACAGGGTCAGGGGAAAATCCAATATATATCTGGTGATATCTCGGGTGCTATTAGAGATAGCGCAATAAATCAAAGTGCGTTGTCTGTAGGAGACCCTGGCGCATGAACCTGTGCAGCGGGAATGACCTCGGACCACCAGGGGCCGAGAAAACGACCGTCTCATGGGGCCGGACACTCAGGGTCAGGGGAAAATCCAATATATATCTGGTGATATCTCGGGTGCTATTACAGATAGCGCCATAAATCAAAGTGCATTGTCTGTAGGAGGCCCTGGCGCATGAATCTGTGCAGCGGGAACGACCTCGGACCACCAGGGGCCGAGACAACCACCGTCTCATGGGGCCGGACACTCAGGGTCAGGGAAAAATCAAAAATATATCTGGTGACATCTCGGGTGCTATTACAGATAGCGCAATAAATCAAATTGCATTGTCTGTAGGAGGCCCTGGCGCATGAGTCTGTGAAGCGGCAACGACCTCGGACCACCAGGGGCCGAGAAAACCACAGTCTCATGGGGCCGGACACTCAGGGTCAGGGCAAAATGCAATATATATCTGGTGATATCTCGGGTGCTATTAGAGATAGCGCAATAAACCAAAGTGAATTATATGCAGGAGGCCCTGGCGCATGAATCTGTGCAGCGGGAACGACCTCGGACCACCAGGGGCCGAGAAAACCACCGTCTCATGGGGCCGGACACTCAGGGTCAGGGAAAAATGCTATATATATCTGGTGATATGTCGGGTGCTATTACAGATAGCGCAATAAATCAAAGTGCATTGTCTGGAGGAGGCCCTGGCGCATGAATCTGGGCAGCGGGAACGACCTCGGACCACCAGAGGCCGAGAAAACCACAGTCTCATGGGGCCGGACACTCAGGGTCAGGGGAAAATCCAATATATATCTGGTGATATCTCGGGTGCTATTAGATACAGCGCAATAAACCAAAGTGAATTATCTGCAGGAGGCCCTGGCGCATGAATCTGGGCAGCGGGAACGACCTCGGACCACCAGGGGCCGAGACAACCACCGTCTCATGGGGCCGGACACTCAGGGTCAGCGTAAAATCCAATATATATCTGGTGATATCTCGGGTGCTATTACAGATAGCGCAATAAACCATAGTGAATTATCTGCAGGAGGCCCTGGCGCATGAATCTGTGCAGCGGGAACGACCTCGGACCACCAGGGGCCGAAAAAACCACAGTCTCATGGGGCCGGATACTCAGGGTCAGGGGAAAATCCAATAAAGATCTGGTGATATCTCGGGTGCTATTACAGATAGCGCAATAAATCAAAGTGCATTGTCTGTAGGAGGCCCTGGCGCATGAATCTGTGCAGCGGGAACGACCTCGGACCACCAGGGGCCGAGACAACCACCGTCTCATGGGGCCGGACACTCAGGGTCAGGGAAAAATCAAAAATATATCTGGTGACATCTCGGGTGCTATTACAGATAGCGCAATAAATCAAATTGCATTGTCTGTAGGAGGCCCTGGCGCATGAATCTGTGAAGCGGCAACGACGTCGGACCACCAGGGGCCGAGAAAACCACAGTCTCAAGGGGCCGGACACTCAGGGTCAGGGCAAAATGCAATATATATCTGGTGATATCTCGGGTGCTATTAGAGATAGCGCAATAAACCAAAGTGAATTATATGCAGGAGGCCCTGGCGCATGAATCTGTGCAGCGGGAACGACCTCGGACCACCAGGGGCCGAGAAAACCACCGTCTCATGGGGCCGGACACTCAGGGTCAGGGAAAAATGATATATATATCTGGTTATATGTCGGGTGCTATTACAGATAGCGCAATAAATCAAAGTGCATTGTCTGGAGGAGGCCCTGGCGCATGAATCTGGGCAGCGGGAACGACCTCGGACCACCAGAGGCCGAGAAAACCACAGTCTCATGGGGCCGGACACTCAGGGTCGGGGAAAAATCAAATATATATCTGGCGATATCTCGGGTGCTATTACAGATAGCGCAATAAATCAAAGTGCCTTATCTGTAGGAGGGCCTAGCGCATGAGTCTGTGCAGCGGTAACGACCTCGCACCACCAGGGGCCGAGAAAACCACAGTCTCATGGGGCCGGACACTCAGGGTCAGGGGAAAATCCAGTATATATCTGGTGATATCTCGGGTGCTATTAGAGATAGCGCAATAAACCGAAGTGAATTATCTGCAGGAGGCCCTGGCGCATGAATCTGTGCAGCGGGAACGTCCTCGGACCTCCAGGGGCCGAGACAACCACCGTCTCATGGGGCCGGTCACTCAGGGTCAGGGTAAAATCCAATATATATCTGGTGATATCTCGGGTGCTATTACAGATAGCGCAATTAATCAAAGTGCATTGTCTGTAGGAGGCCCTGGCGCATGAATCTGTGCAGCGGGAACGACCTCGGACCACCAGGGGCCGAAAAAACCACAGTCTCATGGGGCCGGATACTCAGGGTCAGGGTAAAATCCAATATATATCTGGTGATATCTCGGGTGCTATTACAGATAGCGCAATAAATCAAAGTGCATTGTCTGTAGGAGGCCCTGGCGCATGAATCTGTGAAGGGGGAACGACCTCGCACCACCAGGGGCCGAGAAAACCACAGTCTCATGGGGCCGGACACTCAGGGTCAGGGGAAAATCCAGTATATATCTGGTGATATCTCGGGTGCTTTTAGAGATAGCGCAATAAACCAAAGTGAATTATCCGCAGGAGGCCCTGGCGCATGAATCTGTGCAGCGGGAACGTCCTCGGACCTCCAGGGTCCGAGACAACCACCGTCTCATGGGGCCGGACACTCAGGGTCAGGGGAAAATCCAATATAGATCTGGTGATATCTCGGGTGCTATTACACATAGCGCAATAAATCAAAGTGCATTGTCTGTAGGAGGCCCTGGCGCATGAATCTGTGCAGCGGGAACGACCTCGGACCACCAGGGTCCGAGAAAACCACAGTCTCATGGGGCCGGACACTCAGTGACAGGGGAAAATCCAGTATATATCTGGAGATATCTCGGGTGCTATTAGAGATAGCGCAATAAACCAAAGTGAATTATCTGCAGGAGGCCCTGGCGCATGAATCTGTGCAGCGGGAACGACCGCGGACCACCAGGGGCCGAAAAAACCACAGTCTCATGGGGCCGGATACTCAGGGTCAGGGGAAAATCCAATATAGATCTGGTGATATCTCGGGTGCTATTAGAGATAGCGCAATAAATCAAAGTGCATTGTCTGCAGGAGGCCCTGGCGCATGAATCTGTGCAGCGGGAACGACCTCGGAACACCAGGGGCCGAGAAAACCACAGTCTCATGGGGCCGGATACTCAGGGTCAGGGGAAAATGCAATATGTATCTGGTGATATCTCGGGTGCTATTAGAGATAGCGTAATAAACCAATGTGCATTGTCTGTAGGAGGCCCTGGCGCATGAATCTGTGCAGCGGGAACGACCTCTGACCACAAGAGGCCGAGAAAACCACCGTCTCATGGGGCCGGACACTCAGGGTCGAGGAAAAATCCAATATATATCTGGTGATATCTCGGGTGCTATTAGAGATAGCGCGATAAATCAAAGTGAATTATCTGCAGGAGGCCCTGGCGCATGCATCTGTGCAGCGGGAACGACCTTGGACCACCAGGGGCCGAGAAAACCACCGTCTCATGGGGCCGGACGCTCAGGGTCGGGGAAAAATCAAATATATATCTGGCGATATCTCGGGTGCTATTACAGATAGCGCAATAAATCAAAGTGCCTTATCTGTAGGAGGGCCTAGCGCATGAGTCTGTGCAGCGGTAACGACCTCGCACCACCAGGGGCCGAGAAAACCACAGTCTCATGGGGCCGGACACTCAGGGTCAGGGGAAAATCCAGTATATATCTGGTGATATCTCGGGTGCTATTAGAGATAGCGCAATAAACCGAAGTGAATTATCTGCAGGAGGCCCTGGCGCATGAATCTGTGCAGCGGGAACGACCTCGGACCACCAGGGGCCGAGAAAACGACCGTCTCATGGGGCCGGACACTCAGGGTCAGTGAAAAATCCAATATATATCGAGTGATATCTCGGCTGCTATTACAGATAGCGCAATAAATCAAAGTGCATTGTCAGTAGAAGGCCCTGGCGCATGAATCTGTGCAGCGGGAACGACCTCGAACGACCAGGGGCCGAGAAAACAACAGTCTCATGGGGCCGGACACTCAGGGTCACGGGAAAATCCAACATATATCGGGTGATATCTCGGGTGCCATTAGAGATAGCGCGATAAATCAAAGTGCATTGTCTGTAGGAGGCCCTGGCGCATGAATCTGTGCAGCGGGAACGACCTCGGACCACCAGGGCCGAGAAAACCACAGTCTCATGGGGCCGAGAACTCAGGGTCAGGCAAAAATCCAATATATATCTGGTGATATCTCGGGTGCTATTACACATAGCGCATTAAACCAACGCGCATTGTCTGTAGGAGGGCCTAGCGCATGAGTCTGTGCAGCGGTAACGACCTCGCACCACCAGGGGCCGAGAAAACCACAGTCTCATGGGGCCGGACACTCAGGGTCAGGGGAAAATCCAGTATATATCTGGTGATATCTCGGGTGCTATTAGAGATAGCGCAATAAACCGAAGTGAATTATCTGCAGGAGGCCCTGGCGCATGAATCTGTGCAGCGGGAACGTCCTCGGACCTCCAGGGGCCGAGACAACCACCGTCTCATGGGGCCGGTCACTCAGGGTCAGGGTAAAATCCAATATATATCTGGTGATATATCGGGTGCCATTAGAGATAGCGCGATAAATCAAAGTGCATTGTCTGCAGGAGGCCCCGACGCATGAATCTGTGCAGCGGGAACGACCTCGGACCACCAGGGGCCGAGAAAACGACCGTCTCATGGGGCCGGACACTCAGGGTCACTGAAAAATCCAATATATATCTGCTGATATCTCGGGTGCTATTACAGATAGCGCAATAAATCAAAGTTCATTGTCTGTAGGAGGCCCTGGCGCATGAATCTGTGCAGCGGGAACGTCCTCAGACCTCCAGCTGCCGAGACAACGACCGTCACATGGGGCCGGACTCTCAGGGTTAGGGTAAAATCCAATATATATCTGGTCATATCTCGGGTGCTATTACAGATAGCGCAATAAATCAAAGTGCATTGTCTGTAGGAGGCCCTGGCGCATGAATCTGTGCAGCGGGAACGACCTGGGACCACCAGGGGCCGAGAAAACGACCGTCTCATGGGGCCGGACACTCAGGGTCAGTGAAAAATCCAATATATATCTGCTGATATCTCGGCTGCTGTTACAGATAGCGCAATAAATCAAAGTGCATTGTCTGTAGGAGGCCCTGGCGCATGAATCTGTGCAGCGGGAACGACCTCGGACCACCAGGGGCCGAGAAAACCACAGTCTCATGGGGCCGGACACACAGGGTCAGGGGAAAATCCAATATATATCTGGTGATATCTCGGGTGCTATTAGAGATAGCGCAATAAATCAAAGTGCGTTGTCTGTAGGAGACCCTGGCGCATGAACCTGTGCAGCGGGAATGACCTCGGACCACCAGGGGCCGAGAAAACGACCGTCTCATGGGGCCGGACACTCAGGGTCAGGGGAAAATCCAATATATATCTGGTGATATCTCGGGTGCTATTACAGATAGCGCCATAAATCAAAGTGCATTGTCTGTAGGAGGCCCTGGCGCATGAATCTGTGCAGCGGGAACGACCTCGGACCACCAGGGGCCGAGACAACCACCGTCTCATGGGGCCGGACACTAAGGGTCAGGGGAATATCCAATATATATCTGGTGATATCTCGGGTGCTATTACAGATAGCGCAATAAATCAAAGTGCATTGTCTGTAGGAGGCCCTGGCGCATGAATCTGTGCAGCGGCAACGACCTCGGACCACCAGGGGCCGAGAAAACCACAATCTCATGGGGCCGGACACTCAGGGTCAGGGGAAAATCCAATATATATCTGGTGATATCTCGGGTGCTATTACAGATAGCGCAATAAATCAAAGTGCATTGTCTGTAGGAGGCCCTGGCGCATGAATCTGTGCAGTGGGAACGACCTCGGACCACCAGGGGCCGAGAAAACGACCGTCTCATGGGGCCGGACACTCAGGGTCAGGGGAAAATCCAATATAGATCTGGTGATATCTCGGGTGCTATTACACATAGCGCAATAAATCAAAGTGCATTGTCTGTAGGAGGCCCTGGCGCATGAATCTGTGCAGCGGGAACGACCTCGGACCACCAGGGGCCGAAAAAACCACAGTCTCATGGGGCCGGATACTCAGGGTCAGGGGAAAATCCAATATAGATCTGGTGATATCTCGGGTGCTATTACAGATAGCGCCATAAATCAAAGTGCATTGTCTGTAGGAGGCCCTGGCGCATGAATCTGTGCAGCGGGAACGACCTCGGACCACCAGGGGCCGAGACAACCGCCGTCTCATGGGGCCGGACACTCAGGGTCAGGGGAATATCCAATATATATCTGGTGATATCTCGGGTGCTATTACAGATAGCGCAATAAATCAAAGTGCATTGTTTGTAGGAGGCCCTGGCGCATGAATCTGTGCAGCGGGAACGACCTCGGACCACCAGGGGCCGAAAAAACCACAGTTTCATGGGGCCGGACACTAAGGGTCAGGGGAAAATCCAATATATATCTGGTGATATCTCGGGTGCTATTAGAGATAGCGCAATAAATCAAAGTGCATTGTCTGCAGGAGGCCCTGGCGCATGAATCTGTGCAGCGGGAAAGACCTCGGAACACCAGGGGCCGAGAAAACCGCCGTCTCATGGGGCCGGACACTCAGGGTCAGGGGAATATCCAATATATATCTGGTGATATCTCGGGTGCTATTACAGATAGCGCAATAAATCAAAGTGCATTGTTTGTAGGAGGCCCTGGCGCATGAATCTGTGCAGCGGGAACGACCTCGGACCACCAGGGGCCGAAAAAACCACAGTTTCATGGGGCCGGACACTAAGGGTCAGGGGAAAATCCAATATATATCTGGTGATATCTCGGGTGCTATTAGAGATAGCGCAATAAATCAAAGTGCATTGTCTGCAGGAGGCCCTGGCGCATGAATCTGTGCAGCGGGAAAGACCTCGGAACACCAGGGGCCGAGAAAACCACAGTCTCATGGGGCCGGATACTCAGGGTCAGGGGAAAATGCAATATGTATCTGGTGATATCTCGGGTGCTATTAGAGATAGCGTAATAAACCAAAGTGCATTGTCTGTAGGAGGCCCTGGCGCATGAATCTGTGCAGCGGGAACGACCTCTGACCACAAGAGGCCGAGAAAACCACCGTCTCATGGGGCCGGACACTCAGGGTCGAGGAAAAATCCAATATATATCTGGTGATATCTCGGGTGCTATTAGAGATAGCGCGATAAATCAAAGTGAATTATCTGCAGGAACCCCTGGCGCATGCATCTGTGCAGCGGGAACGACCTTGGACCACCAGGGGCCGAGAAAACCACCGTCTCATGGGGCCGGACACTCAGGGTCAGGGGAAAATCCAATATATATCTGGTGATATCTCGGGTGCTATTAGAGATAGCGCAATAAACCAAAGTGAATTATCTGCAGGAGGCCCTGGCGCATGCATCTGTCCAGCGGGAACTACCTCGGACCACCAGGGGCCGAGAAAACTACAGTCTCATGGGGCCGGACACTCAGGGTCTGGGGAAAATCCAATATATATCTGGTGATATGTCGGGTGCTATTACAGAGAGCGCAATAAATCAAAGTGCATTGTCTGCAGGAGGCCCTGGCGCATGAATCTGTGCAGCGGGAACGACCTCGGACCACCAGGGGCCGAAAAAACCACAGTCTCATGGGGCCGGACCCTCATGGTCAGGGTAAAATCCAATATATATCTGGTGATATCTCGGGTGCTATTAGAGATAGCGCGATAAATCGAAGTGCAGTGTCTGTAGGAGGCACTGGCGCACGAATCTGTGCAGCGGGAACGACCTCGGACCACCAGGGGCCGAGACAACCGCCGTCTCATGGGGCCGGACACTCAGGGTCAGGGGAAAATGCAATATGTATCTGGTGATATCTCGGGTGCTATTAGAGATAGCGTAATAAACCAAAGTGCATTGTCTGTAGGAGGCCCTGGCGCATGAATCTGTGCAGCGGGAACGACCTCTGACCACAAGAGGCCGAGAAAACCACCGTCTCATGGGGCCGGACACTCAGGGTCGAGGAAAAATCCAATATATATCTGGTGATATCTCGGGTGCTATTAGAGATAGCGCGATAAATCAAAGTGAATTATCTGCAGGAGCCCCTGGCGCATGCATCTGTGCAGCGGGAACGACCTTGGACCACCAGGGGCCGAGAAAACCACCGTCTCATGGGGCCGGACGCTCAGGGTCGGGGAAAAATCAAATATATATCTGGCGATATCTCGGGTGCTATTACAGATAGCGCAATAAATCAAAGTGCCTTATCTGTAGGAGGGCCTAGCGCATGAGTCTGTGCAGCGGTAACGACCTCGCACCACCAGGGGCCGAGAAAACCACAGTCTCATGGGGCCGGACACTCAGGGTCAGGGGAAAATCCAGTATATATCTGGTGATATCTCGGGTGCTATTAGAGATAGCGCAATAAACCGAAGTGAATTATCTGCAGGAGGCCCTGGCGCATGAATCTGTGCAGCGGGAACGTCCTCGGACCTCCAGGGGCCGAGACAACCACCGTCTCATGGGGCCGGTCACTCAGGGTCAGGGTAAAATCCAATATATATCTGGTGATATCTCGGGTGCTATTACAGATAGCGCAATTAATCAAAGTGCATTGTCTGTAGGAGGCCCTGGCGCATGAATCTGTGCAGCGGGAACGACCTCGGACCACCAGGGGCCGAAAAAACCACAGTCTCATGGGGCCGGATACTCAGGGTCAGGGTAAAATCCAATATATATCTGGTGATATCTCGGGTGCTATTACAGATAGCGCAATAAATCAAAGTGCATTGTCTGTAGGAGGCCCTGGCGCATGAATCTGTGAAGGGGGAACGACCTCGCACCACCAGGGGCCGAGAAAACCACAGTCTCATGGGGCCGGACACTCAGGGTCAGGGGAAAATCCAGTATATATCTGGTGATATCTCGGGTGCTTTTAGAGATAGCGCAATAAACCAAAGTGAATTATCCGCAGGAGGCCCTGGCGCATGAATCTGTGCAGCGGGAACGTCCTCGGACCTCCAGGGTCCGAGACAACCACCGTCTCATGGGGCCGGACACTCAGGGTCAGGGGAAAATCCAATATAGATCTGGTGATATCTCGGGTGCTATTACACATAGCGCAATAAATCAAAGTGCATTGTCTGTTGGAGGCCCTGGCGCATGAATCTGTGCAGCGGGAACGACCTCGGACCACCAGGGTCCGAGAAAACCACAGTCTCATGGGGCCGGACACTCAGTGACAGGGGAAAATCCAGTATATATCTGGAGATATCTCGGGTGCTATTAGAGATAGCGCAATAAACCAAAGTGAATTATCTGCAGGAGGCCCTGGCGCATGAATCTGTGCAGCGGGAACGACCGCGGACCACCAGGGGCCGAAAAAACCACAGTCTCATGGGGCCGGATACTCAGGGTCAGGGGAAAATCCAATATAGATCTGGTGATATCTCGGGTGCTATTACAGATAGCGCCATAAATCAAAGTGCATTGTCTGTAGGAGGCCCTGGCGCATGAATCTGTGCAGCGGGAACGACCTCGGACCACCAGGGGCCGAGACAACCGCCGTCTCATGGGGCCGGACACTCAGGGTCAGGGGAATATCCAATATATATCTGGTGATATCTCGGGTGCTATTACAGATAGCGCAATAAATCAAAGTGCATTGTTTGTAGGAGGCCCTGGCGCATGAATCTGTGCAGCGGGAACGACCTCGGACCACCAGGGGCCGAAAAAACCACAGTTTCATGGGGCCGGACACTAAGGGTCAGGGGAAAATCCAATATATATCTGGTGATATCTCGGGTGCTATTAGAGATAGCGCAATAAATCAAAGCGCATTGTCTGCAGGAGGCCCTGGCGCATGAATCTGTGCAGCGGGAACGACCTCGGAACACCAGGGGCCGAGAAAACCACAGTCTCATGGGGCCGGATACTCAGGGTCAGGGGAAAATGCAATATGTATCTGGTGATATCTCGGGTGCTATTAGAGATAGCGTAATAAACCAAAGTGCATTGTCTGTAGGAGGCCCTGGCGCATGAATCTGTGCAGCGGGAACGACCTCTGACCACAAGAGGCCGAGAAAACCACCGTCTCATGGGGCCGGACACTCAGGGTCAGGGTAAAATCCAATATATATCTGGTGATATCTCGGGTGCTATTACAGATAGCGCAATAAATCAATGTGTATTGTCTGTGGGAGGCCCTGGCGCATGAATCTGTGCAGCGGGAACGACCTCGGAACACCAGGGGCCGAGAAAACCACAGTCTCATGGGGCCGGATACTCAGGGTCAGGGGAAAATGCAATATGTATCTGGTGATATCTCGGGTGCTATTAGAGATAGCGCAATAAATCATAGTGCATTGTCTGTAGGAGGCCCTGGCGCATGAATCTGTGCAGCGGGAACGACCTCGGACCACCAGGGGCCGAGAAAACGACCGTCTCATGGGGCCGGACACTCAGGGTCAGTGAATAATCCAATATATATCGTGTGATATCTCGGCTGCTATTACAGATAGCGCAATAAATCAAAGTGCATTGTCAGTAGAAGGCCCTGGCGCATGAATCTGTGCAGCGGGAACGACCTCGAACGACCAGGGGCCGAGAAAACAACAGTCTCATGGGGCCGGACACTCAGGGTCACGGGAAAATCCAACATATATCGGGTGATATCTCGGGTGCCATTAGAGATAGCGCGATAAATCAAAGTGCATTGTCTGTAGGAGGCCCTGGCGCATGAATCTGTGCAGCGGGAACTACCTCGGACCACCAGGGCCGAGAAAACCACAGTCTCATGGGGCCGAGAACTCAGGGTCAGGCAAAAATCCAATATATATCTGGTTATATCTCGGGTGCTATTACACATAGCGCATTAAACCAACGCGCATTGTCTGTAGGAGGCCATGGCGCATGAATCTGTGCAGCGGGAACGACCTCGGACCACCAGGGGCCGATAAAACCACCGTCTCATGGGGCCGGACACTCAGGGTCAGGGGAAAATCCAATATATATCTGGTGATATCTCGGGTGCTATTACAGATAACGCAATAAATCAAAGTGCATTGTCTGTAGGAGGCCCTGGCGCATGAATCTGTGCAGCGGGAACGACCTCGGACCACCAGGGGCCGAGAAAACCACAGTCTCATGGGGCCGGACACTCAGGGTCAGGGAAAAATCCAATATATATCTGGTGATATATCGGGTGCCATTAGAGATAGCGCGATAAATCAAAGTGCATTGTCTGCAGGAGGCCCCGACGCATGAATCTGTGCAGCGGGAACGACCTCGGACCACCAGGGGCCGAGAAAACGACCGTCTCATGGGGCCGGACACTCAGGGTCACTGAAAAATCCAATATATATCTGCTGATATCTCGGGTGCTATTACAGATAGCGCAATAAATCAAAGTTCATTGTCTGTAGGAGGCCCTGGCGCATGAATCTGTGCAGCGGGAACGACCTGGGACCACCAGGGGCCGAAAAAACCACAGTCTCGTGGGGCCGGACACTCAGGGTCAGGGTAAAATCCAATATATATCTGGTGATATCTCGGGTGCTATTACAGATAGCGCAATAAATCATAGTGCATTGTCTGTAGGAGGCCCTGGCGCATGAATCTGTGCAGCGGGAACGACCTCGGACCACCAGGGGCCGAGAAAACGACCGTCTCATGGGGCCGGACACTCAGGGTCAGTGAAAAATCCAATATATATCGTGTGATATCTCGGCTGCTATTACAGATAGCGCAATAAATCAAAGTGCATTGTCAGTAGAAGGCCCTGGCGCATGAATCTGTGCAGCGGGAACGACCTCGAACGACCAGGGGCCGAGAAAACAACAGTCTCATGGGGCCGGACACTCAGGGTCACGGGAAAATCCAACATATATCGGGTGATATCTCGGGTGCCATTAGAGATAGCGCGATAAATCAAAGTGCATTGTCTGTAGGAGGCCCTGGCGCATGAATCTGTGCAGCGGGAACGACCTCGGACCACCAGGGCCGAGAAAACCACAGTCTCATGGGGCCGAGAACTCAGGGTCAGGCAAAAATCCAATATATATCTGGTGATATCTCGGGTGCTATTACACATAGCGCATTAAACCAACGCGCATTGTCTGTAGGAGGCCATGGCGCATGAATCTGTGCAGCGGGAACGACCTCGGACCACCAGGGGCCGATAAAACCACCGTCTCATGGGGCCGGACACTCAGGGTCAGGGGAAAATCCAATATATATCTGGTGATATCTCGGGTGCTATTACAGATAACGCAATAAATCAAAGTGCATTGTCTGTAGGAGGCCCTGGCGCATGAATCTGTGCAGCGGGAACGACCTCGGACCACCAGGGGCCGAGAAAACCACAGTCTCATGGGGCCGGACACTCAGGGTCACTGAAAAATCCAATATATATCTGCTGATATCTCGGGTGCTATTACAGATAGCGCAATAAATCAAAGTTCATTGTCTGTAGGAGGCCCTGGCGCATGAATCTGTGCAGCGGGAACGTCCTCAGACCTCCAGCTGCCGAGACAACGACCGTCACATGGGGCCGGACTCTCAGGGTTAGGGTAAAATCCAATATATATCTGGTCATATCTCGGGTGCTATTACAGATAGCGCAATAAATCAAAGTGCATTGTCTGTAGGAGGCCCTGGCGCATGAATCTGTGCAGCGGGAACGACCTGGGACCACCAGGGGCCGAGAAAACGACCGTCTCATGGGGCCGGACACTCAGGGTCAGTGAAAAATCCAATATATATCTGCTGATATCTCGGCTGCTGTTACAGATAGCGCAATAAATCAAAGTGCATTGTCTGTAGGAGGCCCTGGCGCATGAATCTGTGCAGCGGGAACGACCTCGGACCACCAGGGGCCGAGAAAACCACAGTCTCATGGGGCCGGACACACAGGGTCAGGGGAAAATCCAATATATATCTGGTGATATCTCGGGTGCTATTAGAGATAGCGCAATAAATCAAAGTGCGTTGTCTGTAGGAGACCCTGGCGCATGAACCTGTGCAGCGGGAATGACCTCGGACCACCAGGGGCCGAGAAAACGACCGTCTCATGGGGCCGGACGCTCAGGGTCAGTGAAAAATCCAATAAATATCTGGTGATATCTCGGGTGCTATTACAGATAGCGCAATAAATCAAAGTGCATTGTCTGTAGGAGGCGCTGGCGCATGAATCTGTGCAGCGGGAACGACCTCGGACCACCAGGGGCCGAGACAACCACCGTCTCATGGGGCCGGACACTAAGGGTCAGGGGAATATCCAATATATATCTGGTGATATCTCGGGTGCTATTACAGATAGCGCAATAAATCAAAGTGCATTGTCTGCAGGAGGCCCTGGCGCATGAATCTGTGCAGCGGGAACGACCTCGAAACACCAGGGGCCGAGAAAACCACAGTCTCATGGGGCCGGATACTCAGGGTCAGGGGAAAATGCAATATGTATCTGGTGATATCTCGGGTGCTATTAGAGATAGCGTAATAAACCAAAGTTCATTGTCTGTAGGAGGCCCTGGCGCATGAATCTGTGCAGCGGGAACGACCTCTGACCACAAGAGGCCGAGAAAACCACCGTCTCATGGGGCCGGACACTCAGGGTCGAGGAAAAATCCAATATATATCTGGTGATATCTCGGGTGCTATTAGAGATAGCGCGATAAATCAAAGTGAATTATCTGCAGGAGCCCCTGGCGCATGCATCTGTGCAGCGGGAACGACCTTGGACCACCAGGGGCCGAGAAAACCACCGTCTCATGGGGCCGGACGCTCAGGGTCGGGGAAAAATCAAATATATATCTGGCGATATCTCGGGTGCTATTACAGATAGCGCAATAAATCAAAGTGCCTTATCTGTAGGAGGGCCTAGCGCGTGAGTCTGTGCAGCGGTAACGACCTCGCACCACCAGGGGCCGAGAAAACCACAGTCTCATGGGGCCGGACACTCAGGGTCAGGGGAAAATCCAGTATATATCTGGTGATATCTCGGGTGCTATTAGAGATAGCGCAATAAACCGAAGTGAATTATCTGCAGGAGGCCCTGGCGCATGAATCTGTGCAGCGGGAACGTCCTCGGACCTCCAGGGGCCGAGACAACCACCGTCTCATGGGGCCGGTCACTCAGGGTCAGGGTAAAATCCAATATATATCTGGTGATATCTCGGGTGCTATTAGAGATAGCGCAATAAATCAAAGTGCATTGTCTGCAGGAGGCCCTGGCGCATGAATCTGTGCAGCGGGAACGACCTCGGAACACCAGGGGCCGAGAAAACCACAATCTCATGGGGCCGGATACTCAGGGTCAGGGGAAAATGCAATATGTATCTGGTGATATCTCGGGTGCTATTAGAGATAGCGTAATAAACCAAAGTGCATTGTCTGTAGGAGGCCCTGGCGCATGAATCTGTGCAGCGGGAACGACCTCTGACCACAAGAGGCCGAGAAAACCACCGTCTCATGGGGCCGGACACTCAGGGTCAGGGTAAAATCCAATATATATCTGGTGATATCTCGGGTGCTATTACAGATAGCGCAATAAATCAATGTGTATTGTCTGTGGGAGGCCCTGGCGCATGAATCTGTGCAGCGGGAACGACCTCGAACCACCAGGGGCCGAAAAAACCACAGTCTCGTGGGGCCGGACACTCAGGGTCAGGGTAAAATCCAATATATATCTGGTGATATCTCGGGTGCTATTACAGATAGCGCAATAAATCATAGTGCATTGTCTGTAGGAGGCCCTGGCGCATGAATCTGTGCAGCGGGAACGACCTCGGACCACCAGGGGCCGAGAAAACGACCGTCTCATGGGGCCGGACACTCAGGGTCAGTGAAAAATCCAATATATATCGTGTGATATCTCGGCTGCTATTACAGATAGCGCAATAAATCAAAGTGCATTGTCTGTAGGAGGCCCTGGCGCATGAATCTGTGCAGCGGGAACGACCTCGGACCACCAGGGCCGAGAAAACCACAGTCTCATGGGGCCGAGAACTCAGGGTCAGGCAAAAATCCAATATATATCTGGTGATATCTCGGGTGCTATTACACATAGCGCATTAAACCAACGCGCATTGTCTGTAGGAGGCCATGGCGCATGAATCTGTGCAGCGGGAACGACCTCGGACCACCAGGGGCCGATAAAACCACCGTCTCATGGGGCCGGACACTCAGGGTCAGGGGAAAATCCAATATATATCTGGTGATATCTCGGGTGCTATTACAGATAACGCAATAAATCAAAGTGCATTGTCTGTAGGAGGCCCTGGCGCATGAATCTGTGCAGCGGGAACGACCTCGGACCACCAGGGGCCGAGAAAACCACAGTCTCATGGGGCCGGACACTCATGGTCAGGGAAAAATCCAATATATATCTGGTGATATATCGGGTGCCATTAGAGATAGCGCGATAAATCAAAGTGCATTGTCTGCAGGAGGCCCCGACGCATGAATCTGTGCAGCGGGAACGACCTCGGACCACCAGGGGCCGAGAAAACGACCGTCTCATGGGGCCGGACACTCAGGGTCACTGAAAAATCCAATATATATCTGCTGATATCTCGGGTGCTATTACAGATAGCGCAATAAATCAAAGTTCATTGTCTGTAGGAGGCCCTGGCGCATGAATCTGTGCAGCGGGAACGACCTGGGACCACCAGGGGCCGAAAAAACCACAGTCTCGTGGGGCCGGACACTCAGGGTCAGGGTAAAATCCAATATATATCTGGTGATATCTCGGGTGCTATTACAGATAGCGCAATAAATCATAGTGCATTGTCTGTAGGAGGCCCTGGCGCATGAATCTGTGCAGCGGGAACGACCTCGGACCACCAGGGGCCGAGAAAACGACCGTCTCATGGGGCCGGACACTCAGGGTCAGTGAAAAATCCAATATATATCGTGTGATATCTCGGCTGCTATTACAGATAGCGCAATAAATCAAAGTGCATTGTCAGTAGAAGGCCCTGGCGCATGAATCTGTGCAGCGGGAACGACCTCGAACGACCAGGGGCCGAGAAAACAACAGTCTCATGGGGCCGGACACTCAGGGTCACGGGAAAATCCAACATATATCGGGTGATATCTCGGGTGCCATTAGAGATAGCGCGATAAATCAAAGTGCATTGTCTGTAGGAGGCCCTGGCGCATGAATCTGTGCAGCGGGAACGACCTCGGACCACCAGGGCCGAGAAAACCACAGTCTCATGGGGCCGAGAACTCAGGGTCAGGCAAAAATCCAATATATATCTGGTGATATCTCGGGTGCTATTACACATAGCGCATTAAACCAACGCGCATTGTCTGTAGGAGGCCATGGCGCATGAATCTGTGCAGCGGGAACGACCTCGGACCACCAGGGGCCGATAAAACCACCGTCTCATGGGGCCGGACACTCAGGGTCAGGGGAAAATCCAATATATATCTGGTGATATCTCGGGTGCTATTACAGATAACGCAATAAATCAAAGTGCATTGTCTGTAGGATGCCCTGGCGCATGAATCTGTGCAGCGGGAACGACCTCGGACCACCAGGGGCCGAGAAAACCACAGTCTCATGGGGCCGGACACTCAGGGTCAGGGAAAAATCCAATATATATCTGGTGATATATCGGGTGCCATTAGAGATAGCGCGATAAATCAAAGTGCATTGTCTGCAGGAGGCCCCGACGCATGAATCTGTGCAGCGGGAACGACCTCGGACCACCAGGGGCCGAGAAAACGACCGTCTCATGGGGCCGGACACTCAGGGTCACTGAAAAATCCAATATATATCTGCTGATATCTCGGGTGCTATTACAGATAGCGCAATAAATCAAAGTTCATTGTCTGTAGGAGGCCCTGGCTCATGAATCTGTGCAGCGGGAACGACCTGGGACCACCAGGGGCCGAAAAAACCACAGTCTCGTGGGGCCGGACACTCAGGGTCAGGGTAAAATCCAATATATATCTGGTGATATCTCGGGTGCTATTACAGATAGCGCAATAAATCATAGTGCATTGTCTGTAGGAGGCCCTGGCGCATGAATCTGTGCAGCGGGAACGACCTCGGACCACCAGGGGCCGAGAAAACGACCGTCTCATGGGGCCGGACACTCAGGGTCAGTGAAAAATCCAATATATATCGTGTGATATCTCGGCTGCTATTACAGATAGCGCAATAAATCAAAGTGCATTGTCAGTAGAAGGCCCTGGCGCATGAATCTGTGCAGCGGGAACGACCTCGAACGACCAGGGGCCGAGAAAACAACAGTCTCATGGGGCCGGACACTCAGGGTCACGGGAAAATCCATCATATATCGGGTGATATCTCGGGTGCCATTAGAGATAGCGCGATAAATCAAAGTGCATTGTCTGTAGGAGGCCCTGGCGCATGAATCTGTGCAGCGGGAACGACCTCGGACCACCAGGGCCGAGAAAACCACAGTCCCATGGGGCCGAGAACTCAGGGTCAGGCAAAAATCCAATATATATCTGGTGATATCTCGGGTGCTATTACACATAGCGCATTAAACCAACGCGCATTGTCTGTAGGAGGCCATGGCGCATGAATCTGTGCAGCGGGAACGACCTCGGACCACCAGGGGCCGATAAAACCACCGTCTCATGGGGCCGGACACTCAGGGTCAGGGGAAAATCCAATATATATCTGGTGATATCTCGGGTGCTATTACAGATAACGCAATAAATCAAAGTGCATTGTCTGTAGGAGGCCCTGGCGCATGAATCTGTGCAGCGGGAACGACCTCGGACCACCAGGGGCCGAGAAAACCACAGTCTCATGGGGCCGGACACTCAGGGTCAGGGAAAAATCCAATATATATCTGGTGATATATCGGGTGCCATTAGAGATAGCGCGATTAATCAAAGTGCATTGTCTGCAGGAGGCCCCGACGCATGAATCTGTGCAGCGGGAACGACCTCGGACCACCAGGGGCCGAGAAAACGACCGTCTCATGGGGCCGGACACTCAGGGTCACTGAAAAATCCAATATATATCTGCTGATATCTCGGGTGCTATTACAGATAGCGCAATAAATCAAAGTTCATTGTCTGTAGGAGGCCCTGGCGCATGAATCTGTGCAGCGGGAACGTCCTCAGACCTCCAGCTGCCGAGACAACGACCGTCACATGGGGCCGGACTCTCAGGGTTAGGGTAAAATCCAATATATATCTGGTCATATCTCGGGTGCTATTACAGATAGCGCAATAAATCAAAGTGCATTGTCTGTAGGAGGCCCTGGCGCATGAATCTGTGCAGCGGGAACGACCTGGGACCACCAGGGGCCGAGAAAACGACCGTCTCATGGGGCCGGACACTCAGGGTCAGTGAAAAATCCAATATATATCTGCTGATATCTCGGCTGCTGTTACAGATAGCGCAATAAATCAAAGTGCATTGTCTGTAGGAGGCCCTGGCGCATGAATCTGTGCAGCGGGAACGATCTCGGACCACCAGGGGCCGAGAAAACCACAGTCTCATGGGGCCGGACACACAGGGTCAGGGGAAAATCCAATATATATCTGGTGATATCTCGGGTGCTATTAGAGATAGCGCAATAAATCAAAGTGCGTTGTCTGTAGGAGACCCTGGCGCATGAACCTGTGCAGCGGGAATGACCTCGGACCACCAGGGGCCGAGAAAACGACCGTCTCATGGGGCCGGACGCTCAGGGTCAGTGAAAAATCCAATAAATATCTGGTGATATCTCGGGTGCTATTACAGATAGCGCAATAAATCAAAGTGCATTATCTGCAGGAGGCCCTGGCGCATGAATCTGTGCAGTGGGAACGACCTCGGACCACCAGGGGCCGAGAAAACGACCGTCTCATGGGGCCGGACACTCAGGGTCAGGGGAAAATCCAATATAGATCTGGTGATATCTCGGGTGCTATTACAGATAGCGCCATAAATCAAAGTGCATTGTCTGTAGGAGGCCCTGGCGCATGAATCTGTGCAGCGGGAACGACCTCGGACCACCAGGGGCCGAGACAACCTCCGTCTCATGGGGCCGGACACTCAGGGTCAGGGGAATATCCAATATATATCTGGTGATATCTCGGGTGCTATTACAGATAGCGCAATAAATCAAAGTGCATTGTTTGTAGGAGGCCCTGGCGCATGAATCTGTGCAGCGGGAACGACCTCGGACCACCAGGGGCCGAAAAAACCACAGTTTCATGGGGCCGGACACTCAGGGTCAGGGGAAAATCCAATATATATCTGGTGATATCTCGGGTGCTATTAGAGATAGCGCAATAAATCAAAGTGCATTGTCTGCAGGAGGCCCTGGCGCATGAATCTGTGCAGCGGGAACGACCTCGGAACACCAGGGGCCGAGAAAACCACAGTCTCATGGGGCCGGATACTCAGGGTCAGGGGGAAATCCAATATGTATCTGTTGATATCTCGGGTGCTATTAGAGATAGCGTAATAAACCAAAGTGCATTGTCTGTAGGAGGCCCTGGCGCATGAATCTGTGCAGCGGGAACGACCTCTGACCATAAGAGGCCGAGAAAACCACCGTCTCATGGGGCCGGACACTCAGGGTCGAGGAAAAATCCAATATATATCTGGTGATATCTCGGGTGCTATTAGAGATAGCGCGATAAATCAAAGTGAATTATCTGCAGGAGGCCCTGGCGCATGCATCTGTGCAGCGGGAACGACCTCGGACCACCAGGGGCCGAGAAAACCACCGTCTCATGGGGCCGGACGCTCAGGGTCGGGGAAAAATCAAATATATATCTGGCGATATCTCGGGCGCTATTACAGATAGCGCAATAAATCAAAGTGCCTTATCTGTAGGAGGGCCTAGCGCATGAGTCTGTGCAGCGGTAACGACCTCGCACCACCAGGGGCCGAGAAAACCACAGTCTCATGGGGCCGGACACTCAGGGTCAGGGGAAAATCCAGTATATATCTGGTGATATCTCGGGTGCTATTAGAGATAGCGCAATAAACCGAAGTGAATTATCTGCAGGAGGCCCTGGCGCATGAATCTGTGCAGCGGGAACGTCCTCGGACCTCCAGGGGCCGAGACAACCACCGTCTCATGGGGCCGGTCACTCAGGGTCAGGGTAAAATCCAATATATATCTGGTGATATCTCGGGTGCTATTACAGATAGCGCAATTAATCAAAGTGCATTGTCTGTAGGAGGCCCTGGCGCATGAATCTGTGCAGCGGGAACGACCTCGGACCACCAGGGGCCGAAAAAACCACAGTCTCATGGGGCCGGATACTCAGGGTCAGGGTAAAATCCAATATATATCTGGTGATATCTCGGGTGCTATTACAGATAGCGCAATAAATCAAACTGCATCGTCTGTAGGAGGCCCTGTCGCATGAATCTGTGCAGCGGGATCGACCTCGGACCACCAGGGGCCGAGAAAACCACCGTCTCATGGGGCCGGACTGTCTGGGTCAGGGAAAAATCCAATATAAATCTGGTGATATCTCGGGTGCTATTACAGATAGCGCAATAAATCAAAGTGCATTGTCTGCAGGAGGCCCTGGCGCATGAATCTGTGCAGCGGGAACGACCTCGGACCACCAGGGGCCGAGAAAACTACCGTCTCATGAGGTCGGACACTCAGGGACAGGGAAAAGTGCAATATATATCTGGTGATATCTCGGGTGCTATTACAGATAGCGCAATAAATCAGAGTGCATTGTCTGCAGGAGGGCCTAGCGCATGAATCTGTGCAATGGGAACGACCTCGGACCACCAGGGGCCGAGAAAACTACCGTCTCATGTGGTCGGACACTCAGGGTCAGTGAAAAATCCAATATATATCGTGTGATATCTCGGCTGCTATTACAGATAGCGCAATAAATCAAAGTGCATTGTCAGTAGAAGGCCCTGGCGCATGAATCTGTGCAGCGGGAACGACCTCGAACGACCAGGGGCCGAGAAAACAACAGTCTCATGGGGCCGGACACTCAGGGTCACGGGAAAATCCAACATATATCGGGTGATATCTCGGGTGCCATTAGAGATAGCGCGATAAATCAAAGTGCATTGTCTGTAGGAGGCCCTGGCGCATGAATCTGTGCAGCGGGAACGACCTCGGACCACCAGGGCCGAGAAAACCACAGTCTCATGGGGCCGAGAACTCAGGGTCAGGCAAAAATCCAATATATATCTGGTGATATCTCGGGTGCTATTACACATAGCGCATTAAACCAACGCGCATTGTCTGTAGGAGGCCATGGCGCATGAATCTGTGCAGCGGGAACGACCTCGGACCACCAGGGGCCGATAAAACCACCGTCTCATGGGGCCGGACACTCAGGGTCAGGGGAAAATCCAATATATATCTGGTGATATCTCGGGTGCTATTACAGATAACGCAATAAATCAAAGTGCATTGTCTGTAGGATGCCCTGGCGCATGAATCTGTGCAGCGGGAACGACCTCGGACCACCAGGGGCCGAGAAAACCACAGTCTCATGGGGCCGGACACTCAGGGTCAGGGAAAAATCCAATATATATCTGGTGATATATCGGGTGCCATTAGAGATAGCGCGATAAATCAAAGTGCATTGTCTGCAGGAGGCCCCGACGCATGAATCTGTGCAGCGGGAACGACCTCGGACCACCAGGGGCCGAGAAAACGACCGTCTCATGGGGCCGGACACTCAGGGTCACTGAAAAATCCAATATATATCTGCTGATATCTCGGGTGCTATTACAGATAGCGCAATAAATCAAAGTTCATTGTCTGTAGGAGGCCCTGGCGCATGAATCTGTGCAGCGGGAACGACCTGGGACCACCAGGGGCCGAAAAAACCACAGTCTCGTGGGGCCGGACACTCAGGGTCAGGGTAAAATCCAATATATATCTGGTGATATCTCGGGTGCTATTACAGATAGCGCAATAAATCATAGTGCATTGTCTGTAGGAGGCCCTGGCGCATGAATCTGTGCAGCGGGAACGACCTCGGACCACCAGGGGCCGAGAAAACGACCGTCTCATGGGGCCGGACACTCAGGGTCAGTGAAAAATCCAATATATATCGTGTGATATCTCGGCTGCTATTACAGATAGCGCAATAAATCAAAGTGCATTGTCAGTAGAAGGCCCTGGCGCATGAATCTGTGCAGCGGGAACGACCTCGAACGACCAGGGGCCGAGAAAACAACAGTCTCATGGGGCCGGACACTCAGGGTCACGGGAAAATCCATCATATATCGGGTGATATCTCGGGTGCCATTAGAGATAGCGCGATAAATCAAAGTGCATTGTCTGTAGGAGGCCCTGGCGCATGAATCTGTGCAGCGGGAACGACCTCGGACCACCAGGGCCGAGAAAACCACAGTCCCATGGGGCCGAGAACTCAGGGTCAGGCAAAAATCCAATATATATCTGGTGATATCTCGGGTGCTATTACACATAGCGCATTAAACCAACGCGCATTGTCTGTAGGAGGCCATGGCGCATGAATCTGTGCAGCGGGAACGACCTCGGACCACCAGGGGCCGATAAAACCACCGTCTCATGGGGCCGGACACTCAGGGTCAGGGGAAAATCCAATATATATCTGGTGATATCTCGGGTGCTATTACAGATAACGCAATAAATCAAAGTGCATTGTCTGTAGGAGGCCCTGGCGCATGAATCTGTGCAGCGGGAACGACCTCGGACCACCAGGGGCCGAGAAAACCACAGTCTCATGGGGCCGGACACTCAGGGTCAGGGAAAAATCCAATATATATCTGGTGATATCTCGGGTGCTATTACAGATAGCGCCATAAATCAAAGTGCATTGTCTGTAGGAGGCCCTGGCGCATGAATCTGTGCAGCGGGAACGACCTCGGACCACCAGGGGCCGAGACAACCTCCGTCTCATGGGGCCGGACACTCAGGGTCAGGGGAATATCCAATATATATCTGGTGATATCTCGGGTGCTATTACAGATAGCGCAATAAATCAAAGTGCATTGTTTGTAGGAGGCCCTGGCGCATGAATCTGTGCAGCGGGAACGACCTCGGACCACCAGGGGCCGAAAAAACCACAGTTTCATGGGGCCGGACACTCAGGGTCAGGGGAAAATCCAATATATATCTGGTGATATCTCGGGTGCTATTAGAGATAGCGCAATAAATCAAAGTGCATTGTCTGCAGGAGGCCCTGGCGCATGAATCTGTGCAGCGGGAACGACCTCGGAACACCAGGGGCCGAGAAAACAACAGTCTCATGGGGCCGGATACTCAGGGTCAGGGGGAAATCCAATATGTATCTGTTGATATCTCGGGTGCTATTAGAGATAGCGTAATAAACCAAAGTGCATTGTCTGTAGGAGGCCCTGGCGCATGAATCTGTGCAGCGGGAACGACCTCTGACCATAAGAGGCCGAGAAAACCACCGTCTCATGGGGCCGGACACTCAGGGTCGAGGAAAAATCCAATATATATCTGGTGATATCTCGGGTGCTATTAGAGATAGCGCGATAAATCAAAGTGAATTATCTGCAGGAGGCCCTGGCGCATGCATCTGTGCAGCGGGAACGACCTCGGACCACCAGGGGCCGAGAAAACCACCGTCTCATGGGGCCGGACGCTCAGGGTCGGGGAAAAATCAAATATATATCTGGCGATATCTCGGGCGCTATTACAGATAGCGCAATAAATCAAAGTGCCTTATCTGTAGGAGGGCCTAGCGCATGAGTCTGTGCAGCGGTAACGACCTCGCACCACCAGGGGCCGAGAAAACCACAGTCTCATGGGGCCGGACACTCAGGGTCAGGGGAAAATCCAGTATATATCTGGTGATATCTCGGGTGCTATTAGAGATAGCGCAATAAACCGAAGTGAATTATCTGCAGGAGGCCCTGGCGCATGAATCTGTGCAGCGGGAACGTCCTCGGACCTCCAGGGGCCGAGACAACCACCGTCTCATGGGGCCGGTCACTCAGGGTCAGGGTAAAATCCAATATATATCTGGTGATATCTCGGGTGCTATTACAGATAGCGCAATTAATCAAAGTGCATTGTCTGTAGGAGGCCCTGGCGCATGAATCTGTGCAGCGGGAACGACCTCGGACCACCAGGGGCCGAAAAAACCACAGTCTCATGGGGCCGGATACTCAGGGTCAGGGTAAAATCCAATATATATCTGGTGATATCTCGGGTGCTATTACAGATAGCGCAATAAATCAAACTGCATCGTCTGTAGGAGGCCCTGTCGCATGAATCTGTGCAGCGGGATCGACCTCGGACCACCAGGGGCCGAGAAAACCACCGTCTCATGGGGCCGGACTGTCTGGGTCAGGGAAAAATCCAATATAAATCTGGTGATATCTCGGGTGCTATTACAGATAGCGCAATAAATCAAAGTGCATTGTCTGCAGGAGGCCCTGGCGCATGAATCTGTGCAGCGGGAACGACCTCGGACCACCAGGGGCCGAGAAAACTACCGTCTCATGAGGTCGGACACTCAGGGACAGGGAAAAGTGCAATATATATCTGGTGATATCTCGGGTGCTATTACAGATAGCGCAATAAATCAGAGTGCATTGTCTGCAGGAGGGCCTAGCGCATGAATCTGTGCAATGGGAACGACCTCGGACCACCAGGGGCCGAGAAAACTACCGTCTCATGTGGTCGGACACTCAGGGTCAAGGAAAAATCCAATATATATCTGGTGATATCTCGGCTGCTATTAGAGATAGCGCAATAAATCAAAGTGCATTGTCTGTAGGAGGCCCCGGCGCATGAATCTGTGCAGCGGGATCGACCTCGGACCACCAGGGACCGAGAAAATCACCATTTCATGGGGCCGGACTGTCAGGGTCAGGGAAAAATCCAATATATATCTGGTGATATCTCGGGTGCTATAAGAGATAGCGCAATAAATCAAAGTGCATTGTCTGTAGGAGGCCCTGGCCCATGAATCTGTGCAGCGGGATCGACCTCGGACCACCAGGGGCCGAGAAAATCACCGTCTCATGGGGCGGGACTGTCAGGGTCAGGGAAAATCCAATATATATCTGGTGATATCTCGGGTGCTATTAGGGATAGCGCAATAAATCAAAGTGAATTATCTGCAAGGGGCCCTGGCGCATGAATCTGTGCAGCGGGAACGACCTCGGACCACCAGGGGCCGAGAAAACCACCGTCTCATGGGGCCGGCCGCTCAGGGTCAGGGGAAAATCCAATGTATATATGATGATATCTCGGGTGCTATTAGGGATAGCGAAATAAATCAAAGTGCATTATCTGCAGGAGGCCCTGGCGCATGAATCTGTGCAGCGGGAACGACCTCGGACCACCAGGGGCCGAGAAAACCACAGTCTCATGGGGCCGGATACTCAGGGTCAGGGGGAAATCCAATATGTATCTGTTGATATCTCGGGTGCTATTAGAGATAGCGTAATAAACCAAAGTGCATTGTCTGTAGGAGGCCCTGGCGCATGAATCTGTGCAGCGGGAACGACCTCTGACCATAAGAGGCCGAGAAAACCACCGTCTCATGGGGCCGGACACTCAGGGTCGAGGAAAAATCCAATATATATCTGGTGATATCTCGGGTGCTATTAGAGATAGCGCGATAAATCAAAGTGAATTATCTGCAGGAGGCCCTGGCGCATGCATCTGTGCAGCGGGAACGACCTCGGACCTCCAGGGGCCGAGAAAACCACCGTCTCATGGGGCCGGACGCTCAGGGTCGGGGAAAAATCAAATATATATCTGGCGATATCTCGGGCGCTATTACAGATAGCGCAATAAATCAAAGTGCCTTATCTGTAGGAGGGCCTAGCGCATGAGTCTGTGCAGCGGTAACGACCTCGCACCACCAGGGGCCGAGAAAACCACAGTCTCATGGGGCCGGACACTCAGGGTCAGGGGAAAATCCAGTATATATCTGGTGATATCTCGGGTGCTATTAGAGATAGCGCAATAAACCGAAGTGAATTATCTGCAGGAGGCCCTGGCGCATGAATCTGTGCAGCGGGAACGTCCTCGGACCTCCAGGGGCCGAGACAACCACCGTCTCATGGGGCCGGTCACTCAGGGTCAGGGTAAAATCCAATATATATCTGGTGATATCTCGGGTGCTATTACAGATAGCGCAATTAATCAAAGTGCATTGTCTGTAGGAGGCCCTGGCGCATGAATCTGTGCAGCGGGAACGACCTCGGACCACCAGGGGCCGAAAAAACCACAGTCTCATGGGGCCGGATACTCAGGGTCAGGGTAAAATCCAATATATATCTGGTGATATCTCGGGTGCTATTACAGATAGCGCAATAAATCAAACTGCATCGTCTGTAGGAGGCCCTGTCGCATGAATCTGTGCAGCGGGATCGACCTCGGACCACCAGGGGCCGAGAAAACCACCGTCTCATGGGGCCGGACTGTCTGGGTCAGGGAAAAATCCAATATAAATCTGGTGATATCTCGGGTGCTATTACAGATAGCGCAATAAATCAAAGTGCATTGTCTGCAGGAGGCCCTGGCGCATGAATCTGTGCAGCGGGAACGACCTCGGACCACCAGGGGCCGAGAAAACTACCGTCTCATGAGGTCGGACACTCAGGGACAGGGAAAAGTGCAATATATATCTGGTGATATCTCGGGTGCTATTACAGATAGCGCAATAAATCAGAGTGCATTGTCTGCAGGAGGGCCTAGCGCATGAATCTGTGCAATGGGAACGACCTCGGATCACCAGGGGCCGAGAAAACTACCGTCTCATGTGGTCGGACACTCAGGGTCAAGGAAAAATCCAATATATATCTGGTGATATCTCGGCTGCTATTAGAGATAGCGCAATAAATCAAAGTGCATTGTCTGTAGGAGGCCCCGGCGCATGAATCTGTGCAGCGGGATCGACCTCGGACCACCAGGGACCGAGAAAATCACCATTTCATGGGGCCGGACTGTCAGGGTCAGGGAAAAATCCAATATATATCTGGTGATATCTCGGGTGCTATAAGAGATAGCGCAATAAATCAAAGTGCATTGTCTGTAGGAGGCCCTGGCCCATGAATCTGTGCAGCGGGATCGACCTCGGACCACCAGGGGCCGAGAAAATCACCGTCTCATGGGGCGGGACTGTCAGGGTCAGGGAAAATCCAATATATATCTGGTGATATCTCGGGTGCTATTAGGGATAGCGCAATAAATCAAAGTGAATTATCTGCAAGGGGCCCTGGCGCATGAATCTGTGCAGCGGGAACGACCTCGGACCACCAGGGGCCGAGAAAACCACCGTCTCATGGGGCCGGCCGCTCAGGGTCAGGGGAAAATCCAATGTATATATGATGATATCTCGGGTGCTATTAGGGATAGCGAAATAAATCAAAGTGCATTATCTGCAGGAGGCCCTGGCGCATGAATCTGTGCAGCGGGAACGACCTCGGACCACCAGGGGCCGAGAAAACCACCGTCTCATGGGGTCGGACACTCAGGGTCAGGGAAAAATCCAATATAAATCTGGTGATATCTATGGTGCTATTACAGATAGCGCAGTAAGTCAAAGTGCATTCTCTGCAGGAGGCTCTGGCGTATGAATCTGTGCAGCGGGAAGGACCTCGGACCACCAGGGGCCGAGAAAACCATCGACACATGGGGTCGGACACTCACGGTCAGGGAAAAATCCAATATAAATCTGGTTATATCTATGGTGCTATTACAGATAGCGCAGTAAATCAGAGTGCATTCTCTGCAGGAGGCCCTGGCGTATGAATCTGTGCAGCGGGAAGGACCTCGGACCACCAGGGGCCGAGAAAACCATCGACACATGGGGCCGGACTGTCAGGGTCAAGGAAAAATCCAATATATATCTGGTGATATCTCGGGTGCTATTAGGGATAGCGACATAAATCAAAGTGCATTGTCTGCAGGAGGCCCTGGCGCATGAATCTGTGCAGCGGGAACGACCTCGGACCACCAGGGGCCGAGAAAACCACCGTCTCATGGGGTCGGACACTCAGGGTCAGGGAAAAATCCAAAATAAATCTGGTGATATCTCGGGTGCTATTACAGATAGCGCAATAAATCAAAGTGCATTGTCTGCAGGCGGCCCTGGCGCATGAATCTGTGCAGCGGGAACGACCTCGGACCACCAGGGGCCGACAGAACCACCGTCTCATAGGGCCGGACTATCAGGGTCAGGGAAAAATCCAATATATATCTGGTGATATCTCGGGTGCTATTGGAGATAGCGCAATAAACCAAAGTGAGTTATCTGCAGGGGGCCCTGGCGCATGAATCTGTGTAGCGGGATGGACCTCGGACCACGAGGGACCGAGAAAACCATCGACACATGGGGCCGGACTGTCAGGGTCAAGAAAAAATCCAATATATATCCGGTGATATCTCGGGTGCTATTAAAGATAGCGAATTAAATCAAAGTGCATTGTCTGCAGGAGGCCCTGGCGCATGAATCTGTGCAGCGGGAACGACCTCGGACGACCAGGGGCCGAGAAAACCACCGTCTCATGGTTTCGGGCACTCAGGGTCAGGGAAAAATCCAATATAAATCTGGTGATATCTCGGGTGCTATTACAGATAGCGCAATAAATCAAAGTGCATTGTCTGCAGGAGGCCCTAGCGCATGAATCTGTGCAGCGGGAACGACCTCGGACCACAAGGGGCCGAGAAAATCACCGTCCCATGGGGCCGGACTGTCACGGTCAGGGAAAAATCCAATATATATCTGGTGATATCTCGGGTGCTATTAGGGATAGCGAAATAAATCAAAGTGCATTATCTGCAGGAGGCCCTGGCGCATGAATCTGTGCAGCGGGAACGACTTCGGACCACCAGGGGCCGAGAAAACCACCGTCTCATGGGGTCGGACACTCAGGGTCAGGGAAAAATCCAATATAAATCTGGTGATATCTATGGTGCTATTACAGATAGCGCAGTAAATCAAAGTGCATTCTCTGCAGGAGGCCCTGGCGTATGAATCTGTGCAGCGGGAAGGACCTCGGACCACCAGGGGCCGAGAAAACCATCGACACATGGGGTCGGACACTCACGGTCAGGGAAAAATCCAATATAAATCTGGTGATATCTATGGTGCTATTACAGATAGCGCAGTAAATCAAAGTGCATTCTCTGCTGGAGGCCCTGGCGTATGAACTTGTGCAGCGGGAAGGACCTCGGGCCACCAGGGGCCGAGAAAACCATCGACACATGGGGCCGGACTGTCAGGGTCAAGGAAAAATCCAATATATATCTGGTGATATCTCGGGTGCTATTAGGGATAGCGACATAAATCAAAGTGCATTGTCTGCAGGAGGCCCTGGCGCATGAATCTGTGCAGCAGGAACGACCTCGGACCACCAGGGGCCGAGAAAATTTCAGATATTCCGAACCCGTCACCCAAGGTGATGTAAAAATCCAGCATATATCTGGTGATATCTCGGGTGCTATTACAGATAGCGTAATAAATCAAAGTGCATTGTCTGTAGGAGGCCCTGGCGCACGAATCTGTGCAGCGGGAACGACCTCGAACCACCAGGGGCCGAGACAACCACCGTCTCATGGAGCCGGACACTCAGGGTCAGGGAAAAATCCAATATATATCTGGTGATATCTCGGGTGTTATTACAGATAGCGCAATAAATCAAAGTGCATTGTTTGCAGAAGGCCCTGGCGCATGAAACTGTGCAGCGGGATCGACCTCGGACCACCAGGGGCCGAGAAAATCACCGTCTCATGGGGCCGGACTGTCAGGGTCAGATTAAAATCCAATATATATCTGGTGATATCTCGGGTGCTATTAGAGATAGAACAATAAATCAAAGTGCATTGTCTTTAGGAGGCCCTGGCGCACGAATCGGTGCAGCGGGAACGACCTCGAACCACCAGGGGCCGAGGAAATCACCGCCTCATGGGGCCGGACTGTCAGGGTCAGGGAAAAGTCCAATATATATCTGGTGATATCTCGGGTGCTATTAGAGATAGAACAATAAATCAAAGTGCATTGTCTTTAGGAGGCACTGGCGAATGAATCTGTGCAGCGAGATCGACCTCGGACCACGAGGGACCGAGAAAACCATCGACGCATGGGGCCGGACTGACAGGGTCAGGGTAAAGTCCAATATATATCTGGTGATATCTCGGGTGCTATTAGAGATAGCGCAAAAAATCAAAGTGCATTGTCTGTAGGAGGCTCTGGTGCATGAATCTGTGCAGCGGGAACGACCTCGGACCACCAGGGGCCGAGAAAACCACAGTCTCATGAGGCCGGACACTCAGGGTCAGGGGAAAATTCAATATATATCTGGTGATATCTCGGGTGCTATTACAGATAGCGCAATAAATCAAAGTGCATTGCCTGTAGGAGGCCCTGCCGCGTCAATCTGGGCAGTGGGAACGACCTCGGACCACCAGGGGCCGAGAAAACCACAGTCCCATGGGGCCGGACACTCAGGGTCAGGGGAAAATCCAATATATATCTGATGTTATCTCGGGTGCTATTACGGATAGCGCAATAAATAAAAGTGCATTGTCTGTAGGAGGCTCTGCCGCATGAATCTGTGCAGCGGGAACGACTTCGGACCACCAGGGGCCGAGAAAACCACCGTCTCATGGGACCGGACACTCAGGGTCAGGGGAAAATCCAAAATATATCTGATGATATCTCGGGTGCTATTAGAGATAGCGCAATAAATCAAAGTGAATTATCTGCAGGGGGCCCTGCCGCATGAATCTGTGCACCGGGAACCACCTTGGACCACCAGGGGCCGAGAAAACCAAGGTCTCATGGGGCTGGACTGTCAGGGTCAGGGAAAAATCCATTATATATCAGGTGATATCTCGGGTGTTATTAGAGGTAGCGCAATAAATCAAAGTGAATTATCTGCAGGCGGCCCTGGCGCATGAATCTCTGCAGCGGGATCGACCTCGGACCACCAGGGGCCGAGAAAATCACCGCCTCATGGGGCCGGACTGTCAGGGTCAGGGTAAAGACCAATATATATCTGGTGATATCTCGGGTGCTATTACAGATAGCGCAATAAATCAAAGTGCATTGTCTGCAGAAGGCCCTGGCGCATGAAACTGTGCAGCGGGATCGACCTCGGACCACCAGGGGCCGAGAAAATCACCGTCTCATGGGGCCGGACTGTCAGGGTCAGGTTAAAATCCAATATATATCTGGTGATATCTCGGGTGCTATTAGAGATAGCGCAATAAATCAAAGTGAATTATCTGCAGGCGGCCCTGGCGCATGAATCTGTGCAGCGGGATCGACCTCGGACCACCAGGGGCCGAGGAAATCAGCGCCTCATGGGGCCGGAATGTCAGGGTCAGGGAAAAGTCCAATATATATCTGGTGATATCTCGGGTGCTATTAGAGATAGAACAATAAATCAAAGTGCATTGTCTGTAGGAGGCACTGGCGAATGAATCTGTGCAGCGGGATCGACCTCGGACCACGAGGGACCGAGAAAACCATCGACGCATGGGGCCGGACTGTCAGGGTCAGGTAAAAATCCATTATATATCAGGTGATATCTCGGGTGCTATTTGAGATAGCGCGATAAATCAAAGTGCATTGTCTGCTGGAAGCCCTGGCGCATGATTCTGTGCAGCAGGAACGACCTCGGACCACCAGGGGCCGAGAAAATCACCGTCTCGTGGGGCCGGACTGTCAGGGTCGGGGAAAAATCCATTATATATCTGGCGATATCTCGGGTGTTATTAGAGGTAGCGCAATGAATCAAAGTGCATTGTATGTAGGAGGCACTGGCGAATGAATCTGTGCAGCAGGAACGACCTCGGTCCACCAGGGGCCGAGGAAATTACAGATATCCGGAATCCGTCACCCAAGGTCATGTAAAAATCCAGCATATATCTGGTGATATCTCGGGTGCTATTACAGATAGCGCAATAAACCAAAGTGCTTTGTCTGCGGGAGGCCCTGGCGCATGAATCTGTGCAGCGGCAACGACCTCGGACCACCAGGGGCCGAAAAAACCACAGTCTCATGGGGCCGGACACTCAGGGTCAGGGAAAAATCCAATATATATCTGGTGATATCTCGGCTGTTATTACAGATAGCGCAATAAATCAAAGTGAATTATCTGCAGGCGGCCCAGGGGCATGAATCTGTGCACCGGGAACCACCTTGGACCACCAGGGGCCGAGAAAGCCACCGTCTCATGGGGCTGGACTGTCAGGGTCAGGGAAAAATCCATTATATATCAGGTGATATCTCGGGTGCTATTTGAGATAGCGCAATAAATCAAAGTGAATTACCTGCAGGAGGCCCTGGCGCATGAATCTGTGCAGCGGGAACGACCTCGGACCACCAGGGGCCGAGAAAACCACAGCCTCATGGGGCCGGACACTCACGGTCAGGGGAAAATCCAACATATATCTGGTGATATCTCGGGTGCTATTAGAGATAGCGCAATAAACCAAAGCGAATTATCTGCAGGAGGCCCTGGCGCATGAATCTGTGCAGCGGGAACGACCTCGGACCACCAGGGGCAGAGAAAACCACCGTCTCATGGGGCCGGACTCTCAGGGTCGGGGGAAAACCCAAAATATATCTGGTGATATCTCGGGTGCTATTACAGATAGCGCAATAAATCAAAGTGTATTGTCTGTAGGAGGCCCTGACGCATGAAACTGTGCAGCGGGATCGACCTCGGACCACCAGGGGCCGAGAAAATCACCGTCTCATGGGGCCGGACTGTCAGGGTCAGGTTAAAATCCAATATATATCTGGTGATATCTCGGGTGCTATTAGAGATAGCGCAATAAATCAAAGTGAATTATCTGCAGGCGGCCCTGGCGCATGAATCTGTGCAGCGGGATCGACCTCGGACCACCAGGGGCCGAGGAAATGACCGCCTCATGGGGCCGGACTGTCAGGGTCAGGGAAAAGTCCAATATATATCTGGTGATATCTCGGCTGCTATTAGAGATAGCGCAATAAATCAAAGTGAAGTATCTGCAGGGGGCCCTGGCGCATGAATCTGTGCAGCGGCATCGACCTCGGATCACCAGGGTCCGAGAAAATCACCGTCTCATGGGGCCGGATTGTCAGTGTCAGGGAAAAATCCAATATATATCAGGTGATATCTCGGGTGCTATTAGAGATAGCGCAATAAACCAAAGTGAATTATCTATAGGAGGCCCTGGCGCATGAATCTGTGCAGCGGGAACGACCTCGGACCAGCAGGGGCCGAGAAAATCACCGTCTCATGGGGCCGGATTGTCAGTGTCAGGGAAAAATCCAATATATATCAGGTGATATCTCGGGTGCTATTAGAGATAGCGCAATAAATCAAAGTGCATTGTCTGTAGGAGGCCCCGGCGCATGAATCTATGCAGCGGGATCGACCTCCGACCACCAGGGACCGAGAAAATCAACATCTCATGGGGCCGGACTGTCAGGGTCAGGGAAAAATCCAATATACATCTGGTGATATCTCGGCTGTTAATAGAGATAGCGCAATAAATCAAAGTGAATTATCTGCTGGCGGCCCTGGGGCATGGATCTGAGCAGCGGGATCGACCTCGGACCACCAGGGGCCGAGAAAATCACCGCCTCATGGGGGCGGACTGTCAGGGTCAGGGTAACGTCCAATATATATCTGGTGATATCTCGGGTGCTATTAGAGATAGGGGAATAAATCAAAGTGAGTTATCTGCAGGGGGCCCTGGCGCATGAATCTGTGCAGCGGCATCGACCTCGGTTCACCAGGGTCCGAGAAAATCACCGTCTCATGGGGCCGGATTGTCAGTGTCAGGGAAAAATCCAATACGTATATGGTGATATCTCGGGTGCTATTACAGATAGCGCAATAAGTCAAAGTGCATTGTCTGCAGGAGGCCCTGGCGCATGAATCTGTGCAGCGGGAACGACCTCGGACCACCAGGGGCCGAGAAAACCACCGTCTCAGGGGGTCGGACACTCAGGGTCAGGGAAAAATCCAATATATATCTGGTGATATCTCGGGTGCTATTATAGATAGCGCAATAAATCAAAGTGCATTGTCTGTAGGAGGCCCTGGCCCATGAATCTGTGCAGCGGGATCGACCTCGGACCACCAGGGGCCGAGAAAATCACCGTCTCATGGGGCGGGACTGTCAGGGTCAGGGAAAAATCCAATATATATCTGGTGATATCTCTGGTGCTATTAGGGATAGCGCAATAAATCAAAGTGAATTATCTGCAAGGGGCCCTGGCGCATGAATCTGTGCAGCGGGAACGACCTCTGACCACCAGGGGCCGAGAAAACCACCGTCTCATGGTTTCGGACACTCAGGGTCAGGGACAAATCCAATATATATCTGGTGATATCTCGGGTGATATTGGAGATAGCGCAATAAACCAAAGTGAATTATCTGCAGGGGGCCCTGGCGCATGAATCTGTGTAGCGGGATGGACCTCGGACCACGAGGGACCGAGAAAACCACCGTCTCATGGGGTCGGACACTCAGGGTCAGGGAAAAATCCAATATAAATCTGGTGATATCTATGGTGCTATTACAGATAGCGCAGTAAATCAAAGTGCATTCTCAGCAGGAGGCCCTGGCGTATGAATCTGTGCAGCGGGTACGACCTCGGACCACAAGGGTCCGAGAAAATCACCGTCCCATCGGGCCGGACTGTCACGGTCAGGAAAAAATCCAATATATATTTGGTGATATCTCGGGTGCTATAACAGATAGCGCAATAAATCAAAGCGCATTGTCTGCAGGAGCACCTAGCGCATGAATCTGTGCAGCGGGAACGACCTCGGACGACCAGGGGCCGAGAAAACCACCGTCTCATGGTTCCGGACACTCAGGGTCAGGGAAAAATCCAATATATATCTGGTGATATCTCGGGTGCTATTAGAGATAGCTCAATAAATCAAAGTGAATTATCTGCAAGGGGCCGTGGCGCATGAATCTGTGCAACGGGATCGACCTCGGACCACCAGGGGCCGAGAAAACCACCGTCTCATGGTTTCGGACACTCAGGGTCAGGGACAAATCCAATATATATCTGGTGATATCTCGGGTGCTATTAAAGATAGCGAATTAAATCAAAGTGCATTGTCTGCAGGAGGCCCTGGCGCATGAATCTGTGCAGCGGGAACGACCTCGGACGACCAGGGGCCGAGAAAACCACCGTCTCATGGTTTCGGACACTCAGGGTCAGGGAAAAATCCAATATAAATCTGGTGATATCTCGGGTGCTATTACAGATAGCGCAATAAATCAAAGTGCATTGTCTGCAGGAGGCCCTAGCGCATGAATCTGTGCAGCGGGAACGACCTCGGACCACAAGGGGCCGAGAAAATCACCGTCCCATGGGGCCGGACTGTCACGGTCAGGGAAAAATCCAATATATATCTGGGGATATCTCGGGTGCTATTAGGGATAGCGAAATAAATCAAAGTGCATTATCTGCAGGAGGCCCTGGCGCATGAATCTGTGCAGCGGGAACGACCTCGGACCACCAGGGGCCGAGAAAACCACCGTCTCATGGGGTCGGACACTCAGGGTCAGGGAAAAATCCAATATAAATCTGGTGATATCTATGGTGCTATTACAGATAGCGCAGTAAATCAAAGTGCATTCTCTGCAGGAGGCCCTGGCGTATGAATCTGTGCAGCGGGAAGGACCTCGGACCACCAGGGGCCGAGAAAACCATCGACACATGGGGCCGGACTGTCAGGGTCAAGGAAAAATCCAATATATATCTGGTGATATCTCGGGTGCTATTAGGGATAGCGACATAAATCAAAGTGCATTGTCTGCAGGAGGCCCTGGCGCATGAATCTGTGCAGCGGGAACGACCTCGGACCACCAGGGGCCGAGAAAACCACCGTCTCATGGGGTCGGACACTCAGGGTCAGGGAAAAATCCAATATAAATCTGGTGATATCTATGGTGCTATTACAGACAGCGCAGTAAATCAAAGTGCATTCTCTGCAGGAGGCCCTGGCGTATGAATCTGTGCAGCGGGACGGACCTCGGACCACCAGGGGCCGAGAAAACCATCGACACATGGGGTCGGACACTCAGGGTCAGGGAAAAATCCAATATAAATCTGGTGATATCTCGGGTGCTATTACAGATAGCGCAATAAATCAGAGTGCATTGTCTGCAGGCGGCCCTGGCGCATGAATCTGTGCAGCGGGAACGACCTCGGACCACCAGGGGCCGAGAGAACCACCGTCTCATGGGGCCGGTCACTCAGGGTCAGGGTAAAATCCAATATATATCTGGTGATATCTCGGGTGCTATTACAGATAGCGCAATTAATCAAAGTGCATTGTCTGTAGGAGGCCCTGGCGCATGAATCTGTGCAGCGGGAACGACCTCGGACCACCAGGGGCCGAAAAAACCACAGTCTCATGGGGCCGGATACTCAGGGTCAGGGTAAAATCCAATATATATCTGGTGATATCTCGGGTGCTATTACAGATAGCGCAATAAATCAAACTGCATCGTCTGTAGGAGGCCCTGTCGCATGAATCTGTGCAGCGGGATCGACCTCGGACCACCAGGGGCCGAGAAAACCACCGTCTCATGGGGCCGGACTGTCTGGGTCAGGGAAAAATCCAATATAAATCTGGTGATATCTCGGGTGCTATTACAGATAGCGCAATAAATCAAAGTGCATTGTCTGCAGGAGGCCCTGGCGCATGAATCTGTGCAGCGGGAACGACCTCGGACCACCAGGGGCCGAGAAAACTACCGTCTCATGAGGTCGGACACTCAGGGACAGGGAAAAGTGCAATATATATCTGGTGATATCTCGGGTGCTATTACAGATAGCGCAATAAATCAGAGTGCATTGTCTGCAGGAGGGCCTAGCGCATGAATCTGTGCAATGGGAACGACCTCGGACCACCAGGGGCCGAGAAAACTACCGTCTCATGTGGTCGGACACTCAGGGTCAAGGAAAAATCCAATATATATCTGGTGATATCTCGGCTGCTATTAGAGATAGCGCAATAAATCAAAGTGCATTGTCTGTAGGAGGCCCCGGCGCATGAATCTGTGCAGCGGGATCGACCTCGGACCACCAGGGACCGAGAAAATCACCATTTCATGGGGCCGGACTGTCAGGGTCAGGGAAAAATCCAATATATATCTGGTGATATCTCGGGTGCTATAAGAGATAGCGCAATAAATCAAAGTGCATTGTCTGTAGGAGGCCCTGGCCCATGAATCTGTGCAGCGGGATCGACCTCGGACCACCAGGGGCCGAGAAAATCACCGTCTCATGGGGCGGGACTGTCAGGGTCAGGGAAAATCCAATATATATCTGGTGATATCTCGGGTGCTATTAGGGATAGCGCAATAAATCAAAGTGAATTATCTGCAAGGGGCCCTGGCGCATGAATCTGTGCAGCGGGAACGACCTCGGACCACCAGGGGCCGAGAAAACCACCGTCTCATGGGGCCGGCCGCTCAGGGTCAGGGGAAAATCCAATGTATATATGATGATATCTCGGGTGCTATTAGGGATAGCGAAATAAATCAAAGTGCATTATCTGCAGGAGGCCCTGGCGCATGAATCTGTGCAGCGGGAACGACCTCGGACCACCAGGGGCCGAGAAAACCACAGTCTCATGGGGCCGGATACTCAGGGTCAGGGGGAAATCCAATATGTATCTGTTGATATCTCGGGTGCTATTAGAGATAGCGTAATAAACCAAAGTGCATTGTCTGTAGGAGGCCCTGGCGCATGAATCTGTGCAGCGGGAACGACCTCTGACCATAAGAGGCCGAGAAAACCACCGTCTCATGGGGCCGGACACTCAGGGTCGAGGAAAAATCCAATATATATCTGGTGATATCTCGGGTGCTATTAGAGATAGCGCGATAAATCAAAGTGAATTATCTGCAGGAGGCCCTGGCGCATGCATCTGTGCAGCGGGAACGACCTCGGACCTCCAGGGGCCGAGAAAACCACCGTCTCATGGGGCCGGACGCTCAGGGTCGGGGAAAAATCAAATATATATCTGGCGATATCTCGGGCGCTATTACAGATAGCGCAATAAATCAAAGTGCCTTATCTGTAGGAGGGCCTAGCGCATGAGTCTGTGCAGCGGTAACGACCTCGCACCACCAGGGGCCGAGAAAACCACAGTCTCATGGGGCCGGACACTCAGGGTCAGGGGAAAATCCAGTATATATCTGGTGATATCTCGGGTGCTATTAGAGATAGCGCAATAAACCGAAGTGAATTATCTGCAGGAGGCCCTGGCGCATGAATCTGTGCAGCGGGAACGTCCTCGGACCTCCAGGGGCCGAGACAACCACCGTCTCATGGGGCCGGTCACTCAGGGTCAGGGTAAAATCCAATATATATCTGGTGATATCTCGGGTGCTATTACAGATAGCGCAATTAATCAAAGTGCATTGTCTGTAGGAGGCCCTGGCGCATGAATCTGTGCAGCGGGAACGACCTCGGACCACCAGGGGCCGAAAAAACCACAGTCTCATGGGGCCGGATACTCAGGGTCAGGGTAAAATCCAATATATATCTGGTGATATCTCGGGTGCTATTACAGATAGCGCAATAAATCAAACTGCATCGTCTGTAGGAGGCCCTGTCGCATGAATCTGTGCAGCGGGATCGACCTCGGACCACCAGGGGCCGAGAAAACCACCGTCTCATGGGGCCGGACTGTCTGGGTCAGGGAAAAATCCAATATAAATCTGGTGATATCTCGGGTGCTATTACAGATAGCGCAATAAATCAAAGTGCATTGTCTGCAGGAGGCCCTGGCGCATGAATCTGTGCAGCGGGAACGACCTCGGACCACCAGGGGCCGAGAAAACTACCGTCTCATGAGGTCGGACACTCAGGGACAGGGAAAAGTGCAATATATATCTGGTGATATCTCGGGTGCTATTACAGATAGCGCAATAAATCAGAGTGCATTGTCTGCAGGAGGGCCTAGCGCATGAATCTGTGCAATGGGAACGACCTCGGATCACCAGGGGCCGAGAAAACTACCGTCTCATGTGGTCGGACACTCAGGGTCAAGGAAAAATCCAATATATATCTGGTGATATCTCGGCTGCTATTAGAGATAGCGCAATAAATCAAAGTGCATTGTCTGTAGGAGGCCCCGGCGCATGAATCTGTGCAGCGGGATCGACCTCGGACCACCAGGGACCGAGAAAATCACCATTTCATGGGGCCGGACTGTCAGGGTCAGGGAAAAATCCAATATATATCTGGTGATATCTCGGGTGCTATAAGAGATAGCGCAATAAATCAAAGTGCATTGTCTGTAGGAGGCCCTGGCCCATGAATCTGTGCAGCGGGATCGACCTCGGACCACCAGGGGCCGAGAAAATCACCGTCTCATGGGGCGGGACTGTCAGGGTCAGGGAAAATCCAATATATATCTGGTGATATCTCGGGTGCTATTAGGGATAGCGCAATAAATCAAAGTGAATTATCTGCAAGGGGCCCTGGCGCATGAATCTGTGCAGCGGGAACGACCTCGGACCACCAGGGGCCGAGAAAACCACCGTCTCATGGGGCCGGCCGCTCAGGGTCAGGGGAAAATCCAATGTATATATGATGATATCTCGGGTGCTATTAGGGATAGCGAAATAAATCAAAGTGCATTATCTGCAGGAGGCCCTGGCGCATGAATCTGTGCAGCGGGAACGACCTCGGACCACCAGGGGCCGAGAAAACCACCGTCTCATGGGGTCGGACACTCAGGGTCAGGGAAAAATCCAATATAAATCTGGTGATATCTATGGTGCTATTACAGATAGCGCAGTAAGTCAAAGTGCATTCTCTGCAGGAGGCTCTGGCGTATGAATCTGTGCAGCGGGAAGGACCTCGGACCACCAGGGGCCGAGAAAACCATCGACACATGGGGTCGGACACTCACGGTCAGGGAAAAATCCAATATAAATCTGGTTATATCTATGGTGCTATTACAGATAGCGCAGTAAATCAGAGTGCATTCTCTGCAGGAGGCCCTGGCGTATGAATCTGTGCAGCGGGAAGGACCTCGGACCACCAGGGGCCGAGAAAACCATCGACACATGGGGCCGGACTGTCAGGGTCAAGGAAAAATCCAATATATATCTGGTGATATCTCGGGTGCTATTAGGGATAGCGACATAAATCAAAGTGCATTGTCTGCAGGAGGCCCTGGCGCATGAATCTGTGCAGCGGGAACGACCTCGGACCACCAGGGGCCGAGAAAACCACCGTCTCATGGGGTCGGACACTCAGGGTCAGGGAAAAATCCAAAATAAATCTGGTGATATCTCGGGTGCTATTACAGATAGCGCAATAAATCAAAGTGCATTGTCTGCAGGCGGCCCTGGCGCATGAATCTGTGCAGCGGGAACGACCTCGGACCACCAGGGGCCGACAGAACCACCGTCTCATAGGGCCGGACTATCAGGGTCAGGGAAAAATCCAATATATATCTGGTGATATCTCGGGTGCTATTGGAGATAGCGCAATTAACCAAAGTGAGTTATCTGCAGGGGGCCCTGGCGCATGAATCTGTGTAGCGGGATGGACCTCGGACCACGAGGGACCGAGAAAACCATCGACACATGGGGCCGGACTGTCAGGGTCAAGAAAAAATCCAATATATATCCGGTGATATCTCGGGTGCTATTAAAGATAGCGAATTAAATCAAAGTGCATTGTCTGCAGGAGGCCCTGGCGCATGAATCTGTGCAGCGGGAACGACCTCGGACGACCAGGGGCCGAGAAAACCACCGTCTCATGGTTTCGGGCACTCAGGGTCAGGGAAAAATCCAATATAAATCTGGTGATATCTCGGGTGCTATTACAGATAGCGCAATAAATCAAAGTGCATTGTCTGCAGGAGGCCCTAGCGCATGAATCTGTGCAGCGGGAAGGACCTCGGACCACCAGGGGCCGAGAAAACCATCGACACATGGGGTCGGACACTCACGGTCAGGGAAAAATCCAATATAAATCTGGTGATATCTATGGTGCTATTACAGATAGCGCAGTAAATCAAAGTGCATTCTCTGCTGGAGGCCCTGGCGTATGAACTTGTGCAGCGGGAAGGACCTCGGGCCACCAGGGGCCGAGAAAACCATCGACACATGGGGCCGGACTGTCAGGGTCAAGGAAAAATCCAATATATATCTGGTGATATCTCGGGTGCTATTAGGGATAGCGACATAAATCAAAGTGCATTGTCTGCAGGAGGCCCTGGCGCATGAATCTGTGCAGCAGGAACGACCTCGGACCACCAGGGGCCGAGAAAATTTCAGATATTCCGAACCCGTCACCCAAGGTGATGTAAAAATCCAGCATATATCTGGTGATATCTCGGGTGCTATTACAGATAGCGTAATAAATCAAAGTGCATTGTCTGTAGGAGGCCCTGGCGCACGAATCTGTGCAGCGGGAACGACCTCGAACCACCAGGGGCCGAGACAACCACCGTCTCATGGAGCCGGACACTCAGGGTCAGGGAAAAATCCAATATATATCTGGTGATATCTCGGGTGTTATTACAGATAGCGCAATAAATCAAAGTGCATTGTTTGCAGAAGGCCCTGGCGCATGAAACTGTGCAGCGGGATCGACCTCGGACCACCAGGGGCCGAGAAAATCACCGTCTCATGGGGCCGGACTGTCAGGGTCAGATTAAAATCCAATATATATCTGGTGATATCTCGGGTGCTATTAGAGATAGAACAATAAATCAAAGTGCATTGTCTTTAGGAGGCCCTGGCGCACGAATCGGTGCAGCGGGAACGACCTCGAACCACCAGGGGCCGAGGAAATCACCGCCTCATGGGGCCGGACTGTCAGGGTCAGGGAAAAGTCCAATATATATCTGGTGATATCTCGGGTGCTATTAGAGATAGAACAATAAATCAAAGTGCATTGTCTTTAGGAGGCACTGGCGAATGAATCTGTGCAGCGGGATCGACCTCGGACCACGAGGGACCGAGAAAACCATCGACGCATGGGGCCGGACTGACAGGGTCAGGGTAAAGTCCAATATATATCTGGTGATATCTCGGGTGCTATTAGAGATAGCGCAAAAAATCAAAGTGCATTGTCTGTAGGAGGCTCTGGTGCATGAATCTGTGCAGCGGGAACGACCTCGGACCACCAGGGGCCGAGAAAACCACAGTCTCATGAGGCCGGACACTCAGGGTCAGGGGAAAATTCAATATATATCTGGTGATATCTCGGGTGCTATTACAGATAGCGCAATAAATCAAAGTGCATTGCCTGTAGGAGGCCCTGCCGCGTCAATCTGGGCAGTGGGAACGACCTCGGACCACCAGGGGCCGAGAAAACCACAGTCCCATGGGGCCGGACACTCAGGGTCAGGGGAAAATCCAATATATATCTGATGTTATCTCGGGTGCTATTACGGATAGCGCAATAAATAAAAGTGCATTGTCTGTAGGAGGCTCTGCCGCATGAATCTGTGCAGCGGGAACGACTTCGGACCACCAGGGGCCGAGAAAACCACCGTCTCATGGGACCGGACACTCAGGGTCAGGGGAAAATCCAAAATATATCTGATGATATCTCGGGTGCTATTAGAGATAGCGCAATAAATCAAAGTGAATTATCTGCAGGGGGCCCTGCCGCATGAATCTGTGCACCGGGAACCACCTTGGACCACCAGGGGCCGAGAAAACCAAGGTCTCATGGGGCTGGACTGTCAGGGTCAGGGAAAAATCCATTATATATCAGGTGATATCTCGGGTGTTATTAGAGGTAGCGCAATAAATCAAAGTGAATTATCTGCAGGCGGCCCTGGCGCATGAATCTCTGCAGCGGGATCGACCTCGGACCACCAGGGGCCGAGAAAATCACCGCCTCATGGGGCCGGACTGTCAGGGTCAGGGTAAAGACCAATATATATCTGGTGATATCTCGGGTGCTATTACAGATAGCGCAATAAATCAAAGTGCATTGTCTGCAGAAGGCCCTGGCGCATGAAACTGTGCAGCGGGATCGACCTCGGACCACCAGGGGCCGAGAAAATCACCGTCTCATGGGGCCGGACTGTCAGGGTCAGGTTAAAATCCAATATATATCTGGTGATATCTCGGGTGCTATTAGAGATAGCGCAATAAATCAAAGTGAATTATCTGCAGGCGGCCCTGGCGCATGAATCTGTGCAGCGGGATCGACCTCGGACCACCAGGGGCCGAGGAAATCAGCGCCTCATGGGGCCGGAATGTCAGGGTCAGGGAAAAGTCCAATATATATCTGGTGATATCTCGGGTGCTATTAGAGATAGAACAATAAATCAAAGTGCATTGTCTGTAGGAGGCACTGGCGAATGAATCTGTGCAGCGGGATCGACCTCGGACCACGAGGGACCGAGAAAACCATCGACGCATGGGGCCGGACTGTCAGGGTCAGGTAAAAATCCATTATATATCAGGTGATATCTCGGGTGCTATTTGAGATAGCGCGATAAATCAAAGTGCATTGTCTGCTGGAAGCCCTGGCGCATGATTCTGTGCAGCAGGAACGACCTCGGACCACCAGGGGCCGAGAAAATCACCGTCTCGTGGGGCCGGACTGTCAGGGTCGGGGAAAAATCCATTATATATCTGGCGATATCTCGGGTGTTATTAGAGGTAGCGCAATGAATCAAAGTGCATTGTATGTAGGAGGCACTGGCGAATGAATCTGTGCAGCAGGAACGACCTCGGTCCACCAGGGGCCGAGGAAATTACAGATATCCGGAATCCGTCACCCAAGGTCATGTAAAAATCCAGCATATATCTGGTGATATCTCGGGTGCTATTACAGATAGCGCAATAAACCAAAGTGCTTTGTCTGCGGGAGGCCCTGGCGCATGAATCTGTGCAGCGGCAACGACCTCGGACCACCAGGGGCCGAAAAAACCACAGTCTCATGGGGCCGGACACTCAGGGTCAGGGAAAAATCCAATATATATCTGGTGATATCTCGGCTGTTATTACAGATAGCGCAATAAATCAAAGTGAATTATCTGCAGGCGGCCCAGGGGCATGAATCTGTGCACCGGGAACCACCTTGGACCACCAGGGGCCGAGAAAGCCACCGTCTCATGGGGCTGGACTGTCAGGGTCAGGGAAAAATCCATTATATATCAGGTGATATCTCGGGTGCTATTTGAGATAGCGCAATAAATCAAAGTGAATTACCTGCAGGAGGCCCTGGCGCATGAATCTGTGCAGCGGGAACGACCTCGGACCACCAGGGGCCGAGAAAACCACAGCCTCATGGGGCCGGACACTCACGGTCAGGGGAAAATCCAACATATATCTGGTGATATCTCGGGTGCTATTAGAGATAGCGCAATAAACCAAAGCGAATTATCTGCAGGAGGCCCTGGCGCATGAATCTGTGCAGCGGGAACGACCTCGGACCACCAGGGGCAGAGAAAACCACCGTCTCATGGGGCCGGACTCTCAGGGTCGGGGGAAAACCCAAAATATATCTGGTGATATCTCGGGTGCTATTACAGATAGCGCAATAAATCAAAGTGTATTGTCTGTAGGAGGCCCTGACGCATGAAACTGTGCAGCGGGATCGACCTCGGACCACCAGGGGCCGAGAAAATCACCGTCTCATGGGGCCGGACTGTCAGGGTCAGGTTAAAATCCAATATATATCTGGTGATATCTCGGGTGCTATTAGAGATAGCGCAATAAATCAAAGTGAATTATCTGCAGGCGGCCCTGGCGCATGAATCTGTGCAGCGGGATCGACCTCGGACCACCAGGGGCCGAGGAAATGACCGCCTCATGGGGCCGGACTGTCAGGGTCAGGGAAAAGTCCAATATATATCTGGTGATATCTCGGCTGCTATTAGAGATAGCGCAATAAATCAAAGTGAAGTATCTGCAGGGGGCCCTGGCGCATGAATCTGTGCAGCGGCATCGACCTCGGATCACCAGGGTCCGAGAAAATCACCGTCTCATGGGGCCGGATTGTCAGTGTCAGGGAAAAATCCAATATATATCAGGTGATATCTCGGGTGCTATTAGAGATAGCGCAATAAACCAAAGTGAATTATCTATAGGAGGCCCTGGCGCATGAATCTGTGCAGCGGGAACGACCTCGGACCAGCAGGGGCCGAGAAAATCACCGTCTCATGGGGCCGGATTGTCAGTGTCAGGGAAAAATCCAATATATATCAGGTGATATCTCGGGTGCTATTAGAGATAGCGCAATAAATCAAAGTGCATTGTCTGTAGGAGGCCCCGGCGCATGAATCTATGCAGCGGGATCGACCTCCGACCACCAGGGACCGAGAAAATCAACATCTCATGGGGCCGGACTGTCAGGGTCAGGGAAAAATCCAATATACATCTGGTGATATCTCGGCTGTTAATAGAGATAGCGCAATAAATCAAAGTGAATTATCTGCTGGCGGCCCTGGGGCATGGATCTGAGCAGCGGGATCGACCTCGGACCACCAGGGGCCGAGAAAATCACCGCCTCATGGGGGCGGACTGTCAGGGTCAGGGTAACGTCCAATATATATCTGGTGATATCTCGGGTGCTATTAGAGATAGGGGAATAAATCAAAGTGAGTTATCTGCAGGGGGCCCTGGCGCATGAATCTGTGCAGCGGCATCGACCTCGGTTCACCAGGGTCCGAGAAAATCACCGTCTCATGGGGCCGGATTGTCAGTGTCAGGGAAAAATCCAATACGTATATGGTGATATCTCGGGTGCTATTACAGATAGCGCAATAAGTCAAAGTGCATTGTCTGCAGGAGGCCCTGGCGCATGAATCTGTGCAGCGGGAACGACCTCGGACCACCAGGGGCCGAGAAAACCACCGTCTCAGGGGGTCGGACACTCAGGGTCAGGGAAAAATCCAATATATATCTGGTGATATCTCGGGTGCTATTATAGATAGCGCAATAAATCAAAGTGCATTGTCTGTAGGAGGCCCTGGCCCATGAATCTGTGCAGCGGGATCGACCTCGGACCACCAGGGGCCGAGAAAATCACCGTCTCATGGGGCGGGACTGTCAGGGTCAGGGAAAAATCCAATATATATCTGGTGATATCTCTGGTGCTATTAGGGATAGCGCAATAAATCAAAGTGAATTATCTGCAAGGGGCCCTGGCGCATGAATCTGTGCAGCGGGAACGACCTCTGACCACCAGGGGCCGAGAAAACCACCGTCTCATGGTTTCGGACACTCAGGGTCAGGGACAAATCCAATATATATCTGGTGATATCTCGGGTGATATTGGAGATAGCGCAATAAACCAAAGTGAATTATCTGCAGGGGGCCCTGGCGCATGAATCTGTGTAGCGGGATGGACCTCGGACCACGAGGGACCGAGAAAACCACCGTCTCATGGGGTCGGACACTCAGGGTCAGGGAAAAATCCAATATAAATCTGGTGATATCTATGGTGCTATTACAGATAGCGCAGTAAATCAAAGTGCATTCTCAGCAGGAGGCCCTGGCGTATGAATCTGTGCAGCGGGTACGACCTCGGACCACAAGGGTCCGAGAAAATCACCGTCCCATCGGGCCGGACTGTCACGGTCAGGAAAAAATCCAATATATATTTGGTGATATCTCGGGTGCTATAACAGATAGCGCAATAAATCAAAGCGCATTGTCTGCAGGAGCACCTAGCGCATGAATCTGTGCAGCGGGAACGACCTCGGACGACCAGGGGCCGAGAAAACCACCGTCTCATGGTTCCGGACACTCAGGGTCAGGGAAAAATCCAATATATATCTGGTGATATCTCGGGTGCTATTAGAGATAGCTCAATAAATCAAAGTGAATTATCTGCAAGGGGCCGTGGCGCATGAATCTGTGCAACGGGATCGACCTCGGACCACCAGGGGCCGAGAAAACCACCGTCTCATGGTTTCGGACACTCAGGGTCAGGGACAAATCCAATATATATCTGGTGATATCTCGGGTGCTATTAAAGATAGCGAATTAAATCAAAGTGCATTGTCTGCAGGAGGCCCTGGCGCATGAATCTGTGCAGCGGGAACGACCTCGGACGACCAGGGGCCGAGAAAACCACCGTCTCATGGTTTCGGACACTCAGGGTCAGGGAAAAATCCAATATAAATCTGGTGATATCTCGGGTGCTATTACAGATAGCGCAATAAATCAAAGTGCATTGTCTGCAGGAGGCCCTAGCGCATGAATCTGTGCAGCGGGAACGACCTCGGACCACAAGGGGCCGAGAAAATCACCGTCCCATGGGGCCGGACTGTCACGGTCAGGGAAAAATCCAATATATATCTGGGGATATCTCGGGTGCTATTAGGGATAGCGAAATAAATCAAAGTGCATTATCTGCAGGAGGCCCTGGCGCATGAATCTGTGCAGCGGGAACGACCTCGGACCACCAGGGGCCGAGAAAACCACCGTCTCATGGGGTCGGACACTCAGGGTCAGGGAAAAATCCAATATAAATCTGGTGATATCTATGGTGCTATTACAGATAGCGCAGTAAATCAAAGTGCATTCTCTGCAGGAGGCCCTGGCGTATGAATCTGTGCAGCGGGAAGGACCTCGGACCACCAGGGGCCGAGAAAACCATCGACACATGGGGCCGGACTGTCAGGGTCAAGGAAAAATCCAATATATATCTGGTGATATCTCGGGTGCTATTAGGGATAGCGACATAAATCAAAGTGCATTGTCTGCAGGAGGCCCTGGCGCATGAATCTGTGCAGCGGGAACGACCTCGGACCACCAGGGGCCGAGAAAACCACCGTCTCATGGGGTCGGACACTCAGGGTCAGGGAAAAATCCAATATAAATCTGGTGATATCTATGGTGCTATTACAGACAGCGCAGTAAATCAAAGTGCATTCTCTGCAGGAGGCCCTGGCGTATGAATCTGTGCAGCGGGACGGACCTCGGACCACCAGGGGCCGAGAAAACCATCGACACATGGGGTCGGACACTCAGGGTCAGGGAAAAATCCAATATAAATCTGGTGATATCTCGGGTGCTATTACAGATAGCGCAATAAATCAGAGTGCATTGTCTGCAGGCGGCCCTGGCGCATGAATCTGTGCAGCGGGAACGACCTCGGACCACCAGGGGCCGAGAGAACCACCGTCTCATGGGGTCGGACTATCAGGGTCAGGGAAAAATCCAATATATATCTGGTGATATCTCGGGTCCTATTAGAGATAGCTCAATAAATCAAAGTGCATTGTCTGCAGGAGGCCCTAGCGCATGAATCTGTGTAGCGGGAACGACCTCGGACCACAAGGGGCCGAGAAAATCACCGTGCCATGGGGCCGGACTGTCACGGTCAGGGAAAAATCCAATATATATCTGGTGATATCTCGTGTGCTATTAGGGATAGCGAAATAAATCAAAGTGCATTGTCTGCAGGAGGCCCTGGCGTATGAATCTGTGCAGCGGGAAGGACCTCGGAACACCAGGGGCCGAGAAAACCATCGACACATGGGGTCGAACACTCAGGGTCAGGGAAAAATCCAATATAAATCTGGTGATATCTCGGGTGCTATTACAGATAGCGCCATAAATCAAAGTGCATTGTCTGCAGGCGGCCCTGGCGCATGAATCTGTGCAGCGGGAACGACCTCGGACCACCAGGGGCCGAGAGAACCACCGTCTCATGGGGTCGGACTATCAGGGTCAGGGGAAAATCCAATATATATCTGGTGATATCTCGGGTGCTATTAGAGATAGCGCAATAAATCAAAGTGCGTTGTCTGTAGGAGACCCTGGCGCATGAACCTGTGCAGCGGGAATGACCTCGGACCACCAGGGGCCGAGAAAACGACCGTCTCATGGGGCCGGACACTCAGGGTCAGGGGAAAATCCAATATATATCTGGTGATATCTCGGGTGCTATTACAGATAGCGCCATAAATCAAAGTGCATTGTCTGTAGGAGGCCCTGGCGCATGAATCTGTGCAGCGGGAACGACCTCGGACCACCAGGGGCCGAGACAACCACCGTCTCATGGGGCCGGACACTAAGGGTCAGGGGAATATCCAATATATATCTGGTGATATCTCGGGTGCTATTACAGATAGCGCAATAAATCAAAGTGCATTGTCTGTAGGAGGCCCTGGCGCATGAATCTGTGCAGCGGCAACGACCTCGGACCACCAGGGGCCGAGAAAACCACAATCTCATGGGGCCGGACACTCAGGGTCAGGGGAAAATCCAATATATATCTGGTGATATCTCGGGTGCTATTACAGATAGCGCAATAAATCAAAGTGCATTGTCTGTAGGAGGCCCTGGCGCATGAATCTGTGCAGTGGGAACGACCTCGGACCACCAGGGGCCGAGAAAACGACCGTCTCATGGGGCCGGACACTCAGGGTCAGGGGAAAATCCAATATAGATCTGGTGATATCTCGGGTGCTATTACACATAGCGCAATAAATCAAAGTGCATTGTCTGTAGGAGGCCCTGGCGCATGAATCTGTGCAGCGGGAACGACCTCGGACCACCAGGGTCCGAGAAAACCACAGTCTCATGGGGCCGGACACTCAGTGACAGGGGAAAATCCAGTATATATCTGGAGATATCTCGGGTGCTATTAGAGATAGCGCAATAAACCAAAGTGAATTATCTGCAGGAGGCCCTGGCGCATGAATCTGTGCAGCGGGAACGACCGCGGACCACCAGGGGCCGAAAAAACCACAGTCTCATGGGGCCGGATACTCAGGGTCAGGGGAAAATCCAATATAGATCTGGTGATATCTCGGGTGCTATTACAGATAGCGCCATAAATCAAAGTGCATTGTCTGCAGGAGGCCCTGGCGCATGAATCTGTGCAGCGGGAACGACCTCGGACCACCAGGGGCCGAGACAACCGCCGTCTCATGGGGCCGGACACTCAGGGTCAGGGGAATATCCAATATATATCTGGTGATATCTCGGATGCTATTACAGATAGCGCAATAAATCAAAGTGCATTGTTTGTAGGAGGCCCTGGCGCATGAATCTGTGCAGCGGGAACGACCTCGGACCACCAGGGGCCGAAAAAACCACAGTTTCATGGGGCCGGACACTAAGGGTCAGGGGAAAATCCAATATATATCTGGTGATATCTCGGGTGCTATTAGAGATAGCGCAATAAATCAAAGTGCATTGTCTGCAGGAGGCCCTGGCGCATGAATCTGTGCAGCGGGAACGACCTCGGAACACCAGGGGCCGAGAAAACCACAGTCTCATGGGGCCGGATACTCAGGGTCAGGGGAAAATGCAATATGTATCTGGTGATATCTCGGGTGCTATTAGAGATAGCGTAATAAACCAAAGTGCATTGTTTGTATGAGGCTCTGGCGCATGAATCTGTGCAGCGGGAACGACCTCTGACCACAAGAGGCCGAGAAAACCACCGTCTCATGGGGCCGGACACTCAGGGTCAGGGTAAAATCCAATATATATCTGGTGATATCTCGGGTGCTATTACAGATAGCGCAATAAATCAATGTGTATTGTCTGTGGGAGGCCCTGGCGCATGAATCTGTGCAGCGGGAACGACCTCGGACCACCAGGGGCCGAGAAAACCACAGTCTCATGGGGCCGGACACTCAGGGTCAGGGAAAAATCCAATATATATCTGGTGATATATCGGGTGCCATTAGAGATAGCGCGATAAATCAAAGTGCATTGTCTGCAGGAGGCCCCGACGCATGAATCTGTGCAGCGGGAACGACCTCGGACCACCAGGGGCCGAGAAAACGACCGTCTCATGGGGCCGGACACTCAGGGTCACTGAAAAATCCAATATATATCTGCTGATATCTCGGGTGCTATTACAGATAGCGCAATAAATCAAAGTTCATTGTCTGTAGGAGGCCCTGGCGCATGAATCTGTGCAGCGGGAACGACCTGGGACCACCAGGGGCCGAAAAAACCACAGTCTCGTGGGGCCGGACACTCAGGGTCAGGGTAAAATCCAATATATATCTGGTGATATCTCGGGTGCTATTACAGATAGCGCAATAAATCATAGTGCATTGTCTGTAGGAGGCCCTGGCGCATGAATCTGTGCAGCGGGAACGACCTCGGACCACCAGGGGCCGAGAAAACGACCGTCTCATGGGGCCGGACACTCAGGGTCAGTGAAAAATCCAATATATATCGTGTGATATCTCGGCTGCTATTACAGATAGCGCAATAAATCAAAGTGCATTGTCAGTAGAAGGCCCTGGCGCATGAATCTGTGCAGCGGGAACGACCTCGAACGACCAGGGGCCGAGAAAACAACAGTCTCATGGGGCCGGACACTCAGGGTCACGGGAAAATCCAACATATATCGGGTGATATCTCGGGTGCCATTAGAGATAGCGCAATAAATCAAAGTGCATTGTCTGTAGGAGGCCCTGGCGCATGAATCTGTGCAGCGGGAACGACCTGGGACCACCAGGGGCCGAGAAAACGACCGTCTCATGGGGCCGGACACTCAGGGTCAGTGAAAAATCCAATATATATCTGCTGATATCTCGGCTGCTGTTACAGATAGCGCAATAAATCAAAGTGCATTGTCTGTAGGAGGCCCTGGCGCATGAATCTGTGCAGCGGGAACGACCTCGGACCACCAGGGGCCGAGAAAACCACAGTCTCATGGGGCCGGACACACAGGGTCAGGGGAAAATCCAATATATATCTGGTGATATCTCGGGTGCTATTAGAGATAGCGCAATAAATCAAAGTGCGTTGTCTGTAGGAGACCCTGGCGCATGAACCTGTGCAGCGGGAATGACCTCGGACCACCAGGGGCCGAGAAAACGACCGTCTCATGGGGCCGGACGCTCAGGGTCAGTGAAAAATCCAATAAATATCTGGTGATATCTCGGGTGCTATTACAGATAGCGCAATAAATCAAAGTGCATTGTCTGTAGGAGGCCCTGGCGCATGAATCTGTGCAGCGGGAACGACCTCGGACCACCAGGGGCCGAGACAACCACCGTCTCATGGGGCCGGACACTAAGGGTCAGGGGAATATCCAATATATATCTGGTGATATCTCGGGTGCTATTACAGATAGCGCAATAAATCAAAGTGCATTGTCTGTAGGAGGCCCTGGCGCATGAATCTGTGCAGCGGCAACGACCTCGGACCACCAGGGGCCGAGAAAACCGCAATCTCATGGGGCCGGACACTCAGGGTCAGGGGAAAATCCAATATATATCTGGTGATATCTCGGGTGCTATTAGAGATAGCGCAATAAACCAAAGTGAATTATCTGCAGGAGGCCCTGGCGCATGAATCTGTGCAGTGGGAACGACCTCGGACCACCAGGGGCCGAGAAAACGACCGTCTCATGGGGCCGGACACTCAGGGTCAGGGGAAAATCCAATATAGATCTGGTGATATCTCGGGTGCTATTACAGATAGCGCCATAAATCAAAGTGCATTGTCTGTAGGAGGCCCTGGCGCATGAATCTGTGCAGCGGGAACGACCTCGGACCACCAGGGGCCGAGACAACCTCCGTCTCATGGGGCCGGACACTCAGGGTCAGGGGAATATCCAATATATATCTGGTGATATCTCGGGTGCTATTACAGAGAGCGCAATAAATCAAAGTGCATTGTTTGTAGGAGGCCCTGGCGCATGAATCTGTGCAGCGGGAACGACCTCGGACCACCAGGGGCCGAAAAAACCACAGTTTCATGGGGCCGGACACTCAGGGTCAGGGGAAAATCCAATATATATCTGGTGATATATCGGGTCCTATTAGAGATAGCGCAATAAACCAAAGTGCATTGTCTGTAGGAGGCCCTGGCGCATGAATCTGTGCAGCGGGAACGACCTCTGACCACAAGAGGCCGAGAAAACCACCGTCTCATGGGGCCGGACACTCAGGGTCGAGGAAAAATCCAATATATATCTGGTGATATCTCGGGTGCTATTAGAGATAGCGCGATAAATCAAAGTGAATTATCTGCAGGAGGCCCTGGCGCATGCATCTGTGCAGCGGGAACGACCTCGGACCACCAGGGGCCGAGAAAACCACCGTCTCATGGGGCCGGACGCTCAGGGTCGGGGAAAAATCAAATATATATCTGGCGATATCTCGGGCGCTATTACAGATAGCGCAATAAATCAAAGTGCCTTATCTGTAGGAGGGCCTAGCGCATGAGTCTGTGCAGCGGTAACGACCTCGCACCACCAGGGGCCGAGAAAACCACAGTCTCATGGGGCCGGACACTCAGGGTCAGGGGAAAATCCAGTATATATCTGGTGATATCTCGGGTGCTATTAGAGATAGCGCAATAAACCGAAGTGAATTATCTGCAGGAGGCCCTGGCGCATGAATCTGTGCAGCGGGAACGTCCTCGGACCTCCAGGGGCCGAGACAACCACCGTCTCATGGGGCCGGTCACTCAGGGTCAGGGTAAAATCCAATATATATCTGGTGATATCTCGGGTGCTATTACAGATAGCGCAATTAATCAAAGTGCATTGTCTGTAGGAGGCCCTGGCGCATGAATCTGTGCAGCGGGAACGACCTCGGACCACCAGGGGCCGAAAAAACCACAGTCTCATGGGGCCGGATACTCAGGGTCAGGGTAAAATCCAATATATATCTGGTGATATCTCGGGTGCTATTACAGATAGCGCAATAAATCAAAGTGCATTGTCTGTAGGAGGCCCTGGCGCATGAATCTGTGAAGGGGGAACGACTTCGCACCACCAGGGGCCGAGAAAACCACAGTCTCATGGGGCCGGACACTCAGGGTCAGGGGAAAATCCAGTATATATCTGGTGATATCTCGGGTGCTATTAGAGATAGCGCAATAAACCAAAGTGAATTATCTGCAGGAGGCCCTGGCGCATGAATCTGTGCAGCGGGAACGACCGCGGACCACCAGGGGCCGAAAAAACCACAGTCTCATGGGGCCGGATACTCAGGGTCAGGGGAAAATCCAATATAGATCTGGTGATAACTCGGGTGCTATTACAGATAGCGCCATAAATCAAAGTGCATTGTTTGTAGGAGGCCCTGGCGCATAAATCTGTGCAGCGGGAACGACCTCGGACCACCAGGGGCCGAAAAAACCACAGTTTCATGGGGCCGGACACTAAGGGTCAGGGGAAAATCCAATATATATCTGGTGATATCTCGGGTGCTATTAGAGATAGCGCAATAAATCAAAGTGCATTGTCTGCAGGAGGCCCTGGCGCATGAATCTGTGCAGCGGGAACGACCTCGGAACACCAGGGGCCGAGAAAACCACCGTCTCATGGGGCCGGACACTCAGGGTCAGGGTAAAATCCAATATATATCTGGTGATATCTCGGGTGCTATTACAGATAGCGCAATAAATCAATGTGTATTGTCTGTGGGAGGCCCTGGCGCATGAATCTGTGCAGCGGGAACGACCTCGGACCACCAGGGGCCGAAAAAACCACAGTCTCGTGGGGCCGGACACTCAGGGTCAGGGTAAAATCCAATATATATCTGGTGATATCTCGGGTGCTATTACAGATAGCATAATAAATCATAGTGCATTGTCTGTAGGAGGCCCTGGCGCATGAATCTGTGCAGCGGGAACGACCTCGGACCACCAGGGGCCGAGAAAACGACCGTCTCATGGGGCCGGACACTCAGGGTCAGTGAAAAATCCAATATATATCGTGTGATATCTCGGCTGCTATTACAGATAGCGCAATAAATCAAAGTGCATTGTCAGTAGAAGGCCCTGGCGCATGAATCTGTGCAGCGGGAACGACCTCGAACGACCAGGGGCCGAGAAAACAACAGTCTCATGGGGCCGGACACTCAGGGTCACGGGAAAATCCAACATATATCGGGTGATATCTCGGGTGCCATTAGAGATAGCGCGATAAATCAAAGTGCATTGTCTGTAGGAGGCCCTGGCGCATGAATCTGTGCAGCGGGAACGACCTCGGACCACCAGGGCCGAGAAAACCACAGTCTCATGGGGCCGAGAACTCAGGGTCAGGCAAAAATCCAATATATATCTGGTGATATCTCGGGTGCTATTACACATAGCGCATTAAACCAACGCGCATTGTCTGTAGGAGGCCATGGCGCATGAATCTGTGCGGCGGGAACGACCTCGGACCACCAGGGGCCGATAAAACCACCGTCTCATGGGGCCGGACACTCAGGGTCAGGGGAAAATCCAATATATATCTGGTGATATCTCGGGTGCTATTACAGATAACGCAATAAATCAAAGTGCATTGTCTGTAGGAGGCCCTGGCGCATGAATCTGTGCAGCGGGAACGACCTCGGACCACCAGGGGCCGAGAAAACCACAGTCTCATGGGGCCGGACACTCAGGGTCAGGGAAAAATCCAATATATATCTGGTGATATATCGGGTGCCATTAGAGATAGCGCGATAAATCAAAGTGCATTGTCTGCAGGAGGCCCCGACGCATGAATCTGTGCAGCGGGAACGACCTCGGACCACCAGGGGCCGAGAAAACGACCGTCTCATGGGGCCGGACACTCAGGGTCACTGAAAAATCCAATATATATCTGCTGATATCTCGGGTGCTATTACAGATAGCGCAATAAATCAAAGTTCATTGTCTGTAGGAGGCCCTGGCGCATGAATCTGTGCAGCGGGAACGTCCTCAGACCTCCAGCTGCCGAGACAACGACCGTCACATGGGGCCGGACTCTCAGGGTTAGGCTAAAATCCAATATATATCTGGTCATATCTCGGGTGCTATTACAGATAGCGCAATAAATCAAAGTGCATTGTCTGTAGGAGGCCCTGGCGCATGAATCTGTGCAGCGGGAACGACCTGGGACCACCAGGGGCCGAGAAAACGACCGTCTCATGGGGCCGGACACTCAGGGTCAGTGAAAAATCCAATATATATCTGCTGATATCTCGGCTGCTGTTACAGATAGCGCAATAAATCAAAGTGCATTGTCTGTAGGAGGCCCTGGCGCATGAATCTGTGCAGCGGGAACGACCTCGGACCACCAGGGGCCGAGAAAACCACAGTCTCATGGGGCCGGACACACAGGGTCAGGGGAAAATCCAATATATATCTGGTGATATCTCGGGTGCTATTAGAGATAGCGCAATAAATCAAAGTGCGTTGTCTGTAGGAGACCCTGGCGCATGAACCTGTGCAGCGGGAATGACCTCGGACCACCAGGGGCCGAGAAAACGACCGTCTCATGGGGCCGGACGCTCAGGGTCAGTGAAAAATCCAATAAATATCTGGTGATATCTCGGGTGCTATTACAGATAGCGCAATAAATCAAAGTGCATTGTCTGTAGGAGGCCCTGGCGCATGAATCTGTGCAGCGGGAACGACCTCGGACCACCAGGGGCCGAGACAACCACCGTCTCATGGGGCCGGACACTAAGGGTCAGGGGAATATCCAATATATATCTGGTGATATCTCGGGTGCTATTACAGATAGCGCAATAAATCAAAGTGCATTGTCTGTAGGAGGCCCTGGCGCATGAATCTGTGCAGCGGGAACGACCTCGGACCACCAGGGGCCGAGAAAACCGCAATCTCATGGGGCCGGACACTCAGGGTCAGGGGAAAATCCAATATATATCTGGTGATATCTCGGGTGCTATTAGAGATAGCGCAATAAACCAAAGTGAATTATCTGCAGGAGGCCCTGGCGCATGAATCTGTGCAGTGGGAACGACCTCGGACCACCAGGGGCCGAGAAAACGACCGTCTCATGGGGCCGGACACTCAGGGTCAGGGGAAAATCCAATATAGATCTGGTGATATCTCGGGTGCTATTACAGATAGCGCCATAAATCAAAGTGCATTGTCTGTAGGAGGCCCTGGCGCATGAATCTGTGCAGCGGGAACGACCTCGGACCACCAGGGGCCGAAAAAACCACAGTTTCATGGGGCCGGACACTCAGGGTCAGGGGAAAATCCAATATATATCTGGTGATATCTCGGGTCCTATTAGAGATAGCGCAATAAATCAAAGTGCATTGTCTGCAGGAGGCCCTGGCGCATGAATCTGTGCAGCGGGAACGACCTCGGAACACCAGGGGCCGAGAAAACCACAGTCTCATGGGGCCGGATACTCAGGGTCAGGGGAAAATCCAATATGTATCTGTTGATATCTCGGGTGCTATTAGAGATAGCGTAATAAACCAAAGTGCATTGTCTGTAGGAGGCCCTGGCGCATGAATCTGTGCAGCGGGAACGACCTCTGACCACAAGAGGCCGAGAAAACCACCGTCTCATGGGGCCGGACACTCAGGGTCGAGGAAAAATCCAATATATATCTGGTGATATCTCGGGTGCTATTAGAGATAGCGCGATAAATCAAAGTGAATTATCTGCAGGAGGCCCTGGCGCATGCATCTGTGCAGCGGGAACGACCTCGGACCACCAGGGGCCGAGAAAACCACCGTCTCATGGGGCCGGACGCTCAGGGTCGGGGAAAAATCAAATATATATCTGGCGATATCTCGGGCGCTATCACAGATAGCGCAATAAATCAAAGTGCCTTATCTGTAGGAGGGCCTAGCGCATGAGTCTGTGCAGCGGTAACGACCTCGCACCACCAGGGGCCGAGAAAACCACAGTCTCATGGGGCCGGACACTCAGGGTCAGGGGAAAATCCAGTATATATCTGGTGATATCTCGGGTGCTATTAGAGATAGCGCAATAAACCGAAGTGAATTATCTGCAGGAGGCCCTGGCGCATGAATCTGTGCAGCGGGAACGTCCTCGGACCTCCAGGGGCCGAGACAACCACCGTCTCATGGGGCCGGTCACTCAGGGTCAGGGTAAAATCCAATATATATCTGGTGATATCTCGGGTGCTATTACAGATAGCGCAATTAATCAAAGTGCATTGTCTGTAGGAGGCCCTGGCGCATGAATCTGTGCAGCGGGAACGACCTCGGACCACCAGGGGCCGAAAAAACCACAGTCTCATGGGGCCGGATACTCAGGGTCAGGGTAAAATCCAATATATATCTGGTGATATCTCGGGTGCTATTACAGATAGCGCAATAAATCAAAGTGCATTGTCTGTAGGAGGCCCTGGCGCATGAATCTGTGAAGGGGGAACGACTTCGCACCACCAGGGGCCGAGAAAACCACAGTCTCATGGGGCCGGACACTCAGGGTCAGGGGAAAATCCAGTATATATCTGGTGATATCTCGGGTGCTTTTAGAGATAGCGCAATAAACCAAAGTGAATTATCCGCAGGAGGCCCTGGCGCATGAATCTGTGCAGCGGGAACGTCCTCGGACCTCCAGGGTCCGAGAAAATTACGGATATTCGGAATCCGTCAACCAAGGTCATGTAAAAATCCAGCATATATCTGGTGATATCTCGGGTGCTCTTAGAGATAGCGCAATAAACCAAAGTGCATTGTCTGCAGCAGGCCCTGGCGCATGAATCTGTGCAGCGGGAACGACCTCGGACCAGCAGGGGCCGAGAAAACCACCGTCTCATGGGGTTGGACACTCAGGATCAGGGAAAAATCCAATATATATCTGGTGACATCTCGGGTGCTATTACAGATAGCGCAATAAATCAAACTGCATCGTCTGTAGGAGGCCCTGTCGCATGAATCTGTGCAGCGGGATCGACCTCGGACCACCAGGGGCCGAGAAAACCACCGTCTCATGGGGCCGGACTGTCTGGGTCAGGGAAAAATCCAATATAAATCTGGTGATACCTCGGGTGCTATTACAGATAGCGCAATAAATCAAAGTGCATTGTCTGCAGGAGGCCCTGGCGCATGAATCTGTGCAGCGGGAACGACCTCGGACCACCAGGGGCCGAGAAAACTACCGTCTCATGAGGTCGGACACTCAGGGTCAGGGAAAAGTGCAATATATATCTGGTGATATCTCGGGTGCTATTACAGATAGCGCAATAAATCAGAGTGCATTGTCTGCAGGAGGGCCTAGCGCATGAATCTGTGCAATGGGAACGACCTCGGACCACCAGGGGCCGAGAAAACTACCGTCTCATGTGGTCGGACACTCAGGGCCAAGGAAAAATCCAATATATATCTGGTGATATCTCGGCTGCTATTAGAGATAGCGCAATAAATCAAAGTGCATTGTCTGTAGGAGGCCCCGGCGCATGAATCTGTGCAGCGGGATCGACCTCGGACCACCAGGGACCGAGAAAATCACCATTTCATGGGGCCGGACTGTCAGGGTCAGGGAAAAATCCAATATATATCTGGTGATATCTCGGGTGCTATAAGAGATAGCGCAATAAATCAAAGTGCATTGTCTGTAGGAGGCCCTGGCCCATGAATCTGTGCAGCGGGATCGACCTCGGACCACCAGGGGCCGAGAAAATCACCGTCTCATGGGGCGGGACTGTCAGGGTCAGGGAAAATCCAATATATATCTGGTGATATCTCGGGTGCTATTAGGCATAGCGCAATAAATCAAAGTGAATTATCTGCAAGGGGCCCTGGCGCATGAATCTGTGCAGCGGGAACGACCTCGGACCACCAGGGGCCGAGAAAACCACCGTCTCATGGGGCCGGCCGCTCAGGGTCAGGGGAAAATCCAATGTATATATGATGATATCTCGGGTGCTTTTAGAGATAGCGCAATAAATCAAAGTGAATTATCTGCAAGGGGCCCTGGCGCATGAATCTGTGCAGCGGGAACGACCTCTGACCACCAGGGGTCGAGAAAACCACCGTCTCATGGTTTCGGACACTCAGGGTCAGGGACAAATCCAATATATATCTGGTGATATCTCGGGTGATATTGGAGATAGCGCAATAAACCAAAGTGAATTATCTGCAGGGGGCCCTGGCGCATGAATCTGTGTAGCGGGATGGACCTCGGACCACGAGGGACCGAGAAAACCACCGTCTCATGGGGTCGGACACTCAGGGTCAGGGAAAAATCCAATATAAATCTGGTGATATCTATGGTGCTATTACAGATAGCGCAGTAAATCAAAGTGCATTCTCAGCAGGAGGCCCTGGCGTATGAATCTGTGCAGCGGGTACGACCTCGGACCACAAGGGTCCGAGAAAATCACCGTCCCATCGGGCCGGACTGTCACGGTCAGGAAAAAATCCAATATATATTTGGTGATATCTCGGGTGCTATAACAGATAGCGCAATAAATCAAAGCGCATTGTCTGCAGGAGCACCTAGCGCATGAATCTGTGCAGCGGGAACGACCTCGGACGACCAGGGGCCGAGAAAACCACCGTCTCATGGTTCCGGACACTCAGGGTCAGGGAAAAATCCAATATATATCTGGTGATATCTCGGGTGCTATTAGAGATAGCTCAATAAATCAAAGTGAATTATCTGCAAGGGGCCGTGGCGCATGAATCTGTGCAACGGGATCGACCTCGGACCACCAGGGGCCGAGAAAACCACCGTCTCATGGTTTCGGACACTCAGGGTCAGGGACAAATCCAATATATATCTGGTGATATCTCGGGTGCTATTAAAGATAGCGAATTAAATCAAAGTGCATTGTCTGCAGGAGGCCCTGGCGCATGAATCTGTGCAGCGGGAACGACCTCGGACGACCAGGGGACGAGAAAACCACCGTCTCATGGTTTCGGACACTCAGGGTCAGGGAAAAATCCAATATAAATCTGGTGATATCTCGGGTGCTATTACAGATAGCGCAATAAATCAAAGTGCATTGTCTGCAGGAGGCCCTAGCGCATGAATCTGTGCAGCGGGAACGACCTCGGACCACAAGGGGCCGAGAAAATCACCGTCCCATGGGGCCGGACTGTCACGGTCAGGGAAAAATCCAATATATATCTGGTGATATCTCGGGTGCTATTAGGGATAGCGAAATAAATCAAAGTGCATTATCTGCAGGAGGCCCTGGCGCATGAATCTGTGCAGCGGGAACGACCTCGGACCACCAGGGGCCGAGAAAACCACCGTCTCATGGGGTCGGACACTCAGCGTCAGGGAAAAATCCAATATAAATCTGGTGATATCTATGGTGCTATTACAGATAGCGCAGTAAATCAAAGTGCATTCTCTGCAGGAGGCCCTGGCGTATGAATCTGTGCAGCGGGAAGGACCTCGGACCACCAGGGGCCGAGAAAACCATCGACACATGGGGCCGGACTGTCAGGGTCAAGGAAAAATCCAATATATATCTGGTGATATCTCGGGTGCTATTAGGGATAGCGACATAAATCAAAGTGCATTGTCTGCAGGAGGCCCTGGCGCATGAATCTGTGCAGCGGGAACGACCTCGGACCACCAGGGGCCGAGAAAACCACCGTCTCATGGGGTCGGACACTCAGGGTCAGGGAAAAATCCAATATAAATCTGGTGATATCTATGGTGCTATTACAGACAGCGCAGTAAATCAAAGTGCATTCTCTGCAGGAGGCCCTGGCGTATGAATCTGTGCAGCGGGACGGACCTCGGACCACCAGGGGCCGAGAAAACCATCGACACATGGGGTCGGACACTCAGGGTCAGGGAAAAATCCAATATAAATCTGGTGATATCTCGGGTGCTATTACAGATAGCGCAATAAATCAGAGTGCATTGTCTGCAGGCGGCCCTGGCGCATGAATCTGTGCAGCGGGAACGACCTCGGACCACCAGGGGCCGAGAGAACCACCGTCTCATGGGGTCGGACTATCAGGGTCAGGGAAAAATCCAATATATATCTGGTGATATCTCGGGTGCTATTAGAGATAGCTCAATAAATCAAAGTGAATTATCTGCAAGGGGCCGTGGCGCATGAATCTGTGCAACGGGATCGACCTCGGACCACCAGGGGCCGAGAAAACCACCGTCTCATGGTTTCGGACACTCAGGGTCAGGGACAAATCCAATATATATCTGGTGATATCTCGGGTGCTATTAAAGATAGCGAATTAAATCAAAGTGCATTGTCTGCAGGAGGCCCTGGCGCATGAATCTGTGCAGCGGGAACGACCTCGGACGACCAGGGGCCGAGAAAACCACCGTCTCATGGTTTCGGACACTCAGGGTCAGGGAAAAATCCAATATAAATCTGGTGATATCTCGGGTGCTATTACAGATAGCGCAATAAATCAAAGTGCATTGTCTGCAGGAGGCCCTAGCGCATGAATCTGTGCAGCGGGAACGATCTCGGACCACAAGGGGCCGAGAAAATCACCGTCCCATGGGGCCGGACTGTCACGGTCAGGGAAAAATCCAATATATATCTGGTGATATCTCGGGTGCTATTAGGGATAGCGAAATAAATCAAAGTGCATTATCTGCAGGAGGCCCTGGCGCATGAATCTGTGCAGCGGGAACGACCTCGGACCACCAGGGGCCGAGAAAACCACCGTCTCATGGGGTCGGACACTCAGCGTCAGGGAAAAATCCAATATAAATCTGGTGATATCTATGGTGCTATTACAGATAGCGCAGTAAATCAAAGTGCATTCTCTGCAGGAGGCCCTGGCGTATGAATCTGTGCAGCGGGAAGGACCTCGGACCACCAGGGGCCGAGAAAACCATCGACACATGGGGCCGGACTGTCAGGGTCAAGGAAAAATCCAATATATATCTGGTGATATCTCGGGTGCTATTAGGGATAGCGACATAAATCAAAGTGCATTGTCTGCAGGAGGCCCTGGCGCATGAATCTGTGCAGCGGGAACGACCTCGGACCACCAGGGGCCGAGAAAACCACCGTCTCATGGGGTCGGACACTCAGGGTCAGGGAAAAATCCAATATAAATCTGGTGATATCTATGGTGCTATTACAGACAGCGCAGTAAATCAAAGTGCATTCTCTGCAGGAGGCCCTGGCGTATGAATCTGTGCAGCGGGACGGACCTCGGACCACCAGGGGCCGAGAAAACCATCGACACATGGGGTCGGACACTCAGGGTCAGGGAAAAATCCAATTTAAATCTGGTGATATCTCGGGTGCTATTACAGATAGCGCAATAAATCAGAGTGCATTGTCTGCAGGCGGCCCTGGCGCATGAATCTGTGCAGCGGGAACGACCTCGGACCACCAGGGGCCGAGAGAACCACCGTCTCATGGGGTCGGACTATCAGGGTCAGGGAAAAATCCAATATATATCTGGTGGTATCTCGGGTCCTATTAGAGATAGCTCAATAAATCAAAGTGCATTGTCTGCAGGAGGCCCTAGCGCATGAATCTGTGTAGCGGGAACGACCTCGGACCACAAGGGGCCGAGAAAATCACCGTGCCATGGGGCCGGACTGTCACGGTCAGGGAAAAATCCAATATATATCTGGTGATATCTCGGGTGCTATTAGGGATAGCGAAATAAATCAAAGTGCATTGTCTGCAGGAGGCCCTGGCGTATGAATCTGTGCAGCGGGAAGGACCTCGGAACACCAGGGGCCGAGAAAACCATCGACACATGGGGTCGAACACTCAGGGTCAGGGAAAAATCCAATATAAATCTGGTGATATCTCGGGTGCTATTACAGATAGCGCTATAAATCAAAGTGCATTGTCTGCAGGAGGCCCTAGCGCATGAATCTGACCAGCGGGATCGACAACGGACCGCGAGGGACCGAGAAAACCATCGACACATGGGGCCGGACTGTCAAGGTCAAGGGAAAATCCAATATATATCTGGTGATATCTCGGGTGCTATTAGGGATAGCGACATAAATCAAAGGGCAGTGTCTGCAGGAGGCCCTGGCGCATGAATCTGTGCAGCGGGAACGACCTTGGACCACCAGGGGCCGAGAAAACCACCGTCTCATGGGGTCGGACACTCAGGGTCAGGGAAAAATCCAATATAAATCTGGTGATATCTATGGTGCTATTACAGACAGCGCAGTAAATCAAAGTGCATTCTCTGCAGGAGGCCCTGGCGTATGAATCTGTGCAGCGGGACGGACCTCGGACCACCAGGGGCCGAGAAAACCATCGACACATGGGGTCGGACACTCAGGGTCAGGGAAAAATCCAATATAAATCTGGTGATATCTCGGGTGCTATTACAGATAGCGCAATAAATCAAAGTGCATTGTCTGCAGGCGGCCCTGGCGCATGAATCTGTGCAGCGGGAACGACCTCGGACCACCAGGGGCCGAGAGAACCACCGTCTCATGGGGTCGGACTATCAGGGTCAGGGAAAAATCCAATATATATCTGGTGATATCTCGGGTCCTATTAGAGATAGCTCAATAAATCAAAGTGCATTGTCTGCAGGAGGCCCTAGCGCATGAATCTGTGTAGCGGGAACGACCTCGGACCACAAGGGGCCGAGAAAATCACCGTGCCATGGGGCCGGACTGTCACGGTCAGGGAAAAATCCAATATATATCTGGTGATATCTCGGGTGCTATTAGGGATAGCGAAATAAATCAAAGTGCATTGTCTGCAGGAGGCCCTGGCGTATGAATCTGTGCAGCGGGAAGGACCTCGGAACACCAGGGGCCGAGAAAACCATCGACACATGGGGTCGAACACTCAGGGTCAGGGAAAAATCCAATATAAATCTGGTGATATCTCGGGTGCTATTACAGATAGCGCTATAAATCAAAGTGCATTGTCTGCAGGAGGCCCTAGCGCATGAATCTGACCAGTGGGATCGACAACGGACCGCGAGGGACCGAGAAATCCATCGACACATGGGGCCGGACTGTCAAGGTCAAGGGAAAATCCAATATATATCTGGTGATATCTCGGGTGCTATTAGGGATAGCGACATAAATCAAAGGGCAGTGTCTGCAGGAGGCCCTGGCGCATGAATCTGTGCAGCGGGAACGACCTCGGACCACCAGGGGCCGAGAAAACCACCGTCTCATGGGGTCGGACACTCAGGGTCAGGGAAAAATCCAAAATAAATCTGGTGATATCTAGGGTGCTATTACAGATAGCGCAATAAATCAAAGTGCATTCTCTGCAGGAGGCCCTGGCGCATGAATCTGTGCAGCGGGAAGGACCTCGGACCACCAGGGGCCGAGAAAACCACCGTCTCATGGGGTCGGACACTCAGGGTCAGGGAAAATCCAATATGTATCTGGTGATATCTCGGGTGCTATTAGAGATAGCTCAATAAATCAAAGTGCATTGTCTGAAGGAGGCCCTAGCGCATGAATCTGTGCAGCGGGAACGACCTCGGACCACAAGGGGCCGAGAAAATCACCGTCCCATGGGGCCGGACTGTCACGGTCAGGGAAAAATCCAATATGTATCTGGTGATATCTCGGGTGCTATTAGAGATAGCTCAATAAATCAAAGTGCATTGTCTGCAGGAGGCCCTGGCGCATGAATCTGTGCAGCGGGAACGGCCTCGGACCACCAGGGGCCGAGAAAACCACCGACTCATGGGGTCGGACACTCAGGGTCAGGGAAAAATCCAATATATATCTGGTGATATCTCGGGTGCTATTATAGATAGCGCAATAAATCAAAGTGCATTGTCTGTAGGAGGCCCCGGCGCATGAATCTGTGCAGCGGGATCGACCTCGGACCACCAGGGGCCGAGAAAATCATTGTCGCATGGGGCCGGACTGTCAGGGTCAGGGAAAAATCCAATATATATCTGGTGATATCTCGGGTGCTATTAGAGAAAGCGCAATAAATAAAAGTGAATTATCTGCAGGGGGGCCTGCCGCATGAATCTGTGCAGCGGGATCGACCTCGGACCACGAGGGACCGAGAAAACCATCGACAAATGGTGCCGCACCGTCAGGGTCAAGGAAAAATCCAATATATATCTGGTGATATCTCGGGTGCTATTAGAGATAGCGAATTAAATCAAAGTGCATTGTCTGCAGGAGGCCCTGGCGCATGAATCTGTGCAGCGGGAACGACCTCGGACCACCAGGGGCCGAGAGAACCACCGTCTCATGGGGTCGCACTATCAGGGTCAGGGAAAAATCCAATATATATCTGGTGATATCTCGGGTGCTATTAGAGATAGCTCAATAAATCAAAGTGCATTGTTTGCAGGAGGCCCTAGCGCATGAATCTGTGCAGCGGGAACGACCTCGGACCACAAGGGGCCGAGAAAATCACCGTCCCATGGTGCCGGACTGTCACGGTCAGGGACATATCCAATATATATCTGGTGATATCTCGGGTGCTATTAGGGATAGCGAAATAAATCAAAGTGCATTGTCTGCAGTAGGCCCTGGCGCATGAATCTGTGCAGCGGGAACGACCTCGGACCACCAGGGGCCGAGAATTCCACCGTCTCATGGGGTCGGACACTCAGGGTCAGGGAAAAATCCAAAATAAATCTGGTGATATCTAGGGTGCTATTACAGATAGCGCAATAAATCAAAGTGCATTCTCTGCAGGAGGCCCTGGCGCATGAATCTGTGCAGCGGGAAGGACCTCGGACCATCAGGGGCCGAGAAAACCACCGTCTCATGGGGTCGGACACTCAGGGTCAGGGAAAATCCAATATGTATCTGGTGATATCTCGGGTGCTATTAGAGATAGCTCAATAAATCAAAGTGCATTGTCTGAAGGAGGCCCTAGCGCATGAATCTGTGCAGCGGGAACGACCTCGGACCACAAGGGGCCGAGAAAATCACCGTCCCATGGGGCCGGACTGTCACGGTCAGGGAAAAATCCAATATATATCTGGTGATATCTCGGGTTCTATTAGGGATAGCGAAATAAATCAAAGTGCATTGTCTGCAGGAGGCCCTGGCGCATGAATCTGTGCAGCGGGAACGGCCTCGGACCACCAGGGGCCGAGAAAACCACCGACTCATGGGGTCGGACACTCAGGGTCAGGGAAAAATCCAATATATATCTGGTGATATCTCGGGTGCTATTATAGATAGCGCAATAAATCAAAGTGCATTGTTTGTAGGAGGCCCCGGCGCATGAATCTGTGCAGCGGGATCGACCTCGGACCACCAGGGGCCGAGAAAATCATTGTCGCATGGGGCCGGACTGTCAGGGTCAGGGAAAAATCCAATATATATCTGGTGATATCTCGGGTGCTATTAGAGAAAGCGCAATAAATAAAAGTGAATTATCTGCAGGGGGGCCTGCCGCATGAATCTGTGCAGCGGGATCGACCTCGGACCACGAGGGACCGAGAAAACCATCGACAAATGGTGCCGCACCGTCAGGGTCAAGGAAAAATCCAATATATATCTGGTGATATCTCGGGTGCTATTAGAGATAGCGAATTAAATCAAAGTGCATTGTCTGCAGGAGGCCCTGGCGCATGAATCTGTGCAGCGGGAACGACCTCGGACCACCAGGGGCCGAGAGAACCACCGTCTCATGGGGTCGCACTATCAGGGTCAAGGAAAAATCCAATATATATCTGGTGATATCTCGGGTGCTATTAGAGATAGCTCAATAAATCAAAGTGCATTGTTTGCAGGAGGCCCTAGCGCATGAATCTGAGCAGCGGGAACGACCTCGGACCACAAGGGGCCGAGAAAATCACCGTCCCATGGTGCCGGACTGTCACGGTCAGGGACATATCCAATATATATCTGGTGATATCTCGGGTGCTATTAGGGATAGCGAAATAAATCAAAGTGCATTGTCTGCAGTAGGCCCTGGCGCATGAATCTGTGCAGCGGGAACGACCTCGGACCACCAGGGGCCGAGAATTCCACCGTCTCATGGGGTCGGACACTCAGGGTCAGGGAAAAATCCAAAATAAATCTGGTGATATCTCGGGTGCTATTACAGATAGCGCAATAAATCAAAGCGCATTGTCTGCAGGAGCACCTAGCGTATGAATCTGTGCAGCGGGAACGACCTCGGACGACCAGGGGCCGAGAAAACCACCGTCTCATGGTTTCGGACACTCAGGGTCAGGGAAAAATCCAATATATATCTGGTGATATCTCGGGTGCTATTAGAGATATCTCAATAAATCAAAGTGAATTATCTGCAAGGGGCCGTGGCGCATGAATCTGTGCAACGGGATCGACCTCGGACCACCAGGGGCCGAGAAAACCACCGTCTCATGGTTTCGGACACTCAGGGTCAGGGACAAATCCAATATATATCTGGTGATATCTCGGGTGCTATTGGAGATAGGGTAATAAACCAAAGTGAATTATCTGCAGGGGGCCCTGGCACATGAATCTGTGTAGCGGGATGGACCTCGGACCACGAGGGACCGAGAAAACCATCGACACATGGGGCCGGACTGTCAGGGTCAAGAAAAAATCCAATTTATATCTGGTGATATCTCGGGTGCTATTAGAGATAGCGAATTAAATCAAAGTGCATTGTCTGCAGGAGGCCCTGGCGCATGAATCTGAGCAGCGGGAACGACCTCGGACGACCAGGGGCCGAGAAAACCACCGTCTCATGGTTTCGGACACTCAGGGTCAGGGAAAAATCCAATATAAATCTGGTGCTTTCTCGGGTGCTATTACAGATAGCGCAATAAATCAAAGTGCATTGTCTGCAGGAGGCCCTAGCGCATGAATCTGTGCAGCGGGAACGACCTCGGACCACAAGGGGCCGAGAAAATCACCGTCCCATGGGGCCGGACTGTCACGGTCAGGGAAAAATCCAATATATATCTGGTGATATCTCGGGTGCTATTAGGGATAGCGAAATAAATCAAAGTGCATTATCTGCAGGAGGCCCTGGCGCATGAATCTGTGCAGCGGGAACGACCTCGGACCACCAGGGGCCGAGAAAACCACCGTCTCATGGGGTCGGACACTCAGGGTCAGGGAAAAATCCAATATAAATCTGGTGATATCTATGGTGCTATTACAGATAGCGCAGTAAATCAAAGTGCATTCTCTGCAGGAGGCCCTGGCGTATGAACCTGTGCAGCGGGAAGGACCCCGGGCCACCAGGGGCCGAGAAAACCATCGACACATTGTGTCGGACACTCACGGTCAGGGAAAAATCCAATATAAATCTGGTGATATCTATGGTGCTATTACAGATAGCGCAGTAAATCAAAGTGCATTCTCTGCAGGAGGCCCTGGCGTATGAATCTGTGCAGCTGGAAGGACCTCGGACCACCAGGGGCCGAGAGAACCACCGTCTCATAGGGCCGGACTATCAGGGTCAGGGAAAAATCCAATATATATCTGGTGATATCTCGGGTGCTATTAGAGATAGCTCAATAAATCAAAGTGCATTGTCTGCAGGAGGCCCTAGCGCATGAATCTGTTCAGCGGGAACGACCTCGGACCACAAGGGGCCGAGAAAATCACCGTCCCATGGGGCCGGACTGTCACGGTCAGGGAAAAATCCAATATATATCTGGTGATATCTCGGGTGCTATTAGGGATAGCGAAATAAATCAAAGTGCATTGTCTGCAGGAGGCCCTGGCGCATGAATCTGTACAGGGGGAACGACCTCGGACCACCAGGGGCCGAGAAAACCACCGTCTCATGGGGTCGGACACTCAGGGTCAGGGAAAAATCCAATATAAATCTGGTGATATCTATGGTGCTATTACAGATAGCGCAGTAAATCAAAGTGCATTCTCTGCAGGAGGCCCTGGCGTATGAATCTGTGCAGCGGGACGGACCTCGGACCACCAGGGGCCGAGAAAACCATCGACACATGGGGTCGGACACTCAGGGTCAGGGAAAAATCCAATATAAATCTGGTGATATCTCGGGTGCTATTACAGATAGCCCAATAAATCAAAGTGCATTGTCTCCAGGCGGCCCTGGCGCATGAATCTGTGCAGCGGGAACGACCTCGGACCACCAGGGGCCGAGAGAACCACCGTCTCATGGGGCCGGACACTCAGGGTCATGGAAAAATCCAATATATATCTGGTGATATCTCGGGTTATATTACAGATAGCGCAATAAATCAAAGTGCATTGTCTGTAGGAGGCCCTGGCGCATGAATCAGTGCAGCGGGAACGACCTCGGACCACCAGGGGCCGAGAAAACCACAGTCTCATGGGGCCGGACGCACAGGGTCAGGGAAAAATCCAATACATATCTGTTGATATCTCGGCTGCTAGTAGAGATAGCGCAATAAACCAAAGTCAATTATCTGCAGGAGGCCCTGGCGCATGAATCTGTGCAGCGGGAACGACCTCGAAATACCAGGGGCCGAGAAAACCACCGTCTCATGGGGCCGGACACTCAGGGTCCGGGAAAAATCCAATATATATCTGGTGATATCTCGGGTGCTATTACAGATAGCGCAATAAATCAAAGTGCATTGTCTGTAGGAGGCCCTGGCGCATGAATCTGTGCTGCGGGAACGACCTCGGACCTCCAGGGGCCGAGACAACCACCGTCTCATGGGGCCGGACACTCAGGGTCAGTGGAAAATCCAATATATATCTGGTGATATCTCGGGTATTATTAGAGACAGCGCAATAAACCAAAGAGGATTATCTGCAGGAGGCCCTGGCGCATGAATCTGTGCATCGGGAACGACCTCGGACCACCAGGGGACGAGAAAACCACAGTCTCATGGGGCCGGATACTCAGGGTCAGGGGAAAATCCAATATATATCTGGTGATATCTCGGTTGCTATTAGAGATAGCGCAATAAACCAAAGTGAATTATCTGCAGGAGGCCCTGGCGCATGAATCTGTGCAGCGGGAACGACCTCGAAATACCAGGGGCCGAGAAAACCACCGTCTCATGGGGCCGGACACTCAGGGTCCGGGAAAAATCCAATATATATCTGGTGATATCTCGGGTGCTATTACAGATAGCGCAATAAATCAAAGTGCATTGTCTGTAGGAGGCCCTGGCGCATGAATCTGTGCAGCGGGAACGACCTTGGACCACCAGGGGCCGAGAAAACCACCGACACATGGGGCCGGACACTCAGGGTCAGGGTAAAATCCAATATATATCTGGTGATATCTTGGGTGCTATTGGAGATCGCGCAATAAACCAAAGTGAATTATCTGCAGGAGGCCCTGGCGCATGAATCTGTGCAGCGGGAACGACCTCGGACCACCAGGGGCCGAGAAAACCACAGTCTCATGGGGCCGGATACTCAGGGTCAGGGTAAAATCCAATATATATCTGGTGATATCTCGGGTGCTATTAGAGATAGCGCAATAAACCAAAGTGAATTATCTGCAGGAGGCCCTGGCGCATGAATCTGTGCAACGGGAACGACCGCGGACCACCAGGGGCCGTGAAAACCACAGTCTCATGGGGCCGGACACTCAGGGTCAGGGGAAAATCCAATATATATCTGGTGATAGCTCGGGTGCTATTAAAGATAGCGCAATAAATCAAAGTGCATTGTCTGTAGGAGGCACTGCCGAATGAATCTGTGCCGCAGGAACGACCTCGGACCACCAGTGGCCGAGAAAATTACAGATATTCGGAATCCCGTCACCCAAGGTCATGTAAAAATCCAGCATATATCTGGTGATATCTCGGGTGCTATTAGAGAAACCGCGATAAATCAAAGTGCATTGTCAGCAGGAAGCCCTGGCGCATGAATCTGTGCAGCGGTATCTACCTCGGATCACCAGGGTCCGAGAAAATCACCGACACATGGGGCCGGGCACTCAGCGTCAGGGAAAAATCCAATATATATCTGGTGATATCTCAGCCGCTAGTAGAGATAGCGCAATAAATCAAAGTGAATTATCTGCAGGAGGCCCTGGCGCATGCATCTGTGCAGCGGGAACGACCTCGAAATACCAGGGGCCGAGAAAACCACCGTCTCATGGGGCCGGACACTCAGGGTCAGGGAAAAATCCAATATATATCTGGTGATATCTCGGGTTATATTACAGATAGCACAATAAATCAAAGTGCATTGTCTGTAGGGGGCCCTGGCGCATGAATCTGTGCAGCGGGATCGACCTCGGACCACCAGGGGACGAGAAAACCACAGTCTCATGGGGCCGGATACTCAGGGTCAGGGGAAAATTCAATATATATCTGGTGATATCTCGGGTATTATTAGAGATAGCGCAATAAACCAAAGAGGATTATCTGCAGGAGGCCCTGGCGCATGAATCTGTGCATCGGGAACGACCTCGGACCACCAGGGGCCGAGAAAACCACCGTCTCATGGGGCCGGACACTCAGGGTCAAGGAAAAATCCAATATATATCTGATGATATCTCGGGTGCTATTACGGATGGCGCAATAAATCAAAGTGCCTTGTCTGTAGGAGGCCCTGGCGCATGAATCTGTGCAGCGGGAACGACCTCGGACCTCCAGGGGCCGAGACAACCACCGTCTCATGGGGACGGACACTCAGGGTCAGGGGAAAATCCAATATATATCTGGTGATATCTCGGGTGCTATTAGAGATAGCGCAATAAACCAAAGTGAATTATCTGCAGGAGGCCCTGGCGCATGAATCTGTGCAGCGGGAACGACCTCGGACCACCAGGGGCCGAGAAAACCACCGTCTCATGGGGCCGGACACACAGGGTCAAGGAAAAATCCAATATATATCTGATGATATCTCGGGTGCTATTACGGATGGTGCAATAAATCAAAGTGCATTGTCTGTAGGAGGCCCTGGCGCATGAATCTGTGCAGCGGGATCGACCTCGGACCACCAGGGGACGAGAAAACCACAGTCTCATGGGGCCGGATACTCAGGGTCAGGGGAAAATTCAATATATATCTGGTGATATCTCGGGTATTATTAGAGATAGCGCAATAAACCAAAGAGGATTATCTGCAGGAGGCCCTGGCGCATGAATCTGTGCATCGAGAACGACCTCGGACCACCAGGGTCCGAGAAAACCACCGTCTCATGGGGCCGGACACTCAGGGTCAAGGAAAAATCCAATATATATCTGATGATATCTCGGGTGCTATTACGGATGGCGCAATAAATCAAAGTGCCTTGTCTGTAGGAGGCCCTGGCGCATGAATCTGTGCAGCGGGAACGACCTCGGACCTCCAGGGGCCGAGACAACCACCGTCTCATGGGGACGGACACTCAGGGTCAGGGGAAAATCCAATATATATCTGGTGATATCTCGGGTGCTATTAGAGATAGCGCAATAAACCAAAGTGAATTATCTGCAGGAGGCCCTGGCGCATGAATCTGTGCAGCGGGAACGACCTTGGACCACCAGGGGCCGAGAAAACCACCGACACATGGGGCCGGACACTCAGGGTCAGGGTAAAATCCAATATATATCTGGTGATATCTTGGGTGCTATTGGAGATCGCGCAATAAACCAAAGTGAATTATCTGCAGGAGGCCCTGGCGCATGAATCTGTGCAGCGGGAACGACCTCGGACCACCAGGGGCCGAGAAAACCACAGTCTCATGGGGCCGGATACTCAGGGTCAGGGTAAAATCCAATATATATCTGGTGATATCTCGGGTGCTATTAGAGATAGCGCAATAAACCAAAGTGAATTATCTGCAGGAGGCCCTGGCGCATGAATCTGTGCAACGGGAACGACCGCGGACCACCAGGGGCCGTGAAAACCACAGTCTCATGGGGCCGGACACTCAGGGTCAGGGGAAAATCCAATATATATCTGGTGATAGCTCGGGTGCTATTAAAGATAGCGCAATAAATCAAAGTGCATTGTCTGTAGGAGGCACTGCCGAATGAATCTGTGCCGCAGGAACGACCTCGGACCACCAGTGGCCGAGAAAATTACAGATATTCGGAATCCCGTCACCCAAGGTCATGTAAAAATCCAGCATATATCTGGTGATATCTCGGGTGCTATTAGAGAAACCGCGATAAATCAAAGTGCATTGTCAGCAGGAAGCCCTGGCGCATGAATCTGTGCAGCGGTATCTACCTCGGATCACCAGGGTCCGAGAAAATCACCGACACATGGGGCCGGGCACTCAGCGTCAGGGAAAAATCCAATATATATCTGGTGATATCTCAGCCGCTAGTAGAGATAGCGCAATAAATCAAAGTGAATTATCTGCAGGAGGCCCTGGCGCATGCATCTGTGCAGCGGGAACGACCTCGAAATACCAGGGGCCGAGAAAACCACCGTCTCATGGGGCCGGACACTCAGGGTCAGGGAAAAATCCAATATATATCTGGTGATATCTCGGGTTATATTACAGATAGCACAATAAATCAAAGTGCATTGTCTGTAGGGGGCCCTGGCGCATGAATCTGTGCAGCGGGATCGACCTCGGACCACCAGGGGACGAGAAAACCACAGTCTCATGGGGCCGGATACTCAGGGTCAGGGGAAAATTCAATATATATCTGGTGATATCTCGGGTATTATTAGAGATAGCGCAATAAACCAAAGAGGATTATCTGCAGGAGGCCCTGGCGCATGAATCTGTGCATCGGGAACGACCTCGGACCACCAGGGGCCGAGAAAACCACCGTCTCATGGGGCCGGACACTCAGGGTCAAGGAAAAATCCAATATATATCTGATGATATCTCGGGTGCTATTACGGATGGCGCAATAAATCAAAGTGCCTTGTCTGTAGGAGGCCCTGGCGCATGAATCTGTGCAGCGGGAACGACCTCGGACCTCCAGGGGCCGAGACAACCACCGTCTCATGGGGACGGACACTCAGGGTCAGGGGAAAATCCAATATATATCTGGTGATATCTCGGGTGCTATTAGAGATAGCGCAATAAACCAAAGTGAATTATCTGCAGGAGGCCCTGGCGCATGAATCTGTGCAGCGGGAACGACCTCGGACCACCAGGGGCCGAGAAAACCACCGTCTCATGGGGCCGGACACACAGGGTCAAGGAAAAATCCAATATATATCTGATGATATCTCGGGTGCTATTACGGATGGTGCAATAAATCAAAGTGCATTGTCTGTAGGAGGCCCTGGCGCATGAATCTGTGCAGCGGGATCGACCTCGGACCACCAGGGGACGAGAAAACCACAGTCTCATGGGGCCGGATACTCAGGGTCAGGGGAAAATTCAATATATATCTGGTGATATCTCGGGTATTATTAGAGATAGCGCAATAAACCAAAGAGGATTATCTGCAGGAGGCCCTGGCGCATGAATCTGTGCATCGAGAACGACCTCGGACCACCAGGGTCCGAGAAAACCACCGTCTCATGGGGCCGGACACTCAGGGTCAAGGAAAAATCCAATATATATCTGATGATATCTCGGGTGCTATTACGGATGGCGCAATAAATCAAAGTGCCTTGTCTGTAGGAGGCCCTGGCGCATGAATCTGTGCAGCGGGAACGACCTCGGACCTCCAGGGGCCGAGACAACCACCGTCTCATGGGGACGGACACTCAGGGTCAGGGGAAAATCCAATATATATCTGGTGATATCTCGGGTGCTATTAGAGATAGCGCAATAAACCAAAGTGAATTATCTGCAGGAGGCCCTGGCGCATGAATCTGTGCAGCGGGAACGACCTCGGACCACCAGGGGCCGAGACAACCACCGTCTCATGGGGCCGGACACTCAGGGTCAGGGAAAAATACAATATATATCTGGTGATATCTCGGGTGCTATTACAGATAGCGCAATAAACCAAAGTGCATTGTCTGTAGGAGGCCCAGGCGAATGAATCTGTGCAGCGGGAACGACCTCGGACCACCAAGGGCCGAGAAAATTACAGATATTCGGAATCCGTCACCCAAGGTCATGTAAAAATCCAGCATATATCTGGTGATATCTCGGATGCTATTACAGATAGCCTAATAACCCAAAGTGCATTGTCTGTAGGAGGCCCTGGCGCATGAATCTGGGCAGCGGGAACGACCTCGGACCACCAGGGACCGAGAAAACCACCGTCTCATGGGGCCGGACACACAGGGTCAAGGAAAAATCCAATATATATCTAATGATATCTCGGGTGCTATTACGGATGGTGCAATAAATCAAAGTGCATTGTCTGTAGGAGGCCCTGGCGCATGAATCTGTGCAGCGGGAACGACCTCGGACCTCCAGGGGCCGAGACAACCACCGTCTCATGGGGCCGGACACTCAGGGTCAGGGAAAAATACAATATATATCTGGTGATATCTCGAGTGCTATTAGAGATAGCGCAATAAATCAAAGTGCATTGTCTGCAGGAGGCCCTGGCGCATTAATCTGTGCAGCAGGAACGACCTCGGACCACCAGGGGCCGAGAAAACCACAGTCTCATGGGGCCGGACACGCAAGGTCAGGGTAAAGTTCAATATATATCTGGTGATATCTCGGGTGCTATTAGAGATAGCACAAGAAACCAAAGTGAATTATCTGCAGGAGGCCCTGGAGCAAGAATCTGTGCAGCGGGAACGACCTCGGACCACCAGGGGCCGAGAAAACCACCGTCTCATGGGTTCGGACTGTCAGGGTCAGGGAAAAATCCAATATATATCTGGTGATATCTCGGGTGCTATTAGAGATAGCGCACTAAATCAAAGTGCATTGTCTGCAGGAGGCCCTAGCGCATGAATCTCTGCCGCAGGAACGACCTCGGCCCACCAGGGGCCGAGAAAACTACCGTCTCATGGGGTCGGACACTCAGGGTCAGGGAAAAATCCAATATATATGTGGTGATATCTCGGGTGCTATTAGAGAAAGCGCAATAAATCAAAGTGAATTATCTGCACGGGGACCTGGCCCATGAATCTGTGTAGCGGGATCGACCTCGGACGACCAGGGGATGAGAAAGACAACCGTCTCATCGGGTCGGACTGTCAGGGTCAGGGAAAAATCCAATATATATCTGGTGATATCTCGGGTGCTATTAGAGATAACGCAATAAATCAAAGTGCATTGTCTGCAGGAGGCCCTAGCGCATGAATCAATGCAGCGGGAACGACCTCGGATCATCAGGGGCCGAGAAAACAACCGTCTCATGGGGCCGGACACTCAGGGTCAGGGAAAATCCAATATATATCTGGTAATATCTCGGTTGCTATTAGAGATAGAGCAATAAATCAATGTGCATTATCTGCAGGAGGACCTAGCGCATGAATCTGTGCCGCAGGAACGACCTCGGGCCACCAGGGGCCGAGAAAATCACCGTCTCATGGGGCCGGACTGTCAGGGTCAGGGAAAAATCCAATATATATCTGGCGATATCTCGGGTGCTATTACAGATAGCGCAATAAATCAAAGTGCATTGTCTGCAGGAGGCCCTAGCGCATGAATCTGTGCAGCGGGAACGACCTCGGACCACCAGGGGCCGAGAGAACCACCGTCTCATGGGGTCGGACTGTCAGGGTCAGGGAAAAATCCAATATATATCTGGAGATATCTCGGGTGCTATTAGAGATAGCGCAATAAACCAAAGTGCATTGTCTGCAGGAGGCCCTGGTGCATGAATCTGTGCAGCGGGAACGACCTCGGACCACCAGGGGCCGAGAAAACCACCGTCTCATGGGTTCGGACTGTCAGGGTCAGGGAAAAATCCAATATATATCTGGTGATATCTCGGGTGCTATTAGAGATAGCGCACTAAATCAAAGTGCATTGTCTGCAGGAGGCCCTAGCGCATGAATCTCTGCCGCAGGAACGACCTCGGCCCACCAGGGGCCGAGAAAACTACCGTCTCATCGGGTCGGACTGTCAGGGTCAGGGAAAAATCCAATATATATCTGGTGATATCTCGGGTGCTATTAGAGATAACGCAATAAATCAAAGTGCATTGTCTGCAGGAGGCCATAGCGCATGAATCTGTGCAGCGGGATCGACCTCGGACCACGAGGGACCGAGAAAACCATCGACACATGGGGCCGGACCGTCAGGGTCAAGGAAAAATCCAATATATATCTGCTGATATCTCGGGTGCTATTAGAGATAGGGAAATAAATCAAAGTGCATTGTCTGCAGGAGGCCCTGGCGCATGAATCTGTGCAGCGGAATCGATCTCGGACCACCAGGGGCCGAGAAAACCACCGTCTCATGGGGTCGAACTGTCAGGGTCAGGGAAAAATCCAATATATATCTGGTGATATCTTGGGTGCTATTATAGATAGCGCAATAAATCAAAGTGCATTGTCCGTAGGAGGCCCCGGCGCATGAATCTGTGCAGCGGGATCGACCTCGGACCACCAGGGGCCGAGAAAATCATTGTCTCATGGGGCCGGACTGTCAGGGTCAGGGAAAAATCCAATATATATCTGGTGATATCTCGGGTGCTATTACAGATAGCGCAATAAATCAAAGTGCATTGTCTGCAGGCGGCCCTGGAGCATGAATCTGTGCAGCGGGAACGACCTCGGACCACCAGGGGCCGAGAGAACCACCGTCTCATGGGGTCGGACTGTCAGGGTCAGGGAAAAATCCAATATATATCTGGAGATATCTCGGGTGCTATTAGAGATAGCGCAATAAACCAAAGTGCATTGTCTGCAGGAGGCCCTGGTGCATGAATCTGTGCAGCGGGAACGACCTCGGACCACCAGGGGCCGAGAAAACCACCGTCTCATGGGTTCGGACTGTCAGGGTCAGGGAAAAATCCAATATATATCTGGTGATATCTCGGGTGCTATTAGAGATAGCGCACTAAATCAAAGTGCATTGTCTGCAGGAGGCCCTAGCGCATGAATCTCTGCCGCAGGAACGACCTCGGCCCACCAGGGGCCGAGAAAACTACCGTCTCATGGGGTCGGACACTCAGGGTCAGGGAAAAATCCAATATATATCTGGTGATATCTCGGGTGCTATTAGTGATAGCGCAATAAATCAAAGTGCATTGTCTGTAGGAGGCCCTAGCGCATGAATCTGTGCAGCGGGATCGACCTCGGACGACCAGGGGATGAGAAAGACAACCGTCTCATCGGGTCGGACTGTCAGGGTCAGGGAAAAATCCAATATATATCTGGTGATATCTCGGGTGCTATTAGAGATAACGCAATAAATCAAAGTGCATTGTCTGCAGGAGGCCCTAGCGCATGAATCTGTGCAGTGCGATCGACCTCGGACCACCGGGGGCCGAGAAAATCACCGTCTCATGGGGCCGGACTGTCAGGGTCAGGGAAAAATCCAATATATGTCTGGTGATATCTAGGGTGCTATTAGAGATAGCGCAATAAATCAAAGTGAATTATCTGCAGGGGGCCCTGGTGCATGAATCTGTGCAGCGGGATCGACCTCGGACCACCGGGGGCCGAGAAAACCACCGTCTCATGGGGCCGGACCCTCAGGGTCAGGGAAAAATCCAATATATATCTGGTGATATCTCGGGTGCTATTAGAGATAGCGCAATAAATCAAAGTGAATTATCTGCAGGGGGCCCTGGCCCATGAATCTGTGCAGCGGGAACGTCCACAGACCACCAGGGTCGAGAAAACCACCGTCTCATGGGGCCGGACACTCAGGGTCCGGGGAAAATCCAATATATATCTGGTGATATCTCGGGTGCCATTAGAACTAGCGCAATAAATCAATGTGAATTATCTGCAGGGGGCCCTGGCGCATGAATCTGTGCAGCGGGATCGACCTCGGACCACGAGGGACCGAGAAAACCATCGACACATGGGGCCGGACCGTCAGGGTCAAGGAAAAATCCAATATATATCTGGTGATATCCCGGGTGCTATTATGGATAGGGAAATAAATCAAAGTGCATTGTCTGCAGGAGGCCCTGGCGCATGAATCTGTGCAGCGGGAACGACCTCGGACCACAAAGGACCGAGAAAACCATCGATACATGGGGCCGGAATCTCAGGGTCAAGCAAAAATCCAATATATATCTGGTGATAACTCGAGTGCTATTACAGATAGCGCAATAAATCAAAGTGCATCGTCTGCAGGAGGCCCCAGCGCATGAATCTGTGCAGCGGGAACGACCTCGGACCACCAGGGGCCGAGAAAATCACTGTCCCATGGGGCCGGACTGTCAGGGTCAGGGAAAAATCCAATATATATCTGGCGATATCTCGGGTGCTATTAGAGATAGCGCAATAAACCAAAGTGAATTATCTATAGGAGGCCCTGGCGCATGAATCTGTGCAGCGGGAACGACCTCGGACCACCAGGGGCCGAGAAAACCACCGTCTCATGGGGTCGGACTGTCAGGGTCAGGGAAAAATCCAATATATGTCTGGTGATATCGAGGGTGCTATTAGAGATAGCGCAATAAATCAAAGTGAATTATCTGCAGGGGGCCCTGGCCCATGAATCTGTGCAGCGTGGACGCTCAAGGACCACCAGGGGCCGAGAAAACCACCGTCTCATGGGGCCGGGCACTCAGGGTCTGGGAAAAATCCAATATAAAGCTGGTGATATCCCGGGTGCTATTAGAGTTAGCGCAATAAATCAAAGTGAATTATCTGCAGGGGGCCCTGGCGCATGAATCTGTGCAGCGGGATCGACCTCGGACCACCGGGGGCCGAGAAAACCACCGTCTCATGGGGCCGGACACTCAGGGTCAGGGAAAAATCCAATATATATCTGGTGATATCTCGGGTGCTATTAGAGATAGCCCAATTAATCAAAGTGCATTGTCTGCAGGAGTCCCTGGCGCATGAATCTGTGCACCGGGAACGACCTCGGACCACCAGGGGCCGAGAAAACTACCGTCTCATGGGGCGGACACTCAGGGTCAGGGAAAAATCCAATATATATCTGGTGATATCTCGGGTGCTATTAGAGATAGCGCAATAAATCAAAGTGAGTTATCTGCAGGGGGCCCTGGCGCATGAATCTGTGCAGCGGGATCGACCTCGGACCACCAGGGGCCGAGAAAATCACCGACTCATGGGACCGGACTGTCGGGGTCGTGTAAAAATCCAGCATATATCTGGTGATATCTCGGATGCTATTACAGGTAGCGCAATAAATCAAAGTTATTTATCTGCAGGGGGCCCTGGCGCATGAATCTGTGCAGCGGGAACGACCTCGGACCACCAGGGGCCGAGAAAACCACCGTCACATGGGGCAGGGCGCTCAGGGTCAGGGGAAAATCCAATATATATATGATGATATCACGGGTGCTATTACAGAAAGCGCAATAAATCAAAGTGCATTGTCTGTAGGAGGCCCTGGCGCATGAATCTGTGCTGCGGGATCGACCTCGCACCACCAGGGGCCGAGAAAACCACCGTCTCATGGGGCCGGACTCTCAGGGTCAGGGGAAAATCCAATATATATCTGGTGATATCTCGGGTGCTATTACAGATTCCGCAATAAATCAACGTTAATTATCTGCAGGGGGCCCTGGCGCATGAATCTGTGCAGCGGGATCGACCTCGGACGACCAAGGGCCGAGAAAATCACCGTCTCATGGGGCCGGACTGTCAGGGTCTGGGAAAAATCCAATATATATCTGGTGATATCTCGGGTGCTATTAGAGATAGGGCAATAAACCAAAGTGAATTATCTATAGGAGGCCCTGGCGCATGAATCTGTACAGCGGGAACGACCTCGGACCACCAGGGGCCGAGAAAATCACCGTCTCATGGGGCCGGACTGTCAGGGTCAGGGAAAAATCCGATATATATCTGGTGATATCTCGGGTACTAATAGAGACAGCGCAATAATTCAAAGTGCATTGTCTGTAGGAGGCCCTGGCGCATGAATCTGTACCGCGGGAACGACCTCGGAACACCAGGGGGCGAGAAAACCACCGTCTCATGGGGCCGGACTGTCAGGGTCAGGGAAAAATCCAATATATATCTGGTGATATCTCGGGTGCTATTAGAGATAATGCAATAAATCAAAGTGCATTGTCTGTAGGAGGCACTGGCGAATGAATCTGTGCAGCAGGAACGACCTCGGACCACCAGGCGCCGAGAAAATTACAGATATTTGGAATCCGTCACCCAAGGTCATGTAAAAATCCAGCATATATCTGGTGATATCTCGGGTGCTATTACAGATAGCGCAATAAATCAAATTGCATTGTCTGTAGGAGGCCCTGTCGCATGAATATGTGCAGCGGGATCGACCTCGGACCACCAGGGGCCGAGAAAATCACCGGCTCATGGGGACGGACTGTCAGGGTCAGGGAAAAATCCAATATATATCTGGTGATATCTCGGGTGCTATTAGAGATAGCGCAATAAATCAAAGTGCAATGTCTGTAGGAGGCACTGGCGAATGAATCTGTGCAGCGGGATCGACCCCGGACCACCAGGGGCCGAGAAAATCACCGTCTCATGGGGCCGGTCTGTCAGGGTCAGGGAAAAATCCAATATATATCTGGTGATATCTCGGGTGCTATTACAGATAGCGGAATAAATCAAAGTGCATTATCTGCAGGGGGCCCTTGCGCATGAATCTGTGCAGCGGGATCGACCTCGGACCACCAGGGGCCGAGAAAATCACCGACTCATGGGACCGGACTGTCAGGGTCATGTAAAAATCCAGCATATATCTGGTGATATCTCGGGTGCTATTACAGATAGCGCAATAAATCAACGTTAATTATCTGCAGGGGGCCGTGGCGCATGAATCTGTGCAGCGGGAACGACCTCGGACCACCAGGGGCCGAGAAAAACACCGTCTCATGGGGCCGGACACTCAGGGTCAGTGAAAAATAAAATATATATCTGGTGATATCTCGGGTGCTATTACAGATAGCGCAATAAATCAAACTGCATTGTCTGTAGGAGGCCCTGGCGCATGAATCTGTGCAGCGGGAACGACCTCGGAACACAAGGGGCCGAGACAACCACCGTCTCATGGGGCCGGACACTCAGGGTCAGGGAAAAATCCAATATATATCTGGTGATATCTCGGGTGCTATTACAGATAGCGCAATAAATCAAAGTGCATTGTCTGTAGGAGGCCCTGGCGCATGAATCTGTGCAGCGGGAACGACCTCGGACCACCAGGGTCCGAGAAAATCACAGTCTCATGGGGCCGGACACTCAGGGTCAGGGGAAAACCCAATATATATCTGGTGATATCTCGGGTGCTATTACAGATAGCGCAATAAATCAAACTGCATTGTCTGTAGGAGGCCCTGGCGCATGAATCTGTGCAGCGGGAACGACCTCGGACCACCAGGGTCCGAGAAAATCACAGTCTCATGGGGCCGGACCCTCAGGGTCAGGTGAATATCCTATATATATCTGTTGATATCTCGGGTGCTATTAGAGATAGCGCAATAAACCAAAGAGAATTATCTGCAGGAGGCCCTGGCGCATGAATCTTTGCAGCGGGAACGACCTCGGACCACCAGGGGCCGAGAAAAACACCGTCTCATGGGCCCGGACACTCAGGGTCAGTGAAAAATAAAATATATATCTGGTGATATCTCGGGTGCTATTACAGATAGCGCAATAAATCAAAGTGCATTGTCTGTAGGTGGCCCTGGCGCATGAATCTGTGCAGCGGGAACGACCTCGGAACACAAGGGGCAGAGACAACCACCGTCTCATGGGGCCGGACACTCAGGGTCAGGGAAAAATCCAATATATATCTGGTGATATCTCGGGTGCTATTACAGATTGCACAATAAATCAAAGTGCATTGTCTGTAGGAGGCACTGGCTCATGAATCTGTACAGCGGGAACGACCTCGGACCACCAGAGGTCGAGAAAAACACCGTCTCATGGGGCTGGACACTCAGGGTCAGGGTAAAATCCAATATATATCTGGTGATATCTCGGGTGCTATTACATATAGCGCAATAAATCAAAGTGCATTGTCTGTAGGAGGCCCTGGCGCATGAATCTGTGCAATGTGAACGACCTCGGACCACCAGGGCCCCAGAAAACCACAGTCTCATGGGGCCGAACACTCTGGGTCAGGGTAAAATCCAATATATAACTGTTGATATCTTGGGTGCTATTAGAGATAGGGCAATAAACCAAAGTGAATTATCTGCAGGAGACACTGGCGCATGAATCTGTGCAGCGGATACGACCTCGAACCACCAGGGGCCGAGACAACAACCGTCTCATGGGGTTGGACACTCAGGGTCAGGGTAAAATCCAATATATATCTGGTGATATCTCGGGTGCTATTACATATAGCGCAATAAATCAAAGTTCATTGTCTGCAGGAGACACTGGCGCATGAATCTGTGCAGCGGGAACGACCTCGGACCACCAGGGGCCGAGACAACAACCGTCTCATGGGGCCTGACACTCAGGGTCAGGGTAAAATCCAATATATATCTGGTGATATCTCGGGTGCTATTACATATAGCGCAATAAATCAAAGTTCATTGTCTGTAGGAGGCCCTGGCGCATGAATCTGTACAGCGGGAACGACCTCGGACCACCAGGGGCCGAGAAAACCACCGTCTCATGGGGCCGGACACTCAGGGTCAGTGAAAAATCCAATATATGTCTGGTGATATCTCGGGTGCTATTACAGATAGCGCAATAAATCAAAGTGCATTGACTGTAGGAGGCCCTGGCGCATGAATCTGTGCAGCGGGAACAACCTCGGACCACCAGGGTCCGAGAAAATCACAGTCTCATGGGGCCGGACACTCAGGGTCAGGGAAAAATCCAATATATATCTGGCGATATCTCGGGTGCTATTAGAGATAGCGCAATAAATCAAACTGCATTGTCTGTAGGAGGCCCTGGCGCATGAATCTGTACAGCGGGAACGACCTCGGACCACCAGGGACCGAGAAAAGCACCGTCTCATGGGACCGGACACTCAGGGTCAGGGAAAAATCCAATATATATCTGGTGATATCTCGGGTGCTATTACATATAGCGCAATAAATCAAAGTTCATTGTCTGCAGGAGACACTGGCGCATGAATCTGTGCAGCGGGAACGACCTCGGACCACCAGGGTCCGAGAAAATCACAGTCTCATGGGGCCGGACACTCAGGGTCAGGGGAAAACCCAATATATATCTGGTGATATCTCGGGTGCTATTAGAGATAGCGCAATAAACCAAAGTGAATTATCTGCAGGAAGCCCTGGCGTATGAATCTGTGCAACGGGAACGACCTCGGACCACCAGGGGCCGAGAAAACCACAGTCTCATGCTGCCGGACACTCAGGGTCAGGGAAAAATCCAATATATATCTGGTGATATCTCGGGTGCTATTACAGATAGCGCAATAAATCGAAGCGCATTGTCGGTAGGAGGCCCTGGCGCCTGAATCTGTGCAGTGGGAACGACCTCGGACAACCAGGGGACGAGAAAACCACCGTCTCATGGGGCCGGACACTCATGGTCAGGGGAAAATCCAATATATATCTGGTGATATGTCGGGTGCTATTACAGATAGCGCAATAAATCAAAGTGCATTGTCTGTAGGAGGCCCTGGCGCATGAATCTGTACAGCGGGAACGACCTCGGACCACCAGGGGCCGAGAAAAACACCGTCTCATGGGGCCGGACACTCAGGGTCAGTGAAAAATAAAATATATATCTGGTGATATCTCGGGTGCTATTACAGATAGCGCAATAAATCAAACTGCATTGTCTGTAGGAGGCCCTGGCGCATGAATCTGTGCTGCGGGAACGACCTCGGAACACAAGGGGCCGAGACAACTACCGTCTCATGGGGCCGGACACTCAGGGTCAGGGAAAAATCCAATATATATCTGGTGATATCTCGGGTGCTATTACAGATAGCACAATAAATCAAAGTGCATTGTCTGTAGGAGGCCCTGGCTCATGAATCTGTACAGCGGGAACGACCTCGGACCACCAGAGGCCGAGAAAAACACCGTCTCATGGGGCCGGACACTCAGGGTCAGTGAAAAATAAAATATATATCTGGTGATATCTCGGGTGCTATTACAGATAGCGCAATAAATCAAACTGCATTGTCTGTAGGAGGCCCTGGCGCATGAATCTGTGCAGCGGGAACGACCTCGGACCACCAGGGTCCGAGAAAATCACAGTCTCATGGGGCCGGACCCTCAGGGTCAGGTGAATATCCTATATATATCTGTTGATATCTCGGGTGCTATTAGAGATAGCGCAATAAACCAAAGAGAATTATCTGCAGGAGGCCCTGGCGCATGAATCTGTGCAACGGGAACGACCTCGGACCACCAGGGGCCGAGAAAAACACCGTCTCATGGGGCCGGACACCAAGGTCAGTGAAAAATAAAATATATATCTGGTGATATCTCGGGTGCTATTACAGATAGCGCAATAAATCAAAGTGCATTGTCTGTAGGAGGCCCTGGCGCATGAATCTGTGCAGCGGGAACGACCTCGGAACACAAGGGGCCGAGACAACCACCGTCTCATGGGGCCGGACACTCAGGGTCAGTGAAAAATAAAATATATATCTGGTGATATCTCGGGTGCTATTACAGATAGCGCAATAAATCAAACTGCATTGTCTGTAGGAGGCCCTGGCGCATGAATCTGTGCAGCGGGAACGACCTCGGACCACCAGGGTCCGAGAAAATCACAGTCTCATGGGGCCGTACCCTCAGGGTCAGTTGAATATCCTATATATATCTGTTGATATCTCGGGTGCTATTAGAGATAGCGCAATAAACCAAAGAGAATTATCTGCAGGAGGCCCTGGCGCATGAATCTGTGCAACGGGAACGTCCTCGGACCACCAGGGGCCGAGAAAACCACAGTCAAATGGGGCCGGACACTCAGGGTCAGGGTAAAATCCAATATATATCTGGTGATATCTCGGGTGCTATTACATATAGCGCAATAAATCAAAGTGCATTGTCTGTAGGAGGCCCTGGCGCATGAATCTGTGCAATGTGAACGACCTCGGACCACCAGGGGCCGAGAAAACCACAGTCTCATGGGGCCGAACACTCTGGGTCAGGGTAAAATCCAATATATAACTGTTGATATCTTGGGTGCTATTAGAGATAGGGCAATAAACCAAAGTGAATTATCTGCAGGAGACACTGGCGCATGAATCTGTGCAGCGGGAACGAACTCGGACCACCAGGGGCCGAGACAACAACCGTCTCATTGGGCTGGACACTCAGGGTCAGGGTAAAATCCAATATATATCTGGTGATATCTCGGGTGCTATTACATATAGCGCAATAAATCAAAGTTCATTTTCTGCAGGAGACACTGGCGCATGAATCTGTGCAGCGGGAACGACCTCGGACCACCAGGGGCCGAGACAACAACCGTCTCATGGGGCCTGACACTCAGGGTCAGGGTAAAATCCAATATATATCTGGTGATATCTCGGGTGCTATTACATATAGCGCAATAAATCAAAGTTCATTGTCTGTAGGAGGCCCTGGCGCATGAATCTGTACAGCGGGAACGACCTCGGACCACCAGGGGCCGAGAAAACCACCGTCTCATGGGGCCGGACACTCAGGGTCAGTGAAAAATCCAATATATGTCTGGTGATATCTCGGGTGCTATTACAGATAGCGCAATAAATCAAAGTGCATTGACTGTAGGAGGCCCTGGCGCATGAATCTGTGCAGCGGGAACGACCTCGGACCACCAGGGTCCGAGAAAATCACAGTCTCATGGGGCCGGACACTCAGGGTCAGGGAAAAATCCAATATATATCTGGCGATATCTCGGGTGCTATTAGAGATAGCGCAATAAATCAAACTGCATTGTCTGTAGGAGGCCCTGGCGCATGAATCTGTACAGCGGGAACGACCTCGGACCACCAGGGACCGAGAAAAACACCGTCTCATGGGACCGGACACTCAGGGTCAGGGAAAAATCCAATATATATCTGGTGATATCTCGGGTGCTATTACATATAGCGCAATAAATCAAAGTTCATTGTCTGCAGGAGACACTGGCGCATGAATCTGTGCAGCGGGAACGACCTCGGACCACCAGGGTCCGAGAAAATCACAGTCTCATGGGGCCGGACACTCAGGGTCAGGGGAAAACCCAATATATATCTGGTGATATCTCGGGTGCTATTAGAGATAGCGCAATAAACCAAAGTGAATTATCTGCAGGAAGCCCTGGCGCATGAATCTGTGCAACGGGAACGACCTCGGACCACCAGGGGCCGAGAAAACCACAGTCTCATGGTGCCGGACACTCAGGGTCAGGGGAAAACCCAATATATATCTGGTGATATCTCGGGTGCTATTAGAGATAGCGCAATAAACCAAAGTGAATTATCTGCAGGAGGCCCTGGCGCATGAATCTGTGCAACGGGAACGACCTCGAACCACCAGGGGCCGAGAAAACCACAGTCTCATGGTGCCGGACACTCAGGGTCAGGGAAAAATCCAATATATATCTGGTGATATCTCGGGTGCTATTACAGATAGCGCAATAAATCGAAGCGCATTGTCTGTAGGAGGCCCTGGCGCCTGAATCTGTGCAGTGGGAACGACCTCGGACAACCAGGGGACGAGAAAACCACAGTCTCATGGGGCCGGACACTCAGGGTCAGGGGAAAATCCAATATATATCTGGTGATATCTCGGGTGCTATTAGAGATAGCGCAATAAATCAAAGTGCATTGTCTGTAGGAGGCCCTGGCGCATGAATCTGTGCAGCGGGAACGACCTCGGACCACCAGGGGCCGAGAAAAACACCGTCTCATGGGGCCGGACACTCAGGGTCAGTGAAAAATAAAATATATATCTGGTGATATCTCGGGTGCTATTACAGATAGCGCAATAAATCAAAGTGCATTGTCTGTAGAAGGCCCTGGCGCATGAATCTGTGCAGCGGGAACGACCTCGGAACACAAGGGGCCGAGACAACCACCGTCTCATGGGGCCGGACACTCAGGGTCAGGGAAAAATCCAATATATATCTGGTGATATCTCGGGTGCTATTACAGATAGCGCAATAAATCAAAGTGCATTGTCTGTAGGAGGCCCTGGCGCATGAATCTGTGCAGCGGGAACGACCTCGGACCACCAGGGTCCGAGAAAATCACAGTCTCATGGGTCCGGACACTCAGGGTCAGGGGAAAACCCAATATATATCTGGTGATATCTCGGGTGCTATTACAGATAGCGCAATAAATCAAACTGCATTGTCTGTAGGAGGCCCTGGCGCATGAATCTGTGCAGCGGGAACGACCTCGGACCACCAGGGTCCGAGAAAATCACAGTCTCATGGGGCCGGACCCTCAGGGTCAGGTGAATATCCTATATATATCTGTTGATATCTCGGGTGCTATTAGAGATAGCGCAATAAACCAAAGAGAATTATCTGCAGGAGGCCCTGGCGCATGAATCTGTGCAACGGGAACGACCTCGGACCACCAGGGGCCGAGAAAAACACCGTCTCATGGGGCCGGACACTCAGGGTCAGTGAAAAATAAAATATATATCTGGTGATATCTCGGGTGCTATTACAGATAGCGCAATAAATCAAAGTGCATTGTCTGTAGGAGGCCCTGGCGCATGAATCTGTGCAGCGGGAACGACCTCGGAACACAAGAGGCCGAGACAACCACCGTCTCATGGGGCCGGACACTCAGGGTCAGGGAAAAATCCAATATATATCTGGTGATATCTCGGGTGCTATTACAGATTGCACAATAAATCAAAGTGCATTGTCTGTAGGAGGCACTGGCTCATGAATCTGTACAGCGGGAACGACCTCGGACCACCAGAGGTCGAGAAAAACACCGTCTCATGGGGCCGGACACTCAGGGTCAGTGAAAAATAAAATATATATCTGGTGATATCTCGGGTGCTATTACAGATAGCGCAATAAATCAAACTGCATTGTCTGTAGGAGGCCCTGGCGCATGAATCTGTGCAGCGGGAACGACCTCGGACCACCAGGGTCCGAGAAAATCACAGTCTCATGGGGCCGGACCCTCAGGGTCAGGTGAATATCCTATATATATCTGTTGATATCTCGGGTGCTATTAGAGATAGCGCAATAAACCAAAGAGAATTATCTGCAGGAGGCCCTGGCGCATGAATCTGTGCAACGGGAACGACCTCGGACCACCAGGGGCCGAGAAAACCACAGTCAAATGGGATCGGACACTCAGGGTCAGGGTAAAATCCAATATATATCTGGTGATATCTCGGGTGCTATTACATATAGCGCAATAAATCAAAGTGCATTGTCTGTAGGAGGCCCTGGCGCATGAATCTGTGCAATGTGAACGACCTCGGACCACCAGGGGCCGAGAAAACCACAGTCTCATGGTGCCGGACACTCAGGGTCAGGGAAAAACCCAATATATATCTGGTGATATCTCGGGTGCTATTAGAGATAGCGCAATAAACCAAAGTGAATTATCTGCAGGAGGCCCTGGCGCATGAATCTGTGCAACGGGAACGACCTCGAACCACCAGGGGCCGAGAAAACCACAGTCTCATGGTGCCGGACACTCAGGGTCAGGGAAAAATCCAATATATATCTGGTGATATCTCGGGTGCTATTACAGATAGCGCAATAAATCGAAGCGCATTGTCTGTAGGAGGCCCTGGCGCATGAATCTGTGCAGCGGGAACGACCTCGGAACACAAGGGGCCGAGACAACCACCGTCTCATGGGGCCGGACACTCAGGGTCAGTGAAAAATAAAATATATATCTGGTGATATCTCGGGTGCTATTACAGATAGCGCAATAAATCAAACTGCATTGTCTGTAGGAGGCCCTGGCGCATGAATCTGTGCAGCGGGAACGACCTCGGACCACCAGGGTCCGAGAAAATCACAGTCTCATGGGGCCGGACCCTCAGGGTCAGGTGAACATCCTATATATATCTGTTGATATCTCGGGTGCTATTAGAGATAGCGCAATAAACCAAAGAGAATTATCTGCAGGAGGCCCTGGCGCATGAATCTGTGCAGCGGGAACGACCTCGGACAACCAGGGTCCGAGAAAATCACAGTCTCATGGGGCCGGACACTCAGGGTCAGGGGAAAACCCAATATATATCTGGTGATATCTTGGGTGCTATTACAGATAGCGCAATAAATCAAACTGCATTGTCTGTAGGAGGCCCTGGCGCATGAATCTGTGCAGCGGGAACGACCTCGGACCACCAGGGTCCGAGAAAATCACAGTCTCATGGGGCCGGACCCTCAGGGTCAGGTGAATATCCTATATATATCTGTTGATATCTCGGGTGCTATTAGAGATAGCGCAATAAACCAAAGAGAATTATCTGCAGGAGGCCCTGGCGCATGAATCTGTGCAACGGGAACGACCTCGGACCACCAGGGGCCGAGAAAAACACCGTCTCATGGGGCCGGACACTCAGGGTCAGTGAAAAATAAAATATATATCTGGTGATATCTCGGGTGCTATTACAGATAGCGCAATAAATCAAAGTGCATTGTCTGTAGGAGGCCCTGGCGCATGAATCTGTGCAGCGGGAACGACCTCGGAACACAAGGGGCCGAGAAAAACACCGTCTCATGGGGCCGGACACTCAGGGTCAGTGAAAAATAAAATATATATCTGGTGATATCTCGGGTGCTATTACAGATAGCGCAATAAATCAAACTGCATTGTCTGTAGGAGGCCCTGGCGCATGAATCTGTGCAGCGGGAACGAACTCGGACCACCAGGGGCCGAGACAACAACCGTCTCATTGGGCTGGACACTCAGGGTCAGGGTAAAATCCAATATATATCTGGTGATATCTCGGGTGCTATTACATATAGCGCAATAAATCAAAGTTCATTTTCTGCAGGAGACACTGGCGCATGAATCTGTGCAGCGGGAACGACCTCGGACCACCAGGGGCCGAGACAACAACCGTCTCATGGGGCCTGACACTCAGGGTCAGGGTAAAATCCAATATATATCTGGTGATATCTCGGGTGCTATTACATATAGCGCAATAAATCAAAGTTCATTGTCTGTAGGAGGCCCTGGCGCATGAATCTGTACAGCGGGAACGACCTCGGACCACCAGGGGCCGAGAAAACCACAGTCTCATGGTGCCGGACACTCAGGGTCAGGGGAAAATCCAATATATATCTGGTGATATGTCGGTTGCTATTACCGATAGCGCAATAAATCAAAGTGCATTGTCTGTAGGAGGCCCTGGCGCATGAATCTGTACAGCGGGAACGACCTTGGACCACCAGGGGCCGAGAAAAACACCGTCTCATGGGGCCGGACACTCAGGGTCAGTGAAAAATAAAATATATATCTGGTGATATCTCGGGTGCTATTACAGATAGCGCAATAAATCAAAGTGCATTGTCTGTAGGAGGCCCTGGCGCATGAATCTGTACAGCGGGAACGACCTCGGACCACCAGGGGCCGAGAAAAACACCGTCTCATGGGGCCGGACACTCAGGGTCAGTGAAAAATCCAATATATATCTGGTGATATCTCGGGTGCTATTACAGATAGCGCAATAAATCAAAGTGCATTGACTGTAGGAGGCCCTGGCGCATGAATCTGTGCAGCGGGAACGACCTGGGACCACCAGGGTCCGAGAAAATCACAGTCTCATGGGGCCGGACACTCAGGGTCAGGGAAAAATCCAATATATATCTGGTGATATCTCGGGTGCTACTACAGATAGCGCAATAAATCAAAGTGCATTGTCTGTAGGAGGCCCTGGCGCATGAATCTGTACAGCGGGAACGACCTCGGACCCCCAGGGGCCGAGACAACCACAGTCTCATGGGGCCGAACACTCTGGGTCAGGGTAAAATCCAATATATAACTGTTGATATCTTGGGTGCTATTAGAGATAGGGCAATAAACCAAAGTGAATTATCTGCAGGAGACACTGGCGCATGAATCTGTGCAGCGGGAACGACCTCAGACCACCAGGGGCCGAGACAACAACCGTCTCATGGGGCTGGACACTCAGGGTCAGGGTAAAATCCAATATATATCTGGTGATATCTCGGGTGCTATTACATATAGCGCAATAAATCAAAGTTCATTGTCTGCAGGAGACACTGGTGCATGAATCTGTGCAGCGGGAACGACCTCGGACCACCAGGGGCCGAGACAACAACCGTCTCATGGGGCCTGACACTCAGGGTCAGGGTAAAATCCAATATATATCTGGTGATATCTCGGGTGCTATTACAGATAGCACAATAAATCAAAGTGCATTGTCTGTAGGAGGCCCTGGCGCATGAATCTGTACAGCGGGAACGACCTCGGACCACCAGGGGCCGAGAAAACCACCGTCTCATGGGGCCGGACACTCAGGGTCAGTGAAAAATCCGATATATATCTGGTGATATCTCGGGTGCTATTACAGATAGCGCAATAAATCAAAGTGCATTGTCTGTAGGAGGCCCTGGCGCATGAATCTGTACAGCGGGAACGACCTCGGACCACCAGGGGCCGAGAAAAACACCGTCTCATGGGGCCGGACACTCAGGGTCAGTGAAAAATAAAATATATATCTGGTGATATCTTGGGTGCTATTAGAGATAGCGCAATAAACCAAAGTGAATTATCTGCAGGAGGACCTGGCGCATGAATCTGTGCAGCGGGAACGACCTCGGACCACCAGGGGCCGAGACAACCACCGTCTCATGGGGCCGGACACTCAGGGTCAGGGTAAAATCCAATATATATCTGGTGATATCTCGGGTGCTATTACATATAGCGCAATAAATCAAAGTGCATTGTCTGTAGGAGGCCCTGGCGCATGAATCTGTGCAATGTGAACGACCTCGGACCACCAGGGGCCGAGAAAACCACAGTCTCATGGGGCCGAACACTCTGGGTCAGGGTAAAATCCAATATATAACTGTTGATATCTTGGGTGCTATTAGAGATAGGGCAATAAACCAAAGTGAATTATCTGCAGGAGACACTGGCGCATGAATCTGTGCAGCGGGAACGACCTCGGACCACCAGGGGCCGAGACAACAACCGTCTCATGGGGCTGGACACTCAGCGTCAGGGTAAAATCCAATATATATCTGGTGATATCTTGGGTGCTATTACATATAGCGCAATAAATCAAAGTTCATTGTTTGCAGGAGACACTGTTGCATGAATCTGTGCAGCGGGAACGACCTCGGACCACCAGGGGCCGAGACAACAACCGTCTCATGGGGCCTGACACCCAGGGTCAGGGTAAAATCCAATATATATCTGGCGATATCTCGGGTGCTATTAGAGATAGCGCAATAAACCAAAGTGAATTATCTGCAGGAGGCCCTGGCGCATGAATCTGTGCAGCGGGAACGACCTCGGTCCACCAGGGGCCGAGAAAACCACCGTCTCATGGGGCTGGACACTCAGGCTGAGGGAAATATCCAATATATATCTGGTGATATCTCGGGTGCTATTACAGATAGCGCAATAAATCAAAGTTCATTACGTGTAGGAGGCCCTGGCGCATGAATCTGTGCAGCGGGACCGTCCTCGGACCACCAGGGGCCGAGTAAACCACAGTCTCATGGGGCCGGACACTCAGGGTCAGGGGAAAATACAATATATATCTGGTGATATCTCGGGTGCTATTACAGATAGCGCAATAAATCAAAGTGCATTGTCTGCAGGAGGCCCTTGCGGATGAATCTGTGCAGCGGGAACGACCTCGGATCAACAGGGGCCGAGAAAACCACCGACACATGGGGCCGGACACTCAGGGTCAGGGAAAAATCCAATATATATCTGGTGATATCTCGGGTGCAATTAGAGATAGCGCAATAAACCAAAGTGAATTATCTGCAGGAGTCCCTGGCGCATGAATCTGTGCAGCGGGAACGACCTCGGACCACCGGGGGCCGAGAAGACCACCGTCTCATGGGGCCGGACACTCAGGGTCAGGGAAAAATCCAGCATATATCTGGTGATATCTCGGGTGCTATTACAGATAGCGCAATAAATCAAAGTGCATTGTCTGTAGGAGGCCCTGGCGCATGAATCTGGGCAGCGGGAAAGACCTCGGACCACCAGGGGCCGAGAAAACCATCGTCTCATGCGGCCGGACACTCAGGGTCAGGGAAAAATCTAACATATATCTGGTGATATCTCGATTGCTATTACAGATAGCGCAATAAACCAAAGTGAATTATCTGCAGGAGGCCCTGGCGCATGAATCTGTGCAGCGGGAACGACCTCGGACCACCGGGGGCCGAGAAGACCACCGTCTCATGGGGCGGACACTCAGGGTCAGGGAAAAATCCAGCATATATCTGGTGATATCTCGGGTGCTATTACAGATAGCCTAATAACCCAAAGTGCATTGTCTGTAGGAGGCCCTGTCGCATGAATCTGGGCAGCGGGAACGACGTCGGACCACCAGGGGACGAGAAAATCACCGTCTCATGGAGCCGGACACTCAGGGTCAGGGAAAAATCCAATATATATCTGGTGATATCTCGGGTGCTATTACAGATAGCGCAATAAACCAAAGTGCATTGTCTGTAGGAGGCCCTTGTGAATGAATCTGTGCCGCAGGAACGACCTCGGACCACCAGTGGCCGAGAAAATTACAGATATTCGGAATCCGTCACCCAAGGTCATGTAAAAATCCAGCAAATATCTGGTGATATCTCGGGTGCTATTAGAGATAGCGCAATAAACCAAAGTGCATTGTCTGTAGGGGGCCCTGGCGCATGAATCCGGGCAGCGGGAACGACCTCGGACTACCAGGGGCCGAGAAAACCACCGTCTCATGGGGCCGGACACTCAGGGTCAGGGAAAAATCAAATATATATCTGGTGATATCTCGGGTGTTCTTACAGATAGCGCAATAAACCAAAGTGCATTGTCTGTAGGAGGCCCTGGCGCATGAATCTGGGCCGCAGGAACGACCTCGGACCACCAGTGGCCGAGAAAATTACAGATATTCGGAATCCGTCACCCAAGGTCATGTAAAAATCCAGCAAATGTCTGGTGATTTCTCGGGTGCTATTAGAGATAGCGCAATAAACCAAAGTGCATTGTCTGTAGGAGGCTCTTGTGAATGAATCTGTGCAGCGGGAACGACCTCGGACCACCAGGGGCCGAGAAAACCACCGTCTCATGGGGCCGGACACTCAGGGTCAGGGAAAAATCTAACATATATCTGGTGATATCTCGAGTGCTATTAGAGATAGCGCAATAAACCAAAGTGAATTATCTGCAGGAGGCCCTGGCGCATGAATCTGTGCAGCTGGAACGACCTCGCACCACCAGGGGCCGAGAAGACCACCGTCTCATGGTGCCGGACACTCAGGGTCAGGGGAAAATCCAATATATATCTGGTGATATCTCGGGTGCTATTACAGATAGCGCAATAAACCAAAGTGCATTGTCTGTAGGAGGCCCAGGCGAATGTATCTGTGCAGCGGGAACGACCTCGGACCACCAGGAGCCGAGAAAATTACAGATATTCGGAATCCGTCACCCAAGGTCATGTAAAAATCCAGCAAATATCTGGTGATATCTCGGGTGCTATTAGAGATAGCGCAATCAACCAAAGTGCATTGTCTGTAGGAGACCCTGGCGCATGAATCTGGGCAGCGGGAACGACCTCGGACCACCAGGGGCCGAGAAAACCACCGACCCACGGGGCCGGACACTCAGGGTCAGGGGAAAATCCAATATATATCTGGTGATATCTCGGGTGCTATTAGGGATAGCGCAATAAACCAAAGTGCATTGTCTGTAGGAGGCCCAGGCGCATGAATCTGGCCAGCGGGAACGACCTCGGACCACCAGGGGCCGAGAAAACCACCGTCTCATGGGTCCGGACACTCAGGGTCAGGGGAAAATCCAATTATATATCTGGTGATATCTCGGGTGCTATTACTGATAATGCAATAAACCAAAGTGCATTGTCTGTAGGAGGCCCTTGTGAATGAATCTGTGCCGCAGGAACGACCTCGGACCACCAGTGGCCGAGAAAATTACAGATATTCGGGATCCGTCACCCAAGGTCATGTAAAAATCCAGCAAATATCTGGTGATATCTCGGGTGCTATTAGAGATAGCGCAATAAACCAAAGTGCATTGTCTGTAGGAGGCCCTGGCGCATGAATCCGGGCAGCGGGAACGACCTCGGACCATCAGGGGCCGAGAAAACCACCGACTCACGGGGCCGGACACTCAGGGTCAGGGGAAAATCCAATATATATCTGGTGATATCTCGGGTGCTATTAGAGATAGCGCAATAAACCAAAGTGAATTATCTGCAGGAGGCCCTGGCGCATGCATCTGTGCAGCGGGAACGACCTCAGACCACCAGGGGCCAAGAAAACCACCGTCTCATGGCGCCGGACACTCAGGGTCAGGGAAAAATCCAATATATATCTGGTGATATCTCGGGTGCTATTTGAGATAGCGCAATAAATCAAAGTGCATTGTCTGTAGGAGGCCCAGGCGCATGAATCTGGCCAGCGGGAACGACCTCGGACCACCAGGGGCCGAGAAAACCACAGTCTCATGGGGCCGGACACTCAGGGTCAGGGGAAAATCCAATATATATCTGGAGATATCTCGGGTGCTATTAGAGATAGCGCAATAAACCAAAGTGAATTATCTGCAGGAGGCCCCGCCGCATGCATCTGTGCAGCGGGAACGACCTCGGACCACCAGGGGCCGAGAAAACCACCGTCTCATGGGGCCGGACACTCAGGGTCAGGGAAAAATCAAATATATATCTGGTGATATCTCGGGTGCTATTACAGATAGCGCAATAAATCAAAGTGCATTGTCTGCAGGAGGCCCTTGCGAATGAATCTGTGCAGCGGGAACGACCTCGGATCAACAGGGGCCGAGAAAACTACCGACACATGGGGCCGGACACTCAGGGTCAGGGAAAAATCCAATATATATCTGGTGATATCTCGGGTGCTATTACAGATAGCGCAATAAACCAAAGTGAATTATCTGCAGCAGGCCCTGGCGCATGAATCTGTGCAGCGGGAACGACCTCGGATCACCAGGGTCCGAGAAAACCACCGTCTCATGGGGCCGGACACTCAGGGTTGGGGAAAAATCCAATATATATCTGGAGATATCTCGGGTGCTATTAGAGATAGCGCAATAAACCAAAGTGAATTATCTGCAGGAGGCCCTGGCGCATGAATCTGTGCAGCGGGAACGACCTCGGATCACCAGGGGCCGAGAAAACCACCGTCTCATGGGGCCCGACACTCAGGGTCAGGGGAAAATCCAATATATATCTGGTGATATCTCGGGTGCTATTACAGATAGCGCAATAAACCAAAGTGCATTGTCTGTAGGAGGCCCAGGCGAATGAATCTGTGCAGCGGGAACGACCTCGGACCACCAGGGGCCGAGAAAATTACAGATATTCGGAATCCGTCACCCAAGGTCATGTAAAAATCCAGCATATATCTGGTGATATCTCGGGTGCTATTACAGATAGCGCAATAACCCAAAGTGCATTGTCTGTAGGAGGCCCTGGCGCATGAATCTGGGCAGCGGGAACGACCTCGGACCACCAGGGACCGAGAAAATCACCGTCTCATGGAGCCGGACACTCAGGGTCAGGGAAAAATCTAATATATATCTGGTGATATCTCGGGTGCTATTACAGATAGCGCAATAAACCAAAGTGCATTGTCTGTAGGAGGCTCTTGTGAATGAATCTGTGCCGCAGGAACGACCTCGGACCACCAGTGGCCGAGAAAATTACAGATATTCGGAATCCGTCACCCAAGGTCATGTAAAAATCCAGCAAATATCTGATGATATCTCGGGTGCTATTAGAGATAGCGCAATAAACCAAAGTGCATTGTCTGTAGGAGGCCCTGGCGCATGAATCCGGGCAGCGGGAACGACCACGGACCACCAGGGGCCGAGAAAACCTCCGACTCACGGGGCCGGACACTCAGGGTCAGGGGAAAATCCAATATATATCTGGTGATATCTCGGGTGCTATTAGAGATAGCGCAATAAACCAAAGTGAATTATCTGCAGGAGGCCCTGGCGCATGCATCTGTGCAGCGGGAACGACCTCAGACCACCAGGGGCCAAGAAAACCACCGTCTCATGGCGCCGGACACTCAGGGTCAGGGAAAAATCCAATATATATCTGGTGATATCTCGGGTGCTATTTGAGATAGCGCAATAAATCAAAGTGCATTGTCTGTAGGAGGCCCAGGCGCATGAATCTGGCCAGCAGGAACGACCTCGGACCACCAGGGGCCGAGAAAACCACAGTCTCATGGGGCCGGACACTCAGGGTCAGGGGAAAATCCAATATATATCTGGAGATATCTCGGGTGCTATTAGAGATAGCGCAATAAACCAAAGTGAATTATCTGCAGGAGGCCCCGCCGCATGCATCTGTGCAGCGGGAACGACCTCGGACCACCAGGGGCCGAGAAAACCACCGTCTCATGGGGCCGGACACTCAGCGTCAGGGAAAAATCAAATATATATCTGGTGATATCTCGGGTGCTATTACAGATAGCGCAATAAATCAAAGTGCATTGTCTGCAGGAGGCCCTTGCGAATGAATATGTGCAGCGGGAACGACCTCGGATCAACAGGGGCCGAGAAAACTACCGACACATGGGGCCGGACACTCAGGGTCAGGGAAAAATCCAATATATATCTGGTGATATCTCGGGTGCTATTACAGATAGCGCAATAAACCAAAGTGAATTATCTGCAGCAGGCCCTGGCGCATGAATCTGTGCAGCGGGAACGACCTCGGATCACCAGGGTCCGAGAAAACCACCGTCTCATGGGGCCGGACACTCAGGGTTGGGGAAAAATCCAATATATATCTGGAGATATCTCGGGTGCTATTAGAGATAGCGCAATAAACCAAAGTGAATTATCTGCAGGAGGCCCTGGCGCATGAATCTGTGCAGCGGGAACGACCTCGGATCACCAGGGGCCGAGAAAACCACCGTCTCATGGGGCCCGACACTCAGGGTCAGGGGAAAATCCAATATATATCTGGTGATATCTCGGGTGCTATTACAGATAGCGCAATAAACCAAAGTGCATTGTCTGTAGGAGGCCCTTGCGAATGAATCTGTGCCGCAGGAACGACCTCGGACCACCAGTGGCCAAGGAAATTACAGATATTCGGAATTCGTCACCCAAGGTCATGTAAAAATCCAGCAAATATCTGGTGATATCTCGGGTGCTATTAGAGATAGCGCAATAAACCAAAGTGCATTGTCTGTAGGAGGCCCAGGCGCATGAATCTGGCCAGCGGGAACGACCTCGGACCACCAGGGGCCGAGAAAACCACCGACTCACGGGGCCGGACACTCAGGGTCAGGGGAAAATCCAATATATATCTGGTGATATCTCGGGTGCTATTAGAGTTAGCGCAATAAACCAAAGTGCATTGTCTGTAGGAGGCCCAGGCGCATGAATCTGGGCAGCGGGAACGACGTCGGACCACCAGGGGACGAGAAAATCACCGTCTCATGGAGCCGGACACTCAGGGTCAGGGAAAAATCCAATATATATCTGGTGATATCTCGGGTGCTATTACAGATAGCGCAATAAACCAAAGTGCATTGTCTGTAGGAGGCCCAGGCGAATGAATCTGTGCAGCGGGAACGACCTCGGACCACCAGGGGCCGAGAAAATTACAGATATTCGGAATCCGTCACCCAAGGTCATGTAAAAATCCAGCATATATCTGGTGATATCTCGGGTGCTATTACAGATAGCGCAATAACCCAAAGTGCATTGTCTGTAGGAGGCCCTGGCGCATGAATCTGGGCAGCGGGAACGACCTCGGACCACCAGGGACCGAGAAAATCACCGTCTCATGGAGCCGGACACTCAGGGTCAGGGAAAAATCCAATATATATCTGGTGATATCTCGGGTGCTATTACAGATAGCGCAATAAACCAAAGTGCATTGTCTGTAGGAGGCTCTTGTGAATGAATCTGTGCCGCAGGAACGACCTCGGACCACCAGTGGCCGAGAAAATTACAGATATTCGGAATCCGTCACCCAAGGTCATGTAAAAATCCAGCAAATATCTGGTGATATCTCGGGTGCTATTAGAGATAGCGCAATAAACCAAAGTGCATTGTCTGTAGGCGGCCCTGGCGCATGAATCCGGGCAGCGGGAACGACCTGGGACCACCAGGGGCCGAGAAAACCACCGACTCACGGGGCCGGACACTCAGGGTCAGGGGAAAATCCAATATATATCTGGTGATATCTCGGGTGCTATTAGAGATAGCGCAATAAACCAAAGTGAATTATCTGCAGGAGGCCCTGGCGCATGAATCTGTGCAGCTGGAACGACCTCGCACCACCAGGGGCCGAGAAGACCACCGTCTCATGGTGCCGGACACTCAGGGTCAGGGGAAAATCCAATATATATCTGGTGATATCTCGGGTGCTATTACAGATAGCGCAATAAACCAAAGTGCATTGTCTGTAGGAGGCCCTGGCGCATGAATCTGGGCAGCGGGAACGACGTCGGACCACCAGGGGACGAGAAAATCACCGTCTCATGGAGCCGGACACTCAGGGTCAAGGAAAAATCTAACATATATCTGGTGATATCTCGAGTGCTATTAGAGATAGCGCAATAAACCAAAGTGAATTATCTGCAGGAGGCCCTGGCGCATGAATCTGTGCAGCGGGAACGACCTCGGACCACCAGGGGACGAGAAAACCACCATCTCATGGGGCCAGACACTCAGGGTCAGGGAAAAATCAAATATATATCTGGTGATATCTCGGGTGCTATTACAGATAGCGCAATAAATCAAAGTGCATTGTCTGCAGGAGGCCCTTGCGAATGAATCTGTGCAGCCGGAACGACCTCGGATCAACAGGGGCCGAGAAAACCACCGACACATGGGGCCGGACACTCAGGGTCAGGGAAAAATCCAATATATATCTGGTGATATCTCGGGTGCTATTAGAGATAGCGCAATAAACCAAAGTGAATTATCTGCAGCAGGCCCTGGCGCATGAATCTGTGCAGCGGGAACGACCTCGGATCACCAGGGTCCGAGAAAACCACCGTCTCATGGGGCCGGACACTCAGGGTCGGGGAAAAATCCAATAAATATCTGGTGATATCTCGGGTGCTATTACAGATAGCGCAATAAATCAAAGTGCATTGTCTGTACGACGCCCAGGCGAATGAATGTGGGCAGCGGGAACGATCTCGGACCACCAGGGGCCGAGAAAATCACCGTCTCATGGGGCCGGACATTCAGGGTCAGTGGAAAATCCAATATATATCTGGTGATATCTCAGGTGTTATTAGAGATAGCGCAATAAACCAAAGTGAATTATCTGCAGGAGGCCCTGGCGCATGAATCTGTGCAGCGGGAACGACCTCGGACCACCAGGGGCCGAGAAAACCATCGTCTCATGGGGCCGGACACTCAGGGTCAGGGAAAAATCAAATATATATCTGGTGATATCTCGGGTGCTCTTACAGATAGCGCAATGAACCAAAGTGAATTACCTGCAGGAGGCCCTGGCGCATGCATCTGTGCAGCGGGAACGACCTCGGACCACCAGCGGCTGAGAAAATCACCGTCTCATGGAGCCGGACAGTCAGGGTCAGGGAAAATTCCAATATATATCTGGTGATATCTCGGGTGCTATTACAGATAGCGCAATAAACCAAAGTGCATTGTCTGCAGGAGGCCCTTGCGAATGAATCTGTGCCGCAGGAACGACCTCGGACCACCAGTGGCCGAGAAAATTACAGATATTCGGAATCCGTCACCCAAGGTCATGTAAAAATCCAGCAAATATCTGGTGATATCTCGGGTGCTATTAGAGATAGCGCAATAAACCAAAGTGAATTATCTGCAGGAGGCCCCGCCGCATGCATCTGTGCAGCGGGAACGACCTCGGACCACCAGGGGCCGAGAAAACCACCGTCTCATGGGGCCGGACACTCAGGGTCAGGGAAAAATCAAATATATATCTGGTGATATCTCGGGTGCTATTACAGATAGCGCAATAAATCAAAGTGCATTGTCTGCAGGAGGCCCTTGCGAATGAATCTGTGCAGCGGGAACGGCCTCCGATCAACAGGGGCCGAGAAAACTACCGACACATGGGGCCGGACACTCAGGGTCAGGGAAAAATCCAATATATATCTGGTGATATCTCGGGTGCTATTACAGATAGCGCAATAAACCAAAGTGAATTATCTGCAGCAGGCCCTGGCGCATGAATCTGTGCAGCGGGAACGACCTCGGATCACCAGGGTCCGAGAAAACCACCGTCTCATGGGGCCGGACACTCAGGGTTGGGGAAAAATCCAATATATATCTGGAGATATCTCGGGTGCTATTAGAGATAGCGCAATAAACCAAAGTGAATTATCTGCAGGAGGCCCTGGCGCATGAATCTGTGCAGCGGGAACGACCTCGGATCACCAGGGGCCGAGAAAACCACCGTCTCATGGGGCCGGACACTCAGGGTCGGGGAAAAATCCAATATATACCTGGTGATATCTCGGGTGCTATTACAGATAGCGCAATAAACCAAAGTGCATTGTCTGTAGGAGGCCCTTGCGAATGAATCTGTGCCGCAGGAACGACCTCGGACCACCAGTGGCCAAGAAAATTAAAGATATTCGGAATCCGTCACCCAAGGTCATGTAAAAATCCAGCAAATATCTGGTGATATCTCGGGTGCTATTAGAGATAGCGCAATAAACCAAAGTGCATTGTCTGTAGGAGGCCCAGGCGCATGAATCTGGCCAGCGGGAACGACCTCGGACCACCAGGGGCCGAGAAATCCACCGTCTCATGGGTTCGGACACTCAGGGTCAGGGGAAAATCCAATATATATCTGGTGATATCTCGGGTGCTATTACAGATAGCGCAATAAACCAAAGTGCATTGTCTGTAGGAGGCCCTGGCGCATGAATCTGGGCAGCGGGAACGACGTCGGACCACCAGGGGACGAGAAAATCACCGTCTCATGGAGCCGGACACTCAGGGTCAAGGAAAAATCTAACATATATCTGGTGATATCTCGGGTGCTATTACAGATAGCGCAATAAATCAAAGTGCATTGTCTGCAGGAGGCCCTTGCGAATGAATCTGTGCAGCGGGAACGGCCTCCGATCAACAGGGGCCGAGAAAACTACCGACACATGGGGCCGGACACTCAGGGTCAGGGAAAAATCCAATATATATCTGGTGATATCTCGGGTGCTATTACAGATAGCGCAATAAACCAAAGTGAATTATCTGCAGCAGGCCCTGGCGCATGAATCTGTGCAGCGGGAACGACCTCGGATCACCAGGGTCCGAGAATACCACCGTCTCATGGGGCCGGACACTCAGGGTTGGGGAAAAATCCAATATATATCTGGAGATATCTCGGGTGCTATTAGAGATAGCGAAATAAACCAAAGTGAATTATCTGCAGGAGGCCCTGGCGCATGAATCTGTGCAGCGGGAACGACCTCGGATCACCAGGGGCCGAGAAAACCACCGTCTCATGGGGCCCGACACTCAGGGTCAGGGGAAAATCCAATATATATCTGGTGATATCTCGGGTGCTATTACAGATAGCGCAATAAACCAAAGTGCATTGTCTGTAGGAGGCCCTTGCGAATGAATCTGTGCCGCAGGAACGACCTCGGACCACCAGTGGCCAAGGAAATTACAGATATTCGGAATCCGTCACCCAAGGTCATGTAAAAATCCAGCAAATATCTGGTGATATCTCGGGTGCTATTAGAGATAGCGCAATAAACCAAAGTGCATTGTCTGTAGGAGGCCCAGGCGCATGAATCTGGCCAGCGGGAACGACCTCGGACCACCAGGGGCCGAGAAAACCACCGACTCACGGGGCCGGACACTCAGGGTCAGGGGAAAATCCAATATATATCTGGTGATATCTCGGGTGCTATTAGAGTTAGCGCAATAAACCAAAGTGCATTGTCTGTAGGAGGCCCAGGCGCATGAATCTGGGCAGCGGGAAAGACGTCGGACCACCAGGGGACGAGAAAATCACCGTCTCATGGAGCCGGACACTCAGGGTCAGGGAAAAATCCAATATATATCTGGTGATATCTCGGGTGCTATTACAGATAGCGCAATAAACCAAAGTGCATTGTCTGTAGGAGGCCCAGGCGAATGAATCTGTGCAGCGGGAACGACCTCGGACCACCAGGGGCCGAGAAAATTACAGATATTCGGAATCCGTCACCCAAGGTCATGTAAAAATCCAGCATATATCTGGTGATATCTCGGGTGCTATTACAGATAGCGCAATAACCCAAAGTGCATTGTCTGTAGGAGGCCCTGGCGCATGAATCTGGGCAGCGGGAACGACCTCGGACCACCAGGGACCGAGAAAATCACCGTCTCATGGAGCCGGACACTCAGGGTCAGGGAAAAATCCAATATATATCTGGTGATATCTCGGGTGCTATTACAGATAGCGCAATAAACCAAAGTGCATTGTCTGTAGGAGGCTCTTGGGAATGAATCTGTGCCGCAGGAACGACCTCGGACCACCAGTGGCCGAGAAAATTACAGATATTCGGAATCCGTCACCCAAGGTCATGTAAAAATCCAGCAAATATCTGGTGATATCTCGGGTGCTATTAGAGATAGCGCAATAAACCAAAGTGCATTGTCTGTAGGCGGCCCTGGCGCATGAATCCGGGCAGCGGGAACGACCTCGGACCACCAGGGGCCGAGAAAACCACCGACTCACGGGGCCGGACACTCAGGGTCAGGGGAAAATCCAATATATATCTGGTGATATCTCGGGTGCTATTAGAGATAGCGCAATAAACCAAAGTGAATTATCTGCAGGAGGCCCTGGCGCATGAATCTGTGCAGCTGGAACGACCTCGCACCACCAGGGGCCGAGAAGACCACCGTCTCATGGTGCCGGACACTCAGGGTCAGGGGAAAATCCAATATATATCTGGTGATATCTCGGGTGCTATTACAGATAGCGCAATAAACCAAAGTGCATTGTCTGTAGGAGGCCCTGGCGCATGAATCCGGGCAGCGGGAACGACCTCGGACCATCAGGGGCCGAGAAAACCACCGACTCACGGGGCCGGACACTCAGGGTCAGGGAAAAATCCAATATATATCTGGTGATATCTCGGGTGCTATTTGAGATAGCGCAATAAATCAAAGTGCATTGTCTGTAGGAGGCCCAGGCGCATGAATCTGGCCAGCGGGAACGACCTCGGACCACCAGGGGCCGAGAAAACCACAGTCTCATGGGGCCGGACACTCAGGGTCAGGGGAAAATCCAATATATATCTGGAGATATCTCGGGTGCTATTAGAGATAGCGCAATAAACCAAAGTGAATTATCTGCAGGAGGCCCCGCCGCATGCATCTGTGCAGCGGGAACGACCTCGGACCACCAGGGGCCGAGAAAACCACCGTCTCATGGGGCCGGACACTCAGGGTCAGGGAAAAATCAAATATATATCTGGTGATATCTCGGGTGCTATTACAGATAGCGCAATAAACCAAAGTGCATTGTCTGTAGGAGGCCCAGGCGCATGAATCTGGCCAGCGGGAACGACCTCGGACCACCAGGGGCCGAGAAAACCACCGTCTCATGGGGCCGGACACTCAGGGTCAGGGAAAAATCCAATATATATCTGGTGATATCTCGGGTGCTATTACAGATAGCGCAATAAACCAAAGTGAATTATCTGCAGCAGGCCCTGGCGCATGAATCTGTGCAGCGGGAACGACCTCGGATCACCAGGGTCCGAGAAAACCACCGTCTCATGGGGCCGGACACTCAGGGTTGGGGAAAAATCCAATATATATCTGGAGATATCTCGGGTGCTATTAGAGATAGCGCAATAAACCAAAGTGAATTATCTGCAGGAGGCCCTGGCGCATGAATCTGTGCAGCGGGAACGACCTCGGATCACCAGGGGCCGAGAAAACCACCGTCTCATGGGGCCCGACACTCAGGGTCAGGGGAAAATCCAATATATATCTGGTGATATCTCGGGTGCTATTACAGACAGCGCAATAAACCAAAGTGCATTGTCTGTAGGAGGCCCTTGCGAATGAATCTGTGCCGCAGGAACGACCTCGGACCACCAGTGGCCAAGGAAATTACAGATATTCGGAATCCGTCACCCAAGGTCATGTAAAAATCCAGCAAATATCTGGTGATATCTCGGGTGCTATTAGAGATAGCGCAATAAACCAAAGTGCATTGTCTGTAGGAGGCCCAGGCGCATGAATCTGGCCAGCGGGAACGACCTCGGACCACCAGGGGCCGAGAAAACCACCGACTCACGGGGCCGGACACTCAGGGTCAGGGGAAAATCCAATATATATCTGGTGATATCTCGGGTGCTATTAGAGTTAGCGCAATAAACCAAAGTGCATTGTCTGTAGGAGGCCCAGGCGCATGAATCTGGGCAGCGGGAAAGACGTCGGACCACCAGGGGACGAGAAAATCACCGTCTCATGGAGCCGGACACTCAGGGTCAGGGAAAAATCCAATATATATCTGGTGATATCTCGGGTGCTATTACAGATAGCGCAATAAACCAAAGTGCATTGTCTGTAGGAGGCCCAGGCGAATGAATCTGTGCAGCGGGAACGACCTCGGACCACCAGGGGCCGAGAAAATTACAGATATTCGGAATCCGTCACCCAAGGTCATGTAAAAATCCAGCATATATCTGGTGATATCTCGGGTGCTATTACAGATAGCGCAATAACCCAAAGTGCATTGTCTGTAGGAGGCCCTGGCGCATGAATCTGGGCAGCGGGAACGACCTCGGACCACCAGGGACCGAGAAAATCACCGTCTCATGGAGCCGGACACTCAGGGTCAGGGAAAAATCCAATATATATCTGGTGATATCTCGGGTGCTATTACAGATAGCGCAATAAACCAAAGTGCATTGTCTGTAGGAGGCTCTTGGGAATGAATCTGTGCCGCAGGAACGACCTCGGACCACCAGTGGCCGAGAAAATTACAGATATTCGGAATCCGTCACCCAAGGTCATGTAAAAATCCAGCAAATATCTGGTGATATCTCGGGTGCTATTAGAGATAGCGCAATAAACCAAAGTGCATTGTCTGTAGGCGGCCCTGGCGCATGAATCCGGGCAGCGGGAACGACCTCGGACCACCAGGGGCCGAGAAAACCACCGACTCACGGGGCCGGACACTCAGGGTCAGGGGAAAATCCAATATATATCTGGTGATATCTCGGGTGCTATTAGAGATAGCGCAATAAACCAAAGTGAATTATCTGCAGGAGGCCCTGGCGCATGAATCTGTGCAGCTGGAACGACCTCGCACCACCAGGGGCCGAGAAGACCACCGTCTCATGGTGCCGGACACTCAGGGTCAGGGGAAAATCCAATATATATCTGGTGATATCTCGGGTGCTATTACAGATAGCGCAATAAACCAAAGTGCATTGTCTGTAGGAGGCCCTGGCGCATGAATCCGGGCAGCGGGAACGACCTCGGACCATCAGGGGCCGAGAAAACCACCGACTCACGGGGCCGGACACTCAGGGTCAGGGAAAAATCCAATATATATCTGGTGATATCTCGGGTGCTATTTGAGATAGCGCAATAAATCAAAGTGCATTGTCTGTAGGAGGCCCAGGCGCATGAATCTGGCCAGCGGGAACGACCTCGGACCACCAGGGGCCGAGAAAACCACAGTCTCATGGGGCCGGACACTCAGGGTCAGGGGAAAATCCAATATATATCTGGAGATATCTCGGGTGCTATTAGAGATAGCGCAATAAACCAAAGTGAATTATCTGCAGGAGGCCCCGCCGCATGCATCTGTGCAGCGGGAACGACCTCGGACCACCAGGGGCCGAGAAAACCACCGTCTCATGGGGCCGGACACTCAGGGTCAGGGAAAAATCAAATATATATCTGGTGATATCTCGGGTGCTATTACAGATAGCGCAATAAACCAAAGTGCATTGTCTGTAGGAGGCCCAGGCGCATGAATCTGGCCAGCGGGAACGACCTCGGACCACCAGGGGCCGAGAAAACCACCGTCTCATGGGGCCGGACACTCAGGGTCAGGGAAAAATCCAATATATATCTGGTGATATCTCGGGTGCTATTACAGATAGCGCAATAAACCAAAGTGAATTATCTGCAGCAGGCCCTGGCGCATGAATCTGTGCAGCGGGAACGACCTCGGATCACCAGGGTCCGAGAAAACCACCGTCTCATGGGGCCGGACACTCAGGGTTGGGGAAAAATCCAATATATATCTGGAGATATCTCGGGTGCTATTAGAGATAGCGCAATAAACCAAAGTGAATTATCTGCAGGAGGCCCTGGCGCATGAATCTGTGCAGCGGGAACGACCTCGGATCACCAGGGGCCGAGAAAACCACCGTCTCATGGGGCCGGACACTCAGGGTCGGGGAAAAATCCAATATATACCTGGTGATATCTCGGGTGCTATTACAGATAGCGCAATAAACCAAAGTGCATTGTCTGTAGGAGGCCCTTGCGAATGAATCTGTGCCGCAGGAACGACCTCGGACCACCAGTGGCCAAGAAAATTAAAGATATTCGGAATCCGTCACCCAAGGTCATGTAAAAATCCAGCAAATATCTGGTGATATCTCGGGTGCTATTAGAGATAGCGCAATAAACCAAAGTGCATTGTCTGTAGGAGGCCCAGGCGCATGAATCTGGCCAGCGGGAACGACCTCGGACCACCAGGGGCCGAGAAATCCACCGTCTCATGGGTTCGGACACTCAGGGTCAGGGGAAAATCCAATATATATCTGGTGATATCTCGGGTGCTATTACAGATAGCGCAATAAACCAAAGTGCATTGTCTGTAGGAGGCCCTGGCGCATGAATCTGGGCAGCGGGAACGACGTCGGACCACCAGGGGACGAGAAAATCACCGTCTCATGGAGCCGGACACTCAGGGTCAAGGAAAAATCTAACATATATCTGGTGATATCTCGAGTGCTATTAGAGATAGCGCAATAAACCAAAGTGAATTATCTGCAGGAGGCCCTGGCGCATGAATCTGTGCAGCGGGAACGACCTCGGACCACCAGGGGACGAGAAAACCACCATCTCATGGGGCCAGACACTCAGGGTCAGGGAAAAATCAAATATATATCTGGTGATATCTCGGGTGCTATTACAGATAGCGCAATAAATCAAAGTGCATTGTCTGCAGGAGGCCCTTGCGAATGAATCTGTGCAGCCGGAACGACCTCGGATCAACAGGGGCCGAGAAAACCACCGACACATGGGGCCGGACACTCAGGGTCAGGGAAAAATCCAATATATATCTGGTGATATCTCGGGTGCTATTAGAGATAGCGCAATAAACCAAAGTGAATTATCTGCAGCAGGCCCTGGCGCATGAATCTGTGCAGCGGGAACGACCTCGGATCACCAGGGTCCGAGAAAACCACCGTCTCATGGGGCCGGACACTCAGGGTCGGGGAAAAATCCAATAAATATCTGGTGATATCTCGGGTGCTATTACAGATAGCGCAATAAATCAAAGTGCATTGTCTGTACGACGCCCAGGCGAATGAATGTGGGCAGCGGGAACGATCTCGGACCACCAGGGGCCGAGAAAATCACCGTCTCATGGGGCCGGACATTCAGGGTCAGTGGAAAATCCAATATATATCTGGTGATATCTCAGGTGTTATTAGAGATAGCGCAATAAACCAAAGTGAATTATCTGCAGGAGGCCCTGGCGCATGAATCTGTGCAGCGGGAACGACCTCGGACCACCAGGGGCCGAGAAAACCATCGTCTCATGGGGCCGGACACTCAGGGTCAGGGAAAAATCAAATATATATCTGGTGATATCTCGGGTGCTCTTACAGATAGCGCAATGAACCAAAGTGAATTACCTGCAGGAGGCCCTGGCGCATGCATCTGTGCAGCGGGAACGACCTCGGACCACCAGGGGCTGAGAAAATCACCGTCTCATGGAGCCGGACAGTCAGGGTCAGGGAAAATTCCAATATATATCTGGTGATATCTCGGGTGCTATTACAGATAGCGCAATAAACCAAAGTGCATTGTCTGCAGGAGGCCCTTGCGAATGAATCTGTGCCGCAGGAACGACCTCGGACCACCAGTGGCCGAGAAAATTACAGATATTCGGAATCCGTCACCCAAGGTCATGTAAAAATCCAGCAAATATCTGGTGATATCTCGGGTGCTATTAGAGATAGCGCAATAAACCAAAGTGCATTGTCTGTAGGAGGTCCTGGCGCATGAATCTGGCCAGCGGTAACGACCTCGGACCACCAGGGGCCGAGAAAACCACCGTCCCATGGGTCCGGACACTCAGGGTCAGGGGAAAATCCAATATATATCTGGTGATATCTCGGGTGCCATTACAGATAGCGCAATAAACCAAAGTGCATTGTCTGTAGGTGGCCCTGGCGCATGAATCTGGGCAGCGGGAACGACGTCGGACCACCAGGGGACGAGAAAATCAGCGTCTCATGGAGCCGAACACTCAGGGTCAGGGAAAAATCCAATATATATCTGGTGATATCTCGGGTGCTATTACAGATAGCGCAATAAACCAAAGTGCATTGTCTGTAGGAGGCCCAGGCGAATGAATCTGTGCAGCGGGAACGACCTCGGACCACCGGGGGCCGAGAAGACCACCGTCTCATGGGGCCGGACACTCAGGGTCAAGGAAAAATCCAATATATATCTGGTGATATCTCGGGTGCTGTTAGAGATGGCGCAATGAACCAAAGTGAATTACCTGCAGGAGGCCCTGGCGCATGCATCTGTGCAGCGGGAACGACCTCGGACCGCCAGGGGCCGAGAAAACCACCGTCTCATGGGGCCGGACACTCAGGGTCAGGGAAAAATCAAATATATATCTGGTGATATCTCGGGTGCTCTTACAGATAGCGCAATAAACCAAAATGCATTGTCTGTAGGAGGCCCAGGCGAATGAATCTGTGCAGCGGGAAGGACCTCGGACCACCAGGGGCCGAGAAAATCACCGTCTCATGGAGCCGGACACTCAGGGTCAGGGAAAAATCCAATATATATCTGGTGATATCTCGGGTGCTATTACAGATAGCGCAATAAACCAAAGTGCATTGTCTGTAGGAGGCCCTTGCGAATGAATCTGTGCCGCAGGAACGACCTCGGACCACCAGTGGCCGAGAAAATTACAGATATTCGGAATCCGTCACCCAAGGTCATGTAAAAATCCAGCAAATATCTGGTGATATCTCGGGTGCTATTAGAGATAGCGCAATAAACCAAAGTGCATTGTCTGTAGGAGGTCCTGGCGCATGAATCCGGGCAGCGGGAACGACCTCGGACCACCAGGAGCCGAGAAAACCACCGACTCACGGGGCCGGACACTCAGGTTCAGGGGAAAATCCAATATATATCTGGTGATATCTCGGGTGCTATTACAGATAGCGCAATAAACCAAAGTGCATTGTCTGTAGGAGGCCCTGGCGCATGAATCCGGGCAGCGGGAACGAACTCGGACCACCAGGGGCCGAGAAAACCACCGACTCACGGGGCCGGACACTCAGGGTCAGGGGAAAATCCAATATATATCTGGTGATATCTCGGGTGCTATTAGAGATAGCGCAATAAACCAAAGTGAATTATCTGCAGGAGGCCCTGGCGCATGAATCTGTGCAGCGGGAACGACCTCGGGCCACCGGGGGCCGAGAAGACCACAGTCTCATGGGTCCGGACACTCAGGGTCAGGGAAAAATCCAATATATATCTGGTGATATCTCGGGTGCTATTTGAGATAGCGCAATAAATCAAAGTGCATTGTCTGTAGGAGGCCCAGGCGCATGAATCTGGCCAGCGGGAACGACCTCGGACCACCAGGGGCCGAGAAAACCACAGTCTCATGGGGCCGGACACTCAGGGTCAGGGGAAAATCCAATATATATCTGGAGATATCTCGGGTGCTATTAGAGATAGCGCAATAAACCAAAGTGAATTATCTGCAGGAGGCCCTGGCGCATGAATCTGTGCAGCGGGAACGACCTCGGGCCACCGGGGGCCGAGAAGACCACCGTCTCATGGGTCCGGACACTCAGGGTCAGGGAAAAATCCAATATATATCTGGTGATGTCTCGGGTGCTATTACAGATAGGGCAATAAATCAAAGTGCATTGTCTGTAGGAGGCCCAGGGGAATGAATCTGTGCAGCGGGAACGACCTCGGACCACCAGGGGCCGAGAAAACCACAGTCTCATGGGTCCGGACACTCAGGGTCAGGGGAAAATCCAATATATATCTGGTGATATCTAAGGTGCTATTACAGATAGCGCTATAAACCAAAGTGCATTGTCTGTAGGAGGCCCTTGCGAATGAATCTGTGCCGCAGGAACGACCTCGGACCACCAGTGGCCGAGAAAATTACAGATATTCGGAATCCGTCACCCAAGGTCATGTAAAAATCCAGCAAATATCTGGTGATATCTCGGGTGCTATTAGAGATAGCGCAATAAACCAAAGTGCATTGTCTGTAGGAGACCCTGGCGCATGAATCTGGGCAGCGGGAACGACCTCGGACCACCAGGGGCCGAGAAAACCACCGACTCACGGGGCCGGACACTCAGGGTCAGGGGAAAATCCAATATATATCTGGTGATATCTCGGGTGCTATTAGAGATTGCCCAATAAACCAAAGTACATTGTCTGTAGGAGGCCCAGGCGCATGAATCTGGCCAGCGGGAACGACCTCGGACCACCAGGGGCCGAGAAAACCACCGTCTCATGGGTCCGGACACTCAGGGTCAGGGGAAAATCCAATATATATCTGGTGATATCTCGGGTGCTATTATAGATAGCGCAATAAATCAAAGTGCATTGTCTGTAGGAGGCACAGGCGAATGAATCTGGCCAGCAGGAACGACCTCCGACCACCAGGGGCCGAGAAAACCACCGTCTCATGGGGCCGGACACTCAGGGTCAGGGGAAAATCCAATATATATCTGGTGATATCTCGGGTGCTATTACAGATAGCCCAACAAATCAAAGTGCATTGTCTGCAGGAGGCCCTTGCGAATGAATCTGTGCAGCGGGAACGACCTCGGACCACCAGTGGCCGAGAAAATTACAGATATTCGGAATCCGTCACCCAAGGTCATGTAAAAATCCAGCATATATCTGGTGATATCTCGGGTGCTATTAGAGATAGCGCAATAAATCAAAGTGCATTGTCTGTAGGAGCCACAGGCGAATGAATCTGGCCAGCGGGAACGACCTCGGACCACCAGGGGCCGAGAAAACCACCGTCTCATGGGTCCGGACACTCAGGGTCAGGGAAAAATCCAATATATATCTGGTGATATCTCGGGTGCTATATGAGATAGCGCAATAAATCAAAGTGCATTGTCTGTAGGAGGCCCAGGCGCATGAATCTGGGCAGCGGGAACGACCTCGGACCACCAGGGGCCGAGAAAACCACAGTCTCATGGGGCCGGTCACTCAGGGTCGGGGGAAAATCCAATTTATATCTGGTGATATCTCGGGCGCTATTAGAGATAGCGCAATAAACCAAAGTGAATTATCTGCAGGAGGCCCTGGCGCATGCATCTGTGCAGCGGGAACGACCTCGGACCACCAGGGGACGAGAAAACCACCATCTCATGGGGCCGGACACTCAGGGTCAAGGAAAAATCAAATATATATCTGGTGATATCTCGGGTGCTATTACAGATAGCGCAATAAATCAAAGTGCATTGTATGCAGGAGGCCCTTGCGAATGAATCTGTGCAGCGGGAACGACCTCGGATCAACAGGGTCCGAGAAAACCACCGACACATGGGGCCGGACACTCAGGGTCAGGGAAAAATCCAATATATATCTGGTGATATCTCGGGTGCTATTAGAGATAGCGCAATAAACCAAAGTGAATTATCTGCAGCAGGCCCTGGCGCATGAATCTGTGCAGCGGGAACGACCTCGGATCACCAGGGTCCTAGAAAACCATCGTCTCATGGGGCCGGACACTCAGGGTCGGGGAAAAATCCAATATATATCTGGTGATATCTCGGGTGCTATTACAGATAGCGCAATAAATCAAAGTGCATTGTCTGTAGGAGGCCCAGGCGAATGAATCTGGGCAGCGGGAAAGACCTCGGACCACCAGGGGCCGAGAAAATCACCGTCTCATGGGGCCGGACATTCAGGGTCAGGGGAAAATCCAATATATATCTGGTGATATCTCGGGTGCTATTACTGATAGCGCAATAAACCAAACTGCATTGTCTGTAGGAGGCCCAGGCGAATGAATCTGTGCAGCGGGAAAGACCTCGGACCACCAGGGGCCGAGAAAATCACCGTCTCATGGAGCCGGACACTCAGGGTCAGGGAAAAATCCAATATATATCTGGTGATATCTCGGGTGCTATTACAGATAGCGCAATAAATCAAAGTGCATTGTCTGCAGGAGGCCCTTGCGAATGAATCTGTGCAGCGGGAACGACCTCGGATCAACAGGGGCCGAGAAAACCACCGACACATGTGGCCGGACACTCAGGGTCAGGGAAAAATCCAATATATACCTGGTGATATCTCGGGTGCTATTAGAGATAGCGCAATAAACCAAAGTGAATTATCTGCAGCAGGCCCTGGCACATGAATCTGTGCAGCGGGAACGACCTCGGATCACCAGGGTCCGAGAAAACCACCGTCTCATGGGGCCGGACACTCAGGGTCGGGGAAAAATCCAATATATATCTGGTGATATCTCGGGTGCTATTACAGATAGCGCAATAAATCAAAGTGCATTGTCTGTAGGAGGCCCAGGCGAATGAATCTGTGCAGCGGGAAAGACCTCGGACCACCAGGGGCCGAGAAAATCACCGTCTCATGGAGCCGGACACTCAGGGTCAGGGAAAAATCCAATATATATCTGGTGATATCTCGGGTGCTATTACAGATAGCGCAATAAATCAAAGTGCATTGTCTGTAGGAGGCCCAGGCGAATGAATCTGTGCAGCGGGAACGACCTCGGACCACCAGGGGCCGAGAAAACGACAGTCTCATGGGTCCGGACACTCAGGGTCAGGGGAAAATCCAATATATATCTGGTGATATCTCGGGTGCTATTACAGATAGCGCAATAAACCAAAGTGCATTGTCTGTAGGAGGCCCTTGCGAATGAATCTGTGCCGCAGGAACGACCTCGGACCACCAGTGGCCGAGAAAATTACAGATATTCGGAATCCGTCACCCAAGGTCATGTAAAAATCCAGCAAATATCTGGTGATATCTCGGGTGCTATTAGAGATAGCGCAATAAACCAAAGTGCATTGTCTGTAGGAGACCCTGGCGCATAAATCTGGGCAGCGGGAACGACCTCGGACCACCAGGGGCCGAGAAAACCACCGACTCACGGGGCCGGACACTCAGGGTCAGGGGAAAATCCAATATATATCTGGTGATATCTCGGGTGCTATTAGAGATAGCGCAATAAACCAAAGTGAATTATTTGCAGGAGGCCCTGGCGCATGCATCTGTGCAGCGGGAACGACCTCGGACCACCAGGGGACGAGAAAACCACCGTCTCATGGGGCCGGACACTCAGGGTCAGGGAAAAATCAAATATTTATCTGGTGATATCTCGGGTGCTATTACAGATAGCGCAATAAATCAAAGTGCATTGTCTGTAGGAGGCCCTGGCGCATGAATCTGTGCAGCAGGAACGACCTCGGACCACCAGGGGCCGAGAAAACCACCGTCTCATGGGGCCGGACATTCAGGGTCTGGGGAAAATCTAATATATATCTGGTGATATCTCGGGTGCTATTTGAGATACCGCAATAAACCAAAGTGAATTATCTGCAGGAGGCCCTGGCGAATGAATCTGTGAAGCGGGAACGACCTCGGATCACCAGGGTCCGAGAAAACCACCGTCTTATGGGGCCGGACACTCAGGGTCGGGGAAAAATCCAATATATATCTGGTGATAACTCGGGTGCTATTACAGATAGCCTAATAACCCAAAGTGCATTGTCTGTAGGAGGCCCTGTCGCATGAATCTGGGCAGCGGGAACGACCTCGGACCACCAGGGGCCGAGAAAATCACCGTCTCATGGGGCCGGACACTCAGGGTCAGGGAAAAATCCAATATATATCTGGTGATATCTCGGGTGCTATTACAGATAGCGCAATAAATCAAAGTGCATTGTCTGTACGACGCCCAGGCGAATGAATCTGGGCAGCGGGAACGATCTCGGACCACCAGGGGCCGAGAAAATCACCGTCTCATGGGGCCGGACACTCAGGGTCAGGGAAAAATCCAATATATATCTGGTGATATCTCGGGTGCTATTTGAGATAGCGCAATAAACCAAAGTGCATTGTCTGTAGGAGGCCCTGGCGCATGAATCCGGGCAGCGGGAACGAACTCGGACCACCAGGGGCCGAGAAAACCACCGACTCACGGGGCCGGACACTCAGGGTCAGGGGAAAATCCAATATATATCTGGTGATATCTCGGGTGCTATTAGAGATAGCGCAATAAACCTTAGTGAATTATCTGCAGGAGGCCCTGGCGCATGCATCTGTGCAGCGGAAACGACCTCAGACCACCAGGGGACAAGAAAACCACCGTCTCATGGCGCCGGACACTCAGGGTCAGGGAAAAATCCAATATATATCTGGTGATATCTCGGGTGCTATTTGAGATAGCGCAATAAATCAAAGTGCATTGTCTGTAGGAGGCCCAGGCGCATGAATCTGGCCAGCGGGAACGACCTCGGACCACCAGGGGCCGAGAAAACCACAGTCTCATGGGGCCGGACACTCAGGGTCAGGGGAAAATCCAATATATATCTGGAGATATCTCGGGTGCTATTAGAGATAGCGCAATAAACCAAAGTGAATTATCTGCAGGAGGCCCTGGCGCATGAATCTGTGCAGCGGGAACGACCTCGGGCCACCGGGGGCCGAGAAGACCACCGTCTCATGGGTCCGGACACTCAGGGTCAGGGAAAAATCCAATATATATCTGGTGATATCTCGGGTGCTATTACAGATAGGGCAATAAATCAAAGTGCATTGTCTGTAGGAGGCCCAGGGGAATGAATCTGTGCAGCGGGAACGACCTCGGACCACCAGGGGCCGAGAAAACCACAGTCTCATGGGTCCGGACACTCAGGGTCAGGGGAAAATCCAATATATATCTGGTGATATCTAAGGTGCTATTACAGATAGCGCTATAAACCAAAGTGCATTGACTGTAGGAGGCCCTTGCGAATGAATCTGTGCCGCAGGAACGACCTCGGACCACCAGTGGCCGAGAAAATTACAGATATTCGGAATCCGTCACCCAAGGTCATGTAAAAATCCAGCAAATATCTGGTGATATCTCGGGTGCTATTAGAGATAGCGCAATAAACCAAAGTGCATTGTCTGTAGGAGACCCTGGCGCATGAATCTGGGCAGCGGGAACGACCTCGGACCACCAGGGGCCGAGAAAACCACCGACTCACGGGGCCGGACACTCAGGGTCAGGGGAAAATCCAATATATATCTGGTGATATCTCGGGTGCTATTAGAGATTGCCCAATAAACCAAAGTACATTGTCTGTAGGAGGCCCAGGCGCATGAATCTGGCCAGCGGGAACGACCTCGGACCACCAGGGGCCGAGAAAACCACCGTCTCATGGGTCCGGACACTCAGGGTCAGGGGAAAATCCAATATATATCTGGTGATATCTCGGGTGCTATTATAGATAGCGCAATAAATCAAAGTGCATTGTCTGTAGGAGGCACAGGCGAATGAATCTGGCCAGCAGGAACGACCTCCGACCACCAGGGGCCGAGAAAACCACCGTCTCATGGGGCCGGACACTCAGGGTCAGGGGAAAATTCAATATATATCTGGTGATATCTCGGGTGCTATTAGAGATAGCGCAATAAATCAAAGTGCATTGTCTGTAGGAGGCACTGGCGAATGAATCTGTGCCGCAGGAACGACCTCGGACCACCAGTGGCCGAGAAAATTACAGATATTCGGAATCCGTCACCCAAGGTCATGTAAAAATCCAGCATATATCTGGTGATATCTCGGGTGCTATTAGAGATAGCGCAATAAATCAAAGTGCATTGTCTGTAGGAGCCACAGGCGAATGAATCTGGCCAGCGGGAACGACCTCGGACCACCAGGGGCCGAGAAAACCACCGTCTCATGGGTCCGGACACTCAGGGTCAGGGAAAAATCCAATATATATCTGGTGATATCTCGGGTGCTATATGAGATAGCGCAATAAATCAAAGTGCATTGTCTGTAGGAGGCCCAGGCGCATGAATCTGGGCAGCGGGAACGACCTCGGACCACCAGGGGCCGAGAAAACCACAGTCTCATGGGGCCGGTCACTCAGGGTCGGGTGAAAATCCAATATATATCTGGTGATATCTCGGGCGCTATTAGAGATAGCGCAATAAACCAAAGTGAATTATCTGCAGGAGGCCCTGGCGCATGCATCTGTGCAGCGGGAACGACCTCGGACCACCAGGGGACGAGAAAACCACCATCTCATGGGGCCGGACACTCAGGGTCAAGGAAAAATCAAATATATATCTGGTGATATCTCGGGTGCTATTACAGATAGCGCAATAAATCAAAGTGCATTGTCTGCAGGAGGCCCTTGCGAATGAATCTGTGCAGCGGGAACGACCTCGGATCAACAGGGTCCGAGAAAACCACCGACACATGGGGCCGGACACTCAGGGTCAGGGAAAAATCCAATATATATCTGGTGATATCTCGGGTGCTATTAGAGATAGCGCAATAAACCAAAGTGAATTATCTGCAGCAGGCCCTGGTGCATGAGTCTGTGCAGCGGGAACGACCTCGGATCACCAGGGTCCTAGAAAACCACCGTCTCATGGGGCCGGACACTCAGGGTCGGGGAAAAATCCAATATATATCTGGTGATATCTCGGGTGCTATTACAGATAGCGCAATAAATCAAAGTGCATTGTCTGTAGGAGGCCCAGGCGAATGAATCTGGGCAGCGGGAAAGACCTCGGACCACCAGGGGCCGAGAAAATCACCGTCTCATGGGGCCGGACATTCAGGGTCAGGGGAAAATCCAATATATATCTGGTGATATCTCGGGTGCTATTACAGATAGCGCAATAAACCAAACTGCATTGTCTGTAGGAGGCCCAGGCGAATGAATCTGTGCAGCGGGAAAGACCTCGGACCACCAGGGGCCGAGAAAATCACCGTCTCATGGAGCCGGACACTCAGGGTCAGGGAAAAATCCAATATATATCTGGTGATATCTCGGGTGCTATTACAGATAGCGCAATAAATCAAAGTGCATTGTCTGCAGTAGGCCCTTGCGAATGAATCTGTGCAGCGGGAACGACCTCGGATCAACAGGGGCCGAGAAAACCACCGACACATGTGGCCGGACACTCAGGGTCAGGGAAAAATCCAATATATACCTGGTGATATCTCGGGTGCTATTAGAGATAGCGCAATAAACCAAAGTGAATTATCTGCAGCAGGCCCTGGCACATGAATCTGTGCAGCGGGAACGACCTCGGATCACCAGGGTCCGAGAAAACCACCGTCTCATGGGGCCGGACACTCAGGGTCGGGGAAAAATCCAATATATATCTGGTGATATCTCGGGTGCTATTACAGATAGCGCAATAAATCAAAGTGCATTGTCTGTAGGAGGCCCAGGCGAATGAATCTGGGCAGCGGGAACGACCTCGGACCACCAGGGGCCGAGAAAATCACCGTCTCATGGGGCCGGACATTCAGGGTCAGGGGAAAATCCAATATATATCTGGTGATATCTCGGGTGCTATTACAGATAGCGCAATAAACCAAAGTGCATTGTCTGTAGGAGGCCCAGGCGAATGAATCTGTGCAGCGGGAAAGACCTCGGACCACCAGGGGCCGAGAAAATCACCGTCTCATGGAGCCGGACACTCAGGGTCAGGGAAAAATCCAATATATATCTGGTGATATCTCGGGTGCTATTACAGATAGCGCAATAAATCAAAGTGCATTGTCTGTAGGAGGCCCAGGCGAATGAATCTGTGCAGCGGGAACGACCTCGGACCACCAGGGGCCGAGAAAACGACAGTCTCATGGGTCCGGACACTCAGGGTCAGGGGAAAATCCAATATATATCTGGTGATATCTCGGGTGCTATTACAGATAGCGCAATAAACCAAAGTGCATTGTCTGTAGGAGGCCCTTGCGAATGAATCTGTGCCGCAGGAACGACCTCGGACCACCAGTGGCCGAGAAAATTACAGATATTCGGAATCCGTCACCCAAGGTCATGTAAAAATCCAGCAAATATCTGGTGATATCTCGGGTGCTATTAGAGATAGCGCAATAAACCAAAGTGCATTGTCTGTAGGAGACCCTGGCGCATAAATCTGGGCAGCGGGAACGACCTCGGACCACCAGGGGCCGAGAAAACCACCGACTCACGGGGCCGGACACTCAGGGTCAGGGGAAAATCCAATATATATCTGGTGATATCTCGGGTGCTATTAGAGATAGCGCAATAAACCAAAGTGAATTATTTGCAGGAGGCCCTGGCGCATGCATCTGTGCAGCGGGAACGACCTCGGACCACCAGGGGACGAGAAAACCACCGTCTCATGGGGCCGGACACTCAGGGTCAGGGAAAAATCAAATATTTATCTGGTGATATCTCGGGTGCTATTACAGATAGCGCAATAAATCAAAGTGCATTGTCTGTAGGAGGCCCTGGCGCATGAATCTGTGCAGCGGGAACGACCTCGGACCACCAGGGGCCGAGAAAACCACCGTCTCATGGGGCCGGACATTCAGGGTCTGGGGAAAATCTAATATATATCTGGTGATATCTCGGGTGCTATTTGAGATACCGCAATAAACCAAAGTGAATTATCTGCAGGAGGCCCTGGCGAATGAATCTGTGCAGCGGGAACGACCTCGGATCACCAGGGTCCGAGAAAACCACCGTCTTATGGGGCCGGACACTCAGGGTCGGGGAAAAATCCAATATATATCTGGTGATAACTCGGGTGCTATTACAGATAGCCTAATAACCCAAAGTGCATTGTCTGTAGGAGGCCCTGGCGCATGAATCTGGGCAGCGGGAACGACCTCGGACCACCAGGGACCGAGAAAATCACCGTCTCATGGAGCCGGACACTCAGGGTCAGGCAAAAATCCAATATATATCTGGTGAAATCACGGGTGCTATTAGAGATAGCGCAATAAACCAAAGTGAATTATTTGCAGGAGGCCCTGGCGCATGCATCTGTGCAGCGGGAACGACCTCGGACCACCAGGGGACGAGAAAACCACCATCTCATGGGGCCGGACACTCAGTGTCAGGGAAAAATCAAATATATATCTGGTGATATCTCGGGTGCTATTACAGATAGCGCAATAAATCAAAGTGCATTGTCTGTAGGAGGCACAGGCGAATGAATCTGGCCAGCAGGAACGACCTCCGACCACCAGGGGCCGAGAAAACCACCGTCTCATGGGGCCGGACACTCAGGGTCAGGGGAAAATCCAATATATATCTGGTGATATCTCGGGTGCTATTACAGATAGCCCAACAAATCAAAGTGCATTGTCTGTAGGAGGCCCTGCCGCATGAATCTGTGCAGCGGGAACGACCTCTGACTACCAGGGGCCGGGAAAACCACAGTCTCATGGGGCCGGACACTCAGGGTCAGGGGAAAATTCAATATATATCTGGTGATATCTCGGGTGCTATTAGAGATAGCGCAATAAATCAAAGTGCATTGTCTGTAGGAGGCACTGGCGAATGAATCTGTGCCGCAGGAACGACCTCGGACCACCAGTGGCCGAGAAAATTACAGATATTCGGAATCCGTCACCCAAGGTCATGTAAAAATCCAGCATATATCTGGTGATATCTCGGGTGCTATTAGAGATAGCGCAATAAATCAAAGTGCATTGTCTGTAGGAGCCACAGGCGAATGAATCTGGCCAGCGGGAACGACCTCGGACCACCAGGGTCCGAGAAAACCACCGTCTCATGGGTCCGGACACTCAGGGTCAGGGAAAAATCCAATATATATCTGGTGATATCTCGGGTGCTATATGAGATAGCGCAATAAATCAAAGTGCATTGTCTGTAGGAGGCCCAGGCGCATGAATCTGGGCAGCGGGAACGACCTCGGACCACCAGGGGCCGAGAAAACCACAGTCTCATGGGGCCGGTCACTCAGGGTCGGGGGAAAATCCAATATATATCTGGTGATATCTCGGGCGCTATTAGAGATAGCGCAATAAACCAAAGTGAATTATCTGCAGGAGGCCCTGGCGCATGCATCTGTGCAGCGGGAACGACCTCGGACCACCAGGGGACGAGAAAACCACCATCTCATGGGGCCGGACACTCAGGGTCAAGGAAAAATCAAATATATATCTGGTGATATCTCGGGTGCTATTACAGATAGCGCAATAAATCAAAGTGCATTGTCTGCAGGAGGCCCTTGCGAATGAATCTGTGCAGCGGGAACGACCTCGGATCAACAGGGTCCGAGAAAACCACCGACACATGGGGCCGGACACTCAGGGTCAGGGAAAAATCCAATATATATCTGGTGATATCTCGGGTGCTATTAGAGATAGCGCAATAAACCAAAGTGAATTATCTGCAGCAGGCCCTGGCGCATGAATCTGTGCAGCGGGAACGACCTCGGATCACCAGGGTCCTAGAAAACCACCGTCTCATGGGGCCGGACACTCAGGGTCGGGGAAAAATCCAATATATATCTGGTGATATCTCGGGTGCTATTACAGATAGCGCAATAAATCAAAGTGCATTGTCTGTAGGAGGCCCAGGCGAATGAATCTGGGCAGCGGGAAAGACCTCGGACCACCAGGGGCCGAGAAAATCACCGTCTCATGGGGCCGGACATTCAGGGTCAGGGGAAAATCCAATATATATCTGGTGATATCTCGGGTGCTATTACAGATAGCGCAATAAACCAAACTGCATTGTCTGTAGGAGGCCCAGGCGAATGAATCTGTGCAGCGGGAAAGACCTCGGACCACCAGGGGCCGAGAAAATCACCGTCTCATGGAGCCGGACACTCAGGGTCAGGGAAAAATCCAATATATATCTGGTGATATCTCGGGTGCTATTACAGATAGCGCAATAAATCAAAGTGCATTGTCTGCAGGAGGCCCTTGCGAATGAATCTGTGCAGCGGGAACGACCTCGGATCAACAGGGGCCGAGAAAACCACCGACACATGTGGCCGGACACTCAGGGTCAGGGAAAAATCCAATATATACCTGGTGATATCTCGGGTGCTATTAGAGATAGCGCAATAAACCAAAGTGAATTATCTGCAGCAGGCCCTGGCACATGAATCTGTGCAGCGGGAACGACCTCGGATCACCAGGGTCCGAGAAAACCACCGTCTCATGGGGCCGGACACTCAGGGTCGGGGAAAAATCCAATATATATCTGGTGATATCTCGGGTGCTATTACAGATAGCGCAATAAATCAAAGTGCATTGTCTGTAGGAGGCCCAGGCGAATGAATCTGGGCAGCGGGAACGACCTCGGACCACCAGGGGCCGAGAAAATCACCGTCTCATGGGGCCGGACATTCAGGGTCAGGGGAAAATCCAATATATATCTGGTGATATCTCGGGTGCTATTACAGATAGCGCAATAAACCAAAGTGCATTGTCTGTAGGAGGCCCAGGCGAATGAATCTGTGCAGCGGGAAAGACCTCGGACCACCAGGGGCCGAGAAAATCACCGTCTCATGGAGCCGGACACTCAGGGTCAGGGAAAAATCCAATATATATCTGGTGATATCTCGGGTGCTATTACAGATAGCGCAATAAATCAAAGTGCATTGTCTGTAGGAGGCCCAGGCGAATGAATCTGTGCAGCGGGAACGACCTCGGACCACCAGGGGCCGAGAAAACGACAGTCTCATGGGTCCGGACACTCAGGGTCAGGGGAAAATCCAATATATATCTGGTGATATCTCGGGTGCTATTACAGATAGCGCAATAAACCAAAGTGCATTGTCTGTAGGAGGCCCTTGCGAATGAATCTGTGCCGCAGGAACGACCTCGGACCACCAGTGGCCGAGAAAATTACAGATATTCGGAATCCGTCACCCAAGGTCATGTAAAAATCCAGCAAATATCTGGTGATATCTCGGGTGCTATTAGAGATAGCGCAATAAACCAAAGTGCATTGTCTGTAGGAGACCCTGGCGCATAAATCTGGGCAGCGGGAACGACCTCGGACCACCAGGGGCCGAGAAAACCACCGACTCACGGGGCCGGACACTCAGGGTCAGGGGAAAATCCAATATATATCTGGTGATATCTCGGGTGCTATTAGAGATAGCGCAATAAACCAAAGTGAATTATTTGCAGGAGGCCCTGGCGCATGCATCTGTGCAGCGGGAACGACCTCGGACCACCAGGGGACGAGAAAACCACCGTCTCATGGGGCCGGACACTCAGGGTCAGGGAAAAATCAAATATTTATCTGGTGATATCTCGGGTGCTATTACAGATAGCGCAATAAATCAAAGTGCATTGTCTGTAGGAGGCCCTGGCGCATGAATCTGTGCAGCGGGAACGACCTCGGACCACCAGGGGCCGAGAAAACCACTGTCTCATGGGGCCGGACATTCAGGGTCTGGGGAAAATCTAATATATATCTGGTGATATCTCGGGTGCTATTTGAGATACCGCAATAAACCAAAGTGAATTATCTGCAGGAGGCCCTGGCGAATGAATCTGTGCAGCGGGAACGACCTCGGATCACCAGGGTCCGAGAAAACCACCGTCTTATGGGGCCGGACACTCAGGGTCGGGGAAAAATCCAATATATATCTGGTGATAACTCGGGTGCTATTACAGATAGCCTAATAACCCAAAGTGCATTGTCTGTAGGAGGCCCTGGCGCATGAATCTGGGCAGCGGGAACGACCTCGGACCACCAGGGACCGAGAAAATCACCGTCTCATGGAGCCGGACACTCAGGGTCAGGCAAAAATCCAATATATATCTGGTGAAATCACGGGTGCTATTAGAGATAGCGCAATAAACCAAAGTGAATTATTTGCAGGAGGCCCTGGCGCATGCATCTGTGCAGCGGGAACGACCTCGGACCACCAGGGGACGAGAAAACCACCATCTCATGGGGCCGGACACTCAGTGTCAGGGAAAAATCAAATATATATCTGGTGATATCTCGGGTGCTATTACAGATAGCGCAATAAATCAAAGTGCATTGTCTGCAGGAGGCCCTTGCGAATGAATCTGTGCAGCGGGAACGACCTCGGATCAACAGGGGACGAGAAAACCACCGACACATGGGGCCGGACACTCAGGGTCAGGGAAAAATCCAATATATATCTGGTGATATCTCGGGTGCTATTAGAGATGGCGCAATAAACCAAAGTTAGTTATCTGCAGGAGGCCCTGCCGCATGCATCTGTGCAGCGGGAACGACCTCGGACCACCAGGGGACGAGAAAACCACCGTCTCATGGGGCCGGACACTCAGGGTCAGGGAAAAATCTAACATATATCTGGTGATATCTCGAGTGCTATAGAGATAGCGCAATAAACCAAAGTGAATTATCTGCAGGAGGCCCTGGCGCATGAATCTGTGCAGCGGGAACGACCTCGGATCACCAGGGTCCGAGAAAACCACCGTCTCATGGGGCCGGACACTCAGGGTCAAGGGAAAATCCAATATATATCTGGTGATATCTCGGGTGCTATTACAGATAGCGCAATAAACCAAAGTGCATTGTCTGTAGGAGGCCCTTGTGAATGAATCTGTGCCGCAGGAACGACCTCGGATCAACAGGGGCCGAGAAAACCACCGACACATGGGGCCGGACACTCAGGGTCAGGGAAAAATCCAATATATATCTGGTGATATCTCGGGTGCTATTAGAGATAGCGCAATAAACCAAAGTGAATTATCTGCAGCAGGCCCTGGCGCATGAATCTGTGCAGCGGGAACGACCTCGGATCACCACGGTCCGAGAAAACCACCGTCTCATGGGGCCGGACACTCAGGGTCGGGGAAAAATCCAATAAATATCTGGTGATATCTCGGGTGCTATTACAGATAGCGCAATAAATCAAAGTGCATTGTCTGTACGACGCCCAGGCGAATGAATCTGGGCAGCGGGAACGATCTCGGACCACGAGGGGCCGAGAAAATCACCGTCTCATGGGGCCGGACATTCAGGGTCAGGGGAAAATCCAATATATATCTGGTGATATCTCAGGTGTTATTAGAGATAGCGCAATAAACCAAAGTGAATTATCTGCAGGAGGCCCTGGCGCATGAATCTGTGCAGCGGGAACGACCTCGGACCACCGGGGGCCGAGAAGACCACCGTCTCATGGGGCCGGACACTCAGGGTCAAGGAAAAATCCAATATATATCTGGAGATATCTCGGGTGCTATTAGAGATAGCGCAATAAACCAAAGTGAATTATCTGCAGGAGGCCCTGGCGCATGAATCTGTGCAGCGGGAACGACCTCGGGCCACCGGGGGCCGAGAAGACCACCGTCTCATGGGGCCGGACACTCAGGGTCAGGGAAAAATCCAATATATATCTGGTGATATCTCGGGTGCTATTACAGATAGCGCAATAAATCAAAGTGCATTGTCTGTAGGAGGCCCAGGGGAATGAATCTGTGCAGCGGGAACGACCTCGGACCACCAGGGGCCGAGAAAACCACAGTCTCATGGGTCCGGACACTCAGGGTCAGGGGAAAATCCAATATATATCTGGTGATATCTCGGGTGCTATTACAGATAGCGCTATAAACCAAAGTGCATTGTCTGTAGGAGGCCCTTGCGAATGAATCTGTGCCGCAGGAACGACCTCGGACCACCAGTGGCCGAGAAAATTACAGATATTCGGAATCCGTCACCCAAGGTCATGTAAAAATCCAGCAAATATCTGGTGATATCTCGGGTGCTATTAGAGATAGCGCAATAAACCAAAGTGCATTGTCTGTAGGAGACCCTGGCGCATGAATCTGGGCAGCGGGAACGACCAACGACCACCAGGGGCCGAGAAAACCACCGACTCACGGGCTCGGACACTCAGGGTCAGGGGAAAATCCAATATATATCTGGTGATATCTCGGGTGCTATTAGAGGTAGCGCAATAAACCAAAGTGAATTATCTGCAGGAGGCCCTGGCGCATGCATCTGTGCAGCGGGAACGACCTCGGACCACCAGGGGCCAAGAAAACCACCGTCTCATGGCGCCGGACACTCAGGGTCAGGGAAAAATCCAATATATATCTGGTGATATCTCGGGTGCTATTTGAGATAGCGCAATGAATCAAAGTGCATTGTCTGTAGGAGGCCCAGGCGCATGAATCTGGCCAGCGGGAACGACCTCGGACCACCAGGGGCCGAGAAAACCACAGTCTCATGGGGCCGGACACTCAGGGTCAGGGGAAAATCCAATATATATCTGGTGATATCTCGGGTGCTATTAGAGATAGCGCAATAAACCAAAGTGAATTATCTGCAGGAGGCCCTGGCGCATGAATCTGTGCAGCGGGAACGACCTCGGGCCACCGGGGGCCGAGAAGACCACCGTCTCATGGGGCCGGACACTCAGGGTCAAGGAAAAATCCAATATATATCTGGAGATATCTCGGGTGCTATTAGAGATAGCGCAATAAACCAAAGTGAATTATCTGCAGGAGGCCCTGGCGCATGAATCTGTGCAGCGGGAACGACCTCGGGCCACCGGGGGCCGAGAAGACCACCGTCTCATGGGGCCGGACACTCAGGGTCAGGGAAAAATCCAATATATATCTGGTGATATCTCGGGTGCTATTACAGATAGCGCAATAAATCAAAGTGCATTGTCTGTAGGAGGCCCAGGGGAATGAATCTGTGCAGCGGGAACGACCTCGGACCACCAGGGGCCGAGAAAACCACAGACTCATGGGTCCGGACACTCAGGGTCAGGGGAAAATCCAATATATATCTGGTGATATCTCGGGTGCTATTACAGATAGCGCTATAAACCAAAGTGCATTGTCTGTAGGAGGCCCTTGCGAATGAATCTGTGCCGCAGGAACGACCTCGGACCACCAGTGGCCGAGAAAATTACAGATATTCGGAATCCGTCACCCAAGGTCATGTAAAAATCCAGCAAATATCTGGTGATATCTCGGGTGCTATTAGAGATAGCGCAATAAACCAAAGTGCATTGTCTGTAGGAGACCCTGGCGCATGAATCTGGGCAGCGGGAACGACCAACGACCACCAGGGGCCGAGAAAACCACCGACTCACGGGCTCGGACACTCAGGGTCAGGGGAAAATCCAATATATATCTGGTGATATCTCGGGTGCTATTAGAGGTAGCGCAATAAACCAAAGTGAATTATCTGCAGGAGGCCCTGGCGCATGCATCTGTGCAGCGGGAACGACCTCGGACCACCAGGGGCCAAGAAAACCACCGTCTCATGGCGCCGGACACTCAGGGTCAGGGAAAAATCCAATATATATCTGGTGATATCTCGGGTGCTATTTGAGATAGCGCAATGAATCAAAGTGCATTGTCTGTAGGAGGCCCAGGCGCATGAATCTGGCCAGCGGGAACGACCTCGGACCACCAGGGGCCGAGAAAACCACAGTCTCATGGGGCCGGACACTCAGGGTCAGGGGAAAATCCAATATATATCTGGTGATATCTCGGGTGCTATTAGAGATAGCGCAATAAACCAAAGTGAATTATCTGCAGGAGGCCCTGGCGCATGAATCTGTGCAGCGGGAACGACCTCGGGCCACCAGGGGCCGAGAAAACCACCGTCTCATGGGGCCGGACACTCAGGGTCAGGGGAAAATCCAATATATATCTGGTGATATCTCGGGTGCTATTACAGATAGCGCAATAAACCAAAGTTAGTTATCTGCAGGAGGCCCTGCCGCATGCATCTGTGCAGAGGGAACGACCTCGGACCACCAGGGGCCGAGAAAACCACCGTCTCATGGGGCCGGACACTCAGGGTCAGGGAAAAATCGAATATATATCTGGTGAAATCACGGTTGCTATTAGAGATAGCGCAATAAACCAAAGTGAATTATTTGCAGGAGGCCCTGGCGCATGCATCTGTGCAGCGGGAACGTCCTCGGACCACCAGGGGACGAGAAAACCACCATCTCATGGGGCCGGACACTCAGGGTCAGGGAAAAATCAAATATATATCTGGTGATATTTCGGGTGCTATTACAGATAGCGCAATAAATCAAAGTGCATTGTCTGCAGGAGGCCCTTGCGAATGAATCTGTGCAGCGGGAACGATCTCGGACCACCGGGGGCCGAGAAGACCACCGTGTCATGGGGCCGGACACTCAGGGTCAGGGAAAAATCCAATATATATCTGGTGATATCTCGGGTGCTATTACAGATAGCGCAATAAATCAAAGTGCATTGTCTGTAGGAGGCCCAGGCGAATGAATCTGTGCAGCGGGAACGACCTCGGACCACCAGGGGCCGAGAAAACCACAGTCTCATGGGGCCGGACACTCAGGGTCAGGGGAAAATCCAATATATATCTGGTGATATCTCGGGTGCTATTACAGATAGCGCAATAAACCAAAGTGCATTGTCTGTAGGAGGCCCTTGCGAATTAATCTGTACCGCAGGAACGACCTCGGACCACCAGTGGCCGAGAAAATTACAGATATTCGGAATCCGTAACCCAAGATCATGTAAAAATCCAGCAAATATCTGGTGATATCTCGGGTGCTATTAGAGATGGCGCAATAAACCAAAGTGCATTGTCTGTAGTAGGCCCTGGCGCATGAATCTGGGCAGCGGGAACGACCTAGGACCACCAGGGGCCGAGAAAACCACCGACTCAAGGGGCCGGACACTCAGGGTCACGGGAAAATCCAATATATATCTGGTGATATCTCGGGTGCTATTAGAGATAGCGCAGTAAACCAAAGTGAATTATCTGCAGGAGGCCCTGGCGCATGCATCTGTGCAGCGGGAACGACCTCGGAACACCAGGGGCCAAGAAAACCACCGTCTCATGGCGCCGGACACTCAGGGTCAGGGAAAAATCCAATATATATCTGGTGATATCTCGGGTGCTATTACAGATAGCGCAATAAATCTAAGTGCATTGTCTGTAGGAGGCCCAGGCGAATGAATCTGTGCAGCGGGAAGGACCTCGGACCACCAGGGGCCGAGAAAATCACCGTCTCATGGAGCCGTACACTCAGTGTCAGGGAAAAATCCAATATATATCTGGTGATATCTCGGGTGCTATTACAGATAGCGCAATAAATCAAAGTGCATTGTCTGTAGGAGGCCCAGGCGAATGAATCTGTGCAGCGGGAACGACCTCGGATCACCAGGGTCCGAGAAAACTACCGTCTCATGGGACCGGACACTCAAGGTCATGTAAAAATCCAGCATATATCTGGTGATATCTCGGGTGCTATTACAGATAGCGCAATAAACCAAAGTGCATTGTCTGTAGGAGGCCCTGGCGCATGAATCCGGGCAGCGGGAACGACCAACGACCACCAGGGGCCGAGAAAACCACCGACTCACGGGCTCGGACACTCAGGGTCAGGGGAAAATCCAATATATATCTGGTGATATCTCGGGTGCTATTAGAGGTAGCGCAATAAACCAAAGTGAATTATCTGCAGGAGGCCCTGGCGCATGCATCTGTGCAGCGGGAACGACCTCGGACCACCAGGGGCCAAGAAAACCACCGTCTCATGGCGCCGGACACTCAGGGTCAGGGAAAAATCCAATATATATCTGGTGATATCTCGGGTGCTATTTGAGATAGCGCAATGAATCAAAGTGCATTGTCTGTAGGAGGCCCAGGCGCATGAATCTGGCCAGCGGGAACGACCTCGGACCACCAGGGGCCGAGAAAACCACAGTCTCATGGGGCCGGACACTCAGGGTCAGGGGAAAATCCAATATATATCTGGTGATATCTCGGGTGCTATTAGAGATAGCGCAATAAACCAAAGTGAATTATCTGCAGGAGGCCCTGGCGCATGAATCTGTGCAGCGGGAACGACCTCGGGCCACCGGGGGCCGAGAAGACCACCGTCTCATGGGGCCGGACACTCAGGGTCAGGGAAAAATCCAATATATATCTGGTGATATCTCGGGTGCTATTAGAGATGGCGCAATAAACCAAAGTTAGTTATCTGCAGGAGGCCCTGCCGCATGCATCTGTGGAGCGGGAACGACCTCGGACCACCAGGGGCCGAGAAAACCAACGTCTCATGGGGCCGGACACTCAGGGTCAGGGAAAAATCAAATATATATCTGGTGAAATCACGGGTGCTATTAGAGATAGCGCAATAAATCAAAGTGCATTGTCTGTAGGAGGCCCTGGCGCATGCATCTGTGCAGCGGGAACGACCTCGGACCACCAGGGGACGAGAAAACCACCATCTCATGGGGCCGGACACTCAGGGTCAGGGAAAAATCAAATATATATCTGGTGATATTTCGGGTGCTATTACAGATAGCGCAATAAATCAAAGTGCATTGTCTGTAGGAGGCCCTGGCGCATGCATCTGTGTAGCGGGAACGACCTCGGACCACCAGGGGACGAGAAAACCACCATCTCATGGGGCCGGACACTCAGGGTCAGGGAAAAATCAAATATATATCTGGTGATATTTCGGGTGCTATTACAGATAGCGCAATAAATCAAAGTGCATTGTCTGCAGGAGGCCCTTGCGAATGAATCTGTGCAGCGGGAACGACCTCGGATCAACAGGGGCCGATAAAACCACCGACACATGGGGCCGGACACTCAAGGTCATGTAAAAATCCAGCATATATCTGGTGATATCTCGGGTGCTATTACAGATAGCGCAATAAACCAAAGTGAATTATCTGCAGGAGACCCTGGCGCATGCATCTGTGCAGCGGGAACGACCTCGGACCACCGGGGGCCGAGAAGACCACCGTCTTATGGGGCCGGACACTCAGGGTCGGGGAAAAATCCAATATATATCTGGTGATATCTCGGGTGCTATTACAGATAGCGCAATAAACCAAAGTGAATTATCTGCAGGAAGCCCTGGCGCATGAATCTGTGCAGCTGGAACGACCTCGCACCACCAGGGGCCGAGAAAACCACCGTCTCATGGGGCCGGACACTCAGGGTCAGGGGAAAATCCAATATATATCTGGTGATATCTCGGGTGCTATTACAGATAGCGCAATAAACCAAAGTGCATTGTCTGTAGGAGGCCCAGGCGAATGAATCTGTGCAGCGGGAACGACCTCGGACCACCAGGGGCCGAGAAAATTACAGATATTCGGAATCCGTCACCCAAGGTCATGTAAAAATCCAGCATATATCTGGTGATATCTCGGGTGCTATTACAGATAGCCTAATAACCCATAGTGCATTGTCTGTAGGAGGTCCTGGCGCATGAATCTGGGCAGCGGGAACGACCTCGGACCACCAGGGACCGAGAAAATCACCGTCTCATGGAGCCGGACACTCAGGGTCAGGGAAAAATCAAATATATATCTGGTGATATCTCGGGTGCTATTACAGATAGCGCAATAAACCAAAGTGCATTGTCTGTAGGAGGCCCTTGTGAATGAATCTGTGCCGCAGGAACGACCTCGGACCACCAGTGGCCGAGAAAATTACAGATATTCGGAATCCGTCACCCAAGGTCATGTAAAAATCCAGCAAATATCTGGTGATATCTCGGGTGGTATTAGAGATAGCGCAATAAATCAACGTGCATTGTCTGTAGGAGGCCCAGGCGCATGAATCTGGCCAGAGGGAACGACCTCGGACCACCAGGGGCCGAGAAAACCACGGTCTCATGGGGCCGGACACTCAGGGTCAGGGGAAAATCCAATATATATCTGGTGATATCTCGGGTGCTATTAGAGATAGCGCAATAAACCAAAGTGAATTATCTGCAGGAGGCCCTGGCGCATGAATCTGTGCAGCGGGAACGACCTCGGAACACCAGGGGCCAAGAACACCACCGTCTCATGGCGCCGGACACTCAGGGTCAGGGAAAAATCCAATATATATCTGGTGATATCTCGGGTGCTATTACAGATAGCGCAATAAATCTAAGTGCATTGTCTGTAGGAGGCCCAGGCGAATGAATCTGTGCAGCGGGAAGGACCTCGGACCACCAGGGGCCGAGAAAATCACCGTCTCATGGAGCCGTACACTCAGTGTCAGGGAAAAATCCAATATATATCTGGTGATATCTCGGGTGCTATTACAGATAGCGCAATAAATCAAAGTGCATTGTCTGTAGGAGGCCCAGGCGAATGAATCTGTGCAGCGGGAACGACCTCGGATCACCAGGGTCCGAGAAAACCACCGTCTCATGGGTCCGGACACTCAGGGTCAGGGAAAAATCCAATATATATCTGGTGATATCTCGGGTGCTATATGAGATAGCGCAATAAATCAAAGTGCATTGTCTGTAGGAGGCCCAGGCGCATGAATCTGGGCAGCGGGAACGACCTCGGACCACCAGGGGCCGAGAAAACCACAGTCTCATGGGGCCGGTCACTCAGGGTCGGGGGAAAATCCAATATATATCTGGTGATATCTCGGGCGCTATTAGAGATAGCGCAATAAACCAAAGTGAATTATCTGCAGGAGGCCCTGGCGCATGCATCTGTGCAGCGGGAACGACCTCGGACCACCAGGGGACGAGAAAACCACCATCTCATGGGGCCGGACACTCAGGGTCAAGGAAAAATCAAATATATATCTGGTGATATCTCGGGTGCTATTACAGATAGCGCAATAAATCAAAGTGCATTGTCTGCAGGAGGCCCTTGCGAATGAATCTGTGCAGCGGGAACGACCTCGGATCAACAGGGTCCGAGAAAACCACCGACACATGGGGCCGGACACTCAGGGTCAGGGAAAAATCCAATATATATCTGGTGATATCTCGGGTGCTATTAGAGATAGCGCAATAAACCAAAGTGAATTATCTGCAGCAGGCCCTGGCGCATGAATCTGTGCAGCGGGAACGACCTCGGATCACCAGGGTCCTAGAAAACCACCGTCTCATGGGGCCGGACACTCAGGGTCGGGGAAAAATCCAATATATATCTGGTGATATCTCGGGTGCTATTACAGATAGCGCAATAAATCAAAGTGCATTGTCTGTAGGAGGCCCAGGCGAATGAATCTGGGCAGCGGGAACGACCTCGGACCACCAGGGGCCGAGAAAATCACCGTCTCATGGGGCCGGACATTAAGGGTCAGGGGAAAATCCAATATATATCTGGTGATATCTCGGGTGCTATTACAGATAGCGCAATAAACCAAAGTGCATTGTCTGTAGGAGGCCCAGGCGAATGAATCTGTGCAGCGGGAAAGACCTCGGACCACCAGGGGCCGAGAAAATCACCGTCTCATGGAGCCGGACACTCAGGGTCAGGGAAAAATCCAATATATATCTGGTGATATCTCGGGTGCTATTACAGATAGCGCAATAAATCAAAGTGCATTGTCTGTAGGAGGCCCAGGCGAATGAATCTGTGCAGCGGGAACGACCTCGGACCACCAGGGGCCGAGAAAACGACAGTCTCATGGGTCCGGACACTCAGGGTCAGGTGAAAATCCAATATATATCTGGTGATATCTCGGGTGCTATTACAGATAGCGCAATAAACCAAAGTGCATTGTCTGTAGGAGGCCCTGGCGCATGAATCTGTGCAGCGGGAACGACCTCGGACCACCAGGGGCCGAGAAAACCACCGTCTCATGGGGCCGGACATTCAGGGTCTGGGGAAAATCTAATATATATCTGGTGATATCTCGGGTGCTATTTGAGATACCGCAATAAACCAAAGTGAATTATCTGCAGGAGGCCCTGGCGAATGAATCTGTGCAGCGGGAACGACCTCGGATCACCAGGGTCCGAGAAAACCACCGTCTTATGGGGCCGGACACTCAGGGTCGGGGAAAAATCCAATATATATCTGGTGATAACTCGGGTGCTATTACAGATAGCCTAATAACCCAAAGTGCATTGTCTGTAGGAGGCCCTGGCGCATGAATCTGGGCAGCGGGAACGACCTCGGACCACCAGGGACCGAGAAAATCACCGTCTCATGGAGCCGGACACTCAGGGTCAGGCAAAAATCCAATATATATCTGGTGAAATCACGGGTGCTATTAGAGATAGCGCAATAAACCAAAGTGAATTATTTGCAGGAGGCCCTGGCGCATGCATCTGTGCAGCGGGAACGACCTCGGACCACCAGGGGACGAGAAAACCACCATCTCATGGGGCCGGACACTCAGTGTCAGGGAAAAATCAAATATATATCTGGTGATATCTCGGGTGCTATTACAGATAGCGCAATAAATCAAAGTGCATTGTCTGCAGGAGGCCCTTGCGAATGAATCTGTGCAGCGGGAACGACCTCGGATCAACAGGGGACGAGAAAACCACCGACACATGGGGCCGGACACTCAGGGTCAGGGAAAAATCCAATATATATCTGGTGATATCTCGGGTGCTATTAGAGATGGCGCAATAAACCAAAGTGAGTTATCTGCAGGAGGCCCTGCCGCATGCATCTGTGCAGCGGGAACGACCTCGGACCACCAGGGGACGAGAAAACCACCGTCTCATGGGGCCGGACACTCAGGGTCAGGGAAAAATCAAATATATATCTGGTGAAATCACGGGTGCTATTTGAGATAGCGCAATAAATCAAAGTGCATTGTCTGTAGGAGGCCCAGGCGCATGAATCTGGGCAGCGGGAACGACCTCGGACCACCAGGGGCCGAGAAAACCACAGTCTCATGGGGCCGGTCACTCAGGGTCAGGGGAAAATCCAATATATATCTGGTGATATCTCGGGCGCTATTAGAGATAGCGCAATAAACCAAAGTGAATTATCTGCAGGAGGCCCTGGCGCATGCATCTGTGCAGCGGGAACGACCTCGGACCACCAGTGGACGAGAAAACCACCATCTCATGGGGCCGGACACTCAGGGTCAAGGAAAAATCAAATATATATCTGGTGATATCTCGGGTGCTATTACAGATAGCGCAATAAATCAAAGTGCATTGTCTGCAGGAGGCCCTTGCGAATGAATCTGTGCAGCGGGAACGACCTCGGATCAACAGGGGCCGAGAAAACCACCGACACATGGGGCCGGACACTCAGGGTCAGGGAAAAATCCAATATATATCTGGTGATATCTCGGGTGCTATTAGCGATAGCGCAATAAACCAAAGTGCATTGTCTGTAGGAGGCCCAGGCGAATGAATCTGTGCAGCGGGAAAGACCTCGGACCACCAGGGGCCGAGAAAATCACCGTCTCATGGAGCCGGACACTCAGGGTCAGGGAAAAATCCAATATATATCTGGTGATATCTCGGGTGCTATTACAGATAGCGCAATAAATCAAAGTGCATTGTCTGCAGGAGGCCCTTGCGAATGAATCTGTGCAGCGGGAACGACCTCGGATCAACAGGGGCCGAGAAAACCACCGACACATGGGGCCGGACACTCAGGGTCAGGGAAAAATCCAATATATATCTGGTGATATCTCGGGTGCTATTAGAGATAGCGCAATAAACCAAAGTGAATTATCTGCAGCAGGCCCTGGCGCATGAATCTGTGCAGCGGGAACGACCTCGGATCACCAGGGTCCGAGAAAACCACCGTCTCATGGGGCCGGACACTCAGGGTCGGGGAAAAATCCAATATATATCTGGTGATATCTCGGGTGCTATTACAGATAGCGCAATAAATCAAAGTGCATTGTCTGTAGGAGGCCCAGGCGAATGAATCTGGGCAGCGGGAACGACCTCCGACCACCAGGGGCCGAGAAAATCACCGTCTCATGGGGCCGGACATTCAGGGTCAGGGGAAAATCCAATATATATCTGGTGATATCTCGGGTGCTATTACAGATAGCGCAATAAACAAAAGTGCATTGTCTGTAGGAGGCCCTTGCGAATGAATCTGTGCCGCAGGAACGACCTCGGACCACCAGTGGCCGAGAAAATTACAGATATTCGGAATCCGTCACCCAAGGTCATGTAAAAATCCAGCAAATATCTGGTGATATCTCGGGTGCTATTAGAGATAGGGCAATAAACCAAAGTGCATTGTCTGTAGGAGGCCCTGGCGCATGAATCCGGGCAGCGGGAACGACCTCGGACCACCAGGGGCCGAGAAAACCACCGTCTCACGGGGCCGGACACTCAGGGTCAGGGGAAAATCCAATATATATCTGGTGATATCTCGGGTGCTATTAGAGATAGCGCAATAAACCAAAGTGAATTATCTGCAGGAGGCCCTGGCGCATGCATCTGTTCAGCGAGAACGACCTGGGACCACCAGGGGCCAAGAAAACCACCGTCCCATGGCGCCGGACACTCAGGGTCAGGGAAAAATCCAATATATATTTGGTGATATCTCGGGTGCTATTACAGATAGAGCAATAAATCAAAGTGCATTGTCTGTAGGAGGCCCTGGCGCATGAATCTGTGCAGCGGGAACGACCTAGGACCACCAGGGGCCGAGAAAACCACCGTCTCATGGGGCCGGACACTCAGGGTCAGGGAAAAATCTAACATATATCTGGTGATATCTCGAGTGCTATAGAGATAGCGCAATAAACCAAAGTGAATTATCTGCAGGAGGCCCTGGCGCATGAATCTGTGCAGCGGGAACGACCTCGGATCACCAGGGTCCGAGAAAACCACCGTCTCATGGGGCCGGACACTCAGGGTCAAGGGAAAATCCAATATATATCTGGTGATATCTCGGGTGCTATTACAGATAGCGCAATAAACCAAAGTGCATTGTCTGTAGGAGGCCCTTGTGAATGAATCTGTGCCGCAGGAACGACCTCGGATCAACAGGGGCCGAGAAAACCACCGACACATGGGGCCGGACACTCAGGGTCAGGGAAAAATCCAATATATATCTGGTGATATCTCGGGTGCTATTAGAGATAGCGCAATAAACCAAAGTGAATTATCTGCAGCAGGCCCTGGCGCATGAATCTGTGCAGCGGGAACGACCTCGGATCACCACGGTCCGAGAAAACCACCGTCTCATGGGGCCGGACACTCAGGGTCGGGGAAAAATCCAATAAATATCTGGTGATATCTCGGGTGCTATTACAGATAGCGCAATAAATCAAAGTGCATTGTCTGTACGACGCCCAGGCGAATGAATCTGGGCAGCGGGAACGATCTCGGACCACGAGGGGCCGAGAAAATCACCGTCTCATGGGGCCGGACATTCAGGGTCAGGGGAAAATTCAATATATATCTGGTGATATCTCAGGTGTTATTAGAGATAGCGCAATAAACCAAAGTGAATTATCTGCAGGAGGCCCTGGCGCATGAATCTGTGCAGCGGGAACGACCTCGGACCACCGGGGGCCGAGAAGACCACCGTCTCATGGGGCCGGACACTCAGGGTCAAGGAAAAATCCAATATATATCTGGAGATATCTCGGGTGCTATTAGAGATAGCGCAATAAACCAAAGTGAATTATCTGCAGGAGGCCCTGGCGCATGAATCTGTGCAGCGGGAACGACCTCGGGCCACCGGGGGCCGAGAAGACCACCGTCTCATGGGGCCGGACACTCAGGGTCAGGGAAAAATCCAATATATATCTGGTGATATCTCGGGTGCTATTACAGATAGCGCAATAAATCAAAGTGCATTGTCTGTAGGAGGCCCAGGGGAATGAATCTGTGCAGCGGGAACGACCTCGGACCACCAGGGGCCGAGAAAACCACAGTCTCATGGGTCCGGACACTCAGGGTCAGGGGAAAATCCAATATATATCTGGTGATATCTCGGGTGCTATTACAGATAGCGCTATAAACCAAAGTGCATTGTCTGTAGGAGGCCCTTGCGAATGAATCTGTGCCGCAGGAACGACCTCGGACCACCAGTGGCCGAGAAAATTACAGATATTCGGAATCCGTCACCCAAGGTCATGTAAAAATCCAGCAAATATCTGGTGATATCTCGGGTGCTATTAGAGATAGCGCAATAAACGAAAGTGCATTGTCTGTAGGAGACCCTGGCGCATGAATCTGGGCAGCGGGAACGACCAACGACCACCAGGGGCCGAGAAAACCACCGACTCACGGGCTCGGACACTCAGGGTCAGGGGAAAATCCAATATATATCTAGTGATATCTCGGGTGCTATTAGAGGTAGCGCAATAAACCAAAGTGAATTATCTGCAGGAGGCCCTGGCGCATGCATCTGTGCAGCGGGAACGACCTCGGACCACCAGGGGCCAAGAAAACCACCGTCTCATGGCGCCGGACACTCAGGGTCAGGGAAAAATCCAATATATATCTGGTGATATCTCGGGTGCTATTTGAGATAGCGCAATGAATCAAAGTGCATTGTCTGTAGGAGGCCCAGGCGCATGAATCTGGCCAGCGGGAACGACCTCGGACCACCAGGGGCCGAGAAAACCACAGTCTCATGGGGCCGGACACTCAGGGTCAGGGGAAAATCCAATATATATCTGGTGATATCTCGGGTGCTATTAGAGATAGCGCAATAAACCAAAGTGAATTATCTGCAGGAGGCCCTGGCGCATGAATCTGTGCAGCGGGAACGACCTCGGGCCACCGGGGGCCGAGAAGACCACCGTCTCATGGGGCCGGACACTCAGGGTCAGGGAAAAATCAAATATATATCTGGTGAAATCACGGGTGCTATTAGAGATAGCGCAATAAATCAAAGTGCATTGTCTGTAGGAGGCCCTGGCGCATGCATCTGTGCAGCGGGAACGACCTCGGAACACCGGGGGCCGAGAAGACCACCGTCTTATGGGGCCGGACACTCAGGGTCGGGGAAAAATCCAATATATATCTGGTGATATCTCGGGTGCTATTACAGATAGCGCAATAAACCAAAGTGAATTATCTGCAGGAAGCCCTGGCGCATGAATCTGTGCAGCTGGAACGACCTCGCACCACCAGGGGCCGAGAAAACCACCGTCTCATGGGGCCGGACACTCAGGGTCAGGGGAAAATCCAATATATATCTGGTGATATCTCGGGTGCTATTACAGATAGCGCAATAAACCAAAGTTAGTTATCTGCAGGAGGCCCTGCCGCATGCATCTGTGCAGAGGGAACGACCTCGGACCACCAGGGGCCGAGAAAACCACCGTCTCATGGGGCCGGACACTCAGGGTCAGGGAAAAATCGAATATATATCTGGTGAAATCACGGTTGCTATTAGAGATAGCGCAATAAACCAAAGTGAATTATTTGCAGGAGGCCCTGGCGCATGCATCTGTGCAGCGGGAACGTCCTCGGACCACCAGGGGACGAGAAAACCACCATCTCATGGGGCCGGACACTCAGGGTCAGGGAAAAATCAAATATATATCTGGTGATATTTCGGGTGCTATTACAGATAGCGCAATAAATCAAAGTGCATTGTCTGCAGGAGGCCCTTGCGAATGAATCTGTGCAGCGGGAACGATCTCGGACCACCGGGGGCCGAGAAGACCACCGTGTCATGGGGCCGGACACTCAGGGTCAGGGAAAAATCCAATATATATCTGGTGATATCTCGGGTGCTATTACAGATAGCGCAATAAATCAAAGTGCATTGTCTGTAGGAGGCCCAGGCGAATGAATCTGTGCAGCGGGAACGACCTCGGACCACCAGGGGCCGAGAAAACCACAGTCTCATGGGGCCGGACACTCAGGGTCAGGGGAAAATCCAATATATATCTGGTGATATTTCGGGTGCTATTACAGATAGCGCAATAAATCAAAGTGCATTGTCTGCAGGAGGCCCTTGCGAATGAATCTGTGCAGCGGGAACGACCTCGGATCAACAGGGGCCGATAAAACCACCGACACATGGGGCCGGACACTCAAGGTCATGTAAAAATCCAGCATATATCTGGTGATATCTCGGGTGCTATTACAGATAGCGCAATAAACCAAAGTGAATTATCTGCAGGAGTCCCTGGCGCATGCATCTGTGCAGCGGGAACGACCTCGGACCACCAGGGGCCAAGAAAACCAACGTCTCATGGGGCCGGACACTCAGGGTCAGGGAAAAATCGAATATATATCTGGTGAAATCACGGGTGCTATTAGAGATAGCGCAATAAACCAAAGTGAATTATTTGCAGGAGGCCCTGGCGCATGCATCTGTGCAGCGGGAACGACCTCGGACCACCAGGGGACGAGAAAACCACCATCTCATGGGGCCGGACACTCAGGGTCAGGGAAAAATCAAATATATACCTGGTGATATTTCGGGTGCTATTACAGATAGCGCAATAAATCAAAGTGCATTGTCTGTAGGAGGCCCTGGCGCATGCATCTGTGCAGCGGGAACGACCTCGGACCACCAGGGGACGAGAAAACCACCATCTCATGGGGCCGGACACTCAGGGTCAGGGAAAAATCAAATATATATCTGGTGATATTTCGGGTGCTATTACAGATAGCGCAATAAATCAAAGTGCATTGTCTGTAGGAGGCCCTGGCGCATGCATCTGTGTAGCGGGAACGACCTCGGACCACCAGGGGACGAGAAAACCACCATCTCATGGGGCCGGACACTCAGGGTCAGGGAAAAATCAAATATATATCTGGTGATATTTCGGGTGCTATTACAGATAGCGCAATAAATCAAAGTGCATTGTCTGCAGGAGGCCCTTGCGAATGAATCTGTGCAGCGGGAACGACCTCGGATCAACAGGGGCCGATAAAACCACCGACACATGGGGCCGGTCACTCAAGGTCATGTAAAAATCCAGCATATATCTGGTGATATCTCGGGTGCTATTACAGATAGCGCAATAAACCAAAGTGAATTATCTGCAGGAGGCCCTGGCGCATGCATCTGTGCAGCGGGAACGACCTCGGACCACCGGGGGCCGAGAAGACCACCGTCTTATGGGGCCGGACACTCAGGGTCGGGGAAAAATCCAATATATATCTGGTGATATCTCGGGTGCTATTACAGATAGCGCAATAAACCAAAGTGAATTATCTGCAGGAAGCCCTGGCGCATGAATCTGTGCAGCTGGAACGACCTCGCACCACCAGGGGCCGAGAAAACCACCGTCTCATGGGGCCGGACACTCAGGGTCAGGGAAAAATCAAATATATATCTGGTGATATTTCGGGTGCTATTACAGATAGCGCAATAAATCAAAGTGCATTGTCTGTAGGAGGCCCTGGCGCATGCATCTGTGTAGCGGGAACGACCTCGGACCACCAGGGGACGAGAAAACCACCATCTCATGGGGCCGGACACTCAGGGTCAGGGAAAAATCAAATATATATCTGGTGATATTTCGGGTGCTATTACAGATAGCGCAATAAATCAAAGTGCATTGTCTGCAGGAGGCCCTTGCGAATGAATCTGTGCAGCGGGAACGACCTCGGATCAACAGGGGCCGATAAAACCACCGACACATGGGGCCGGACACTCAAGGTCATGTAAAAATCCAGCATATATCTGGTGATATCTCGGGTGCTATTACAGATAGCGCAATAAACCAAAGTGAATTATCTGCAGGAGGCCCTGGCGCATGCATCTGTGCAGCGGGAACGACCTCGGACCACCGGGGGCCGAGAAGACCACCGTCTTATGGGGCCGGACACTCAGGGTCGGGGAAAAATCCAATATATATCTGGTGATATCTCGGGTGCTATTACAGATAGCGCAATAAACCAAAGTGAATTATCTGCAGGAAGCCCTGGCGCATGAATCTGTGCAGCTGGAACGACCTCGCACCACCAGGGGCCGAGAAAACCACCGTCTCATGGGGCCGGACACTCAGGGTCAGGGGAAAATCCAATATATATCTGGTGATATCTCGGGTGCTATTACAGATAGCGCAATAAACCAAAGTGCATTGTCTGTAGGAGGCCCAGGCGAATGAATCTGTGCAGCGGGAACGACCTCGGACCACCAGGGGCCGAGAAAATTACAGATATTCGGAATCCGTCACCCAAGGTCATGTAAAACTCCAGCATGTATCTGGTGATATCTCGGGTGCTATTACAGATAGCCTAATAACCCATAGTGCATTGTCTGTAGGAGGCCCTGGCGCATGAATCTGGGCAGCGGGAACGACCTCGGACCACCAGGGACCGAGAAAATCACCGTCTCATGGAGCCGGACACTCAGGGTCAGGGAAAAATCAAATATATATCTGGTGATATCTCGGGTGCTATTACAGATAGCGCAATAAACCAAAGTGCATTGTCTGTAGGAGGCCCTTGTGAATGAATCTGTGCCGCAGGAACGACCTCGGACCACCAGTGGCCGAGAAAATTACAGATATTCGGAATCCGTCACCCAAGGTCATGTAAAAATCCAGCAAATATCTGGTGATATCTCGGGTGGTATTAGAGATAGCGCAATAAATCAACGTGCATTGTCTGTAGGAGGCCCAGGCGCATGAATCTGGCCAGAGGGAACGACCTCGGACCACCAGGGGCCGAGAAAACCACGGTCTCATGGGGCCGGACACTCAGGGTCAGGGGAAAATCCAATATATATCTGGTGATATCTCGGGTGCTATTAGAGATAGCGCAATAAATCTAAGTGCATTGTCTGTAGGAGGCCCAGGCGAATGAATCTGTGCAGCGGGAAGGACCTCGGACCACCAGGGGCCGAGAAAATCACCGTCTCATGGAGCCGTACACTCAGTGTCAGGGAAAAATCCAATATATATCTGGTGATATCTCGGGTGCTATTACAGATAGCGCAATAAATCAAAGTGCATTGTCTGTAGGAGGCCCAGGCGAATGAATCTGTGCAGCGGGAACGACCTCGGATCACCAGGGTCCGAGAAAACTACCGTCTCATGGGACCGGACACTCAAGGTCATGTAAAAATCCAGCATATATCTGGTGATATCTCGGGTGCTATTACAGATAGCGCAATAAACCAAAGTGCATTGTCTGTAGGAGGCCCTGGCGCATGAATCCGGGCAGCGGGAACGACCAACGACCACCAGGGGCCGAGAAAACCACCGACTCACGGGCTCGGACACTCAGGGTCAGGGGAAAATCCAATATATATCTGGTGATATCTCGGGTGCTATTAGAGGTAGCGCAATAAACCAAAGTGAATTATCTGCAGGAGGCCCTGGCGCATGCATCTGTGCAGCGGGAACGACCTCGGACCACCAGGGGCCAAGAAAACCACCGTCTCATGGCGCCGGACACTCAGGGTCAGGGAAAAATCCAATATATATCTGGTGATATCTCGGGTGCTATTTGAGATAGCGCAATGAATCAAAGTGCATTGTCTGTAGGAGGCCCAGGCGCATGAATCTGGCCAGCGGGAACGACCTCGGACCACCAGGGGCCGAGAAAACCACAGTCTCATGGGGCCGGACACTCAGGGTCAGGGGAAAATCCAATATATATCTGGTGATATCTCGGGTGCTATTAGAGATAGCGCAATAAACCAAAGTGAATTATCTGCAGGAGGCCCTGGCGCATGAATCTGTGCAGCGGGAACGACCTCGGGCCACCGGGGGCCGAGAAGACCACCGTCTCATGGGGCCGGACACTCAGGGTCAGGGAAAAATCAAATATATATCTGGTGAAATCACGGGTGCTATTAGAGATAGCGCAATAAATCAAAGTGCATTGTCTGTAGGAGGCCCTGGCGCATGCATCTGTGCAGCGGGAACGACCTCGGACCACCAGGGGACGAGAAAACCACCATCTCATGGGGCCGGACACTCAGGGTCAGGGAAAAATCAAATATATATCTGGTGATATTTCGGGTGCTATTACAGATAGCGCAATAAATCAAAGTGCATTGTCTGTAGGAGGCCCTGGCGCATGCATCTGTGTAGCGGGAACGACCTCGGACCACCAGGGGACGAGAAAACCACCATCTCATGGGGCCGGACACTCAGGGTCAGGGAAAAATCAAATATATATCTGGTGATATTTCGGGTGCTATTACAGATAGCGCAATAAATCAAAGTGCATTGTCTGCAGGAGGCCCTTGCGAATGAATCTGTGCAGCGGGAACGACCTCGGATCAACAGGGGCCGATAAAACCACCGACACATGGGGCCGGACACTCAAGGTCATGTAAAAATCCAGCATATATCTGGTGATATCTCGGGTGCTATTACAGATAGCGCAATAAACCAAAGTGAATTATCTGCAGGAGGCCCTGGCGCATGCATCTGTGAAGCGGGAACGACCTCGGACCACCGGGGGCCGAGAAGACCACCGTCTTATGGGGCCGGACACTCAGGGTCGGGGAAAAATCCAATATATATCTGGTGATATCTCGGGTGCTATTACAGATAGCGCAATAAACCAAAGTGAATTATCTGCAGGAAGCCCTGGCGCATGAATCTGTGCAGCTGGAACGACCTCGCACCACCAGGGGCCGAGAAAACCACCGTCTCATGGGGCCGGACACTCAGGGTCAGGGGAAAATCCAATATATATCTGGTGATATCTCGGGTGCTATTACAGATAGCGCAATAAACCAAAGTGCATTGTCTGTAGGAGGCCCAGGCGAATGAATCTGTGCAGCGGGAACGACCTCGGACCACCAGGGGCCGAGAAAATTACAGATATTCGGAATCCGTCACCCAAGGTCATGTAAAAATCCAGCATGTATCTGGTGATATCTCGGGTGCTATTACAGATAGCCTAATAACCCATAGTGCATTGTCTGTAGGAGGCCCTGGCGCATGAATCTGGGCAGCGGGAACGACCTCGGACCACCAGGGACCGAGAAAATCACCGTCTCATGGAGCCGGACACTCAGGGTCAGGGAAAAATCAAATATATATCTGGTGATATCTCGGGTGCTATTACAGATAGCGCAATAAACCAAAGTGCATTGTCTGTAGGAGGCCCTTGTGAATGAATCTGTGCCGCAGGAACGACCTCGGACCACCAGTGGCCGAGAAAATTACAGATATTCGGAATCCGTCACCCAAGGTCATGTAAAAATCCAGCAAATATCTGGTGATATCTCGGGTGGTATTAGAGATAGCGCAATAAATCAACGTGCATTGTCTGTAGGAGGCCCAGGCGCATGAATCTGGCCAGAGGGAACGACCTCGGACCACCAGGGGCCGAGAAAACCACGGTCTCATGGGGCCGGACACTCAGGGTCAGGGGAAAATCCAATATATATCTGGTGATATCTCGGGTGCTATTAGAGATAGCGCAATAAATCTAAGTGCATTGTCTGTAGGAGGCCCAGGCGAATGAATCTGTGCAGCGGGAAGGACCTCGGACCACCAGGGGCCGAGAAAATCACCGTCTCATGGAGCCGTACACTCAGTGTCAGGGAAAAATCCAATATATATCTGGTGATATCTCGGGTGCTATTACAGATAGCGCAATAAATCAAAGTGCATTGTCTGTAGGAGGCCCAGGCGAATGAATCTGTGCAGCGGGAACGACCTCGGATCACCAGGGTCCGAGAAAACTACCGTCTCATGGGACCGGACACTCAAGGTCATGTAAAAATCCAGCATATATCTGGTGATATCTCGGGTGCTATTACAGATAGCGCAATAAACCAAAGTGCATTGTCTGTAGGAGGCCCTGGCGCATGAATCCGGGCAGCGGGAACGACCAACGACCACCAGGGGCCGAGAAAACCACCGACTCACGGGCTCGGACACTCAGGGTCAGGGGAAAATCCAATATATATCTGGTGATATCTCGGGTGCTATTAGAGGTAGCGCAATAAACCAAAGTGAATTATCTGCAGGAGGCCCCGGCGCATGCATCTGTGCAGCGGGAACGACCTCGGACCACCAGGGGCCAAGAAAACCACCGTCTCATGGCGCCGGACACTCAGGGTCAGGGAAAAATCCAATATATATCTGGTGATATCTCGGGTGCTATTTGAGATAGCGCAATGAATCAAAGTGCATTGTCTGTAGGAGGCCCAGGCGCATGAATCTGGCCAGCGGGAACGACCTCGGACCACCAGGGGCCGAGAAAACCACAGTCTCATGGGGCCGGACACTCAGGGTCAGGGGAAAATCCAATATATATCTGGTGATATCTCGGGTGCTATTAGAGATAGCGCAATAAACCAAAGTGAATTATCTGCAGGAGGCCCTGGCGCATGAATCTGTGCAGCGGGAACGACCTCGGGCCACCGGGGGCCGAGAAGACCACCGTCTCATGGGGCCGGACACTCAGGGTCAGGGAAAAATCAAATATATATCTGGTGAAATCACGGGTGCTATTAGAGATAGCGCAATAAATCAAAGTGCATTGTCTGTAGGAGGCCCTGGCGCATGCATCTGTGCAGCGGGAACGACCTCGGACCACCAGGGGACGAGAAAACCACCATCTCATGGGGCCGGACACTCAGGGTCAGGGAAAAATCAAATATATATCTGGTGATATTTCGGGTGCTATTACAGATAGCGCAATAAATCAAAGTGCATTGTCTGTAGGAGGCCCTGGCGCATGCATCTGTGTAGCGGGAACGACCTCGGACCACCAGGGGACGAGAAAACCACCATCTCATGGGGCCGGACACTCAGGGTCAGGGAAAAATCAAATATATATCTGGTGATATTTCGGGTGCTATTACAGATAGCGCAATAAATCAAAGTGCATTGTCTGCAGGAGGCCCTTGCGAATGAATCTGTGCAGCGGGAACGACCTCGGATCAACAGGGGCCGATAAAACCACCGACACATGGGGCCGGACACTCAAGGTCATGTAAAAATCCAGCATATATCTGGTGATATCTCGGGTGCTATTACAGATAGCGCAATAAACCAAAGTGAATTATCTGCAGGAGGCCCTGGCGCATGCATCTGTGCAGCGGGAACGACCTCGGACCACCGGGGGCCGAGAAGACCACCGTCTTATGGGGCCGGACACTCAGGGTCGGGGAAAAATCCAATATATATCTGGTGATATCTCGGGTGCTATTACAGATAGCGCAATAAACCAAAGTGAATTATCTGCAGGAAGCCCTGGCGCATGAATCTGTGCAGCTGGAACGACCTCGCACCACCAGGGGCCGAGAAAACCACCGTCTCATGGGGCCGGACACTCAGGGTCAGGGGAAAATCCAATATATATCTGGTGATATCTCGGGTGCTATTACAGATAGCGCAATAAACCAAAGTGCATTGTCTGTAGGAGGCCCAGGCGAATGAATCTGTGCAGCGGGAACGACCTCGGACCACCAGGGGCCGAGAAAATTACAGATATTCGGAATCCGTCACCCAAGGTCATGTAAAAATCCAGCATGTATCTGGTGATATCTCGGGTGCTATTACAGATAGCCTAATAACCCATAGTGCATTGTCTGTAGGAGGCCCTGGCGCATGAATCTGGGCAGCGGGAACGACCTCGGACCACCAGGGACCGAGAAAATCACCGTCTCATGGAGCCGGACACTCAGGGTCAGGGAAAAATCAAATATATATCTGGTGATATCTCGGGTGCTATTACAGATAGCGCAATAAACCAAAGTGCATTGTCTGTAGGAGGCCCTTGTGAATGAATCTGTGCCGCAGGAACGACCTCGGACCACCAGTGGCCGAGAAAATTACAGATATTCGGAATCCGTCACCCAAGGTCATGTAAAAATCCAGCAAATATCTGGTGATATCTCGGGTGGTATTAGAGATAGCGCAATAAATCAACGTGCATTGTCTGTAGGAGGCCCAGGCGCATGAATCTGGCCAGAGGGAACGACCTCGGACCACCAGGGGCCGAGAAAACCACGGTCTCATGGGGCCGGACACTCAGGGTCAGGGGAAAATCCAATATATATCTGGTGATATCTCGGGTGCTATTAGAGATAGCGCAATAAACCAAAGTGAATTATCTGCAGGAGGCCCTGGCGCATGAATCTGTGCAGCGGGAACGACCTCGGAACACCAGGGGCCAAGAAAACCACCGTCTCATGGCGCCGGACACTCAGGGTCAGGGAAAAATCCAATATATATCTGGTGATATCTCGGGTGCTATTACAGATAGCGCAATAAATCTAAGTGCATTGTCTGTAGGAGGCCCAGGCGAATGAATCTGTGCAGCGGGAAGGACCTCGGACCACCAGGGGCCGAGAAAATCACCGTCTCATGGAGCCGTACACTCAGTGTCAGGGAAAAATCCAATATATATCTGGTGATATCTCGGGTGCTATTACAGATAGCGCAATAAATCAAAGTGCATTGTCTGTAGGAGGCCCAGGCGAATGAATCTGTGCAGCGGGAACGACCTCGGATCACCAGGGTCCGAGAAAACTACCGTCTCATGGGACCGGACACTCAAGGTCATGTAAAAATCCAGCATATATCTGGTGATATCTCGGGTGCTATTACAGATAGCGCAATAAACCAAAGTGCATTGTCTGTAGGAGGCCCTGGCGCATGAATCCGGGCAGCGGGAACGACCAACGACCACCAGGGGCCGAGAAAACCACCGACTCACGGGCTCGGACACTCAGGGTCAGGGGAAAATCCAATATATATCTGGTGATATCTCGGGTGCTATTAGAGGTAGCGCAATAAACCAAAGTGAATTATCTGCAGGAGGCCCTGGCGCATGCATCTGTGCAGCGGGAACGACCTCGGACCACCAGGGGCCAAGAAAACCACCGTCTCATGGCGCCGGACACTCAGGGTCAGGGAAAAATCCAATATATATCTGGTGATATCTCGGGTGCTATTTGAGATAGCGCAATGAATCAAAGTGCATTGTCTGTAGGAGGCCCAGGCGCATGAATCTGGCCAGCGGGAACGACCTCGGACCACCAGGGGCCGAGAAAACCACAGTCTCATGGGGCCGGACACTCAGGGTCAGGGGAAAATCCAATATATATCTGGTGATATCTCGGGTGCTATTAGAGATAGCGCAATAAACCAAAGTGAATTATCTGCAGGAGGCCCTGGCGCATGAATCTGTGCAGCGGGAACGACCTCGGGCCACCGGGGGCCGAGAAGACCACCGTCTCATGGGGCCGGACACTCAGGGTCAGGGAAAAATCAAATATATATCTGGTGAAATCACGGGTGCTATTAGAGATAGCGCAATAAATCAAAGTGCATTGTCTGTAGGAGGCCCTGGCGCATGCATCTGTGCAGCGGGAACGACCTCGGACCACCAGGGGACGAGAAAACCACCATCTCATGGGGCCGGACACTCAGGGTCAGGGAAAAATCAAATATATATCTGGTGATATTTCGGGTGCTATTACAGATAGCGCAATAAATCAAAGTGCATTGTCTGTAGGAGGCCCTGGCGCATGCATCTGTGTAGCGGGAACGACCTCGGACCACCAGGGGACGAGAAAACCACCGACACATGGGGCCGGACACTCAAGGTCATGTAAAAATCCAGCATATATCTGGTGATATCTCGGGTGCTATTACAGATAGCGCAATAAACCAAAGTGAATTATCTGCAGGAGGCCCTGGCGCATGCATCTGTGCAGCGGGAACGACCTCGGACCACCAGGGGCCAAGAAAACCAACGTCTCATGGGGCCGGACACTCAGGGTCAGGGAAAAATCGAATATATATCTGGTGAAATCACGGGTGCTATTAGAGATAGCGCAATAAACCAAAGTGAATTATTTGCAGGAGGCCCTGGCGCATGCATCTGTGCAGCGGGAACGACCTCGGACCACCAGGGGACGAGAAAACCACCATCTCATGGGGCCGGACACTCAGGGTCAGGGAAAAATCAAATATATACCTGGTGATATTTCGGGTGCTATTACAGATAGCGCAATAAATCAAAGTGCATTTTCTGCAGGAGGCCCTTGCGAATGAATCTGTGCAGCGGGAACGACCTCGGACCACCGGGGGCAGAGAAGACCACCGTGTGATGGGGCCGGACACTCAGGGTCAGGGAAAAATCCAATATATATCTGGTGATATCTCGGGTGCTATTACAGATAGCGCAATAAACCAAAGTGAATTATCTGCAGGAGGCCCTGGCGCATGCATCTGTGCAGCGGGAACGACCTCGGACCACCAGGGGCCAAGAAAACCACCGTCTCATGGCGCCGGACACTCAGGGTCAGGGAAAAATCCAATATATATCTGGTGATATCTCGGGTGCTATTTGAGATAGCGCAATGAATCAAAGTGCATTGTCTGTAGGAGGCCCAGGCGCATGAATCTGGCCAGCGGGAACGACCTCGGACCACCAGGGGCCGAGAAAACCACAGTCTCATGGGGCCGGACACTCAGGGTCAGGGGAAAATCCAATATATATCTGGTGATATCTCGGGTGCTATTAGAGATAGCGCAATAAACCAAAGTGAATTATCTGCAGGAGGCCCTGGCGCATGAATCTGTGCAGCGGGAACGACCTCGGGCCACCGGGGGCCGAGAAGACCACCGTCTCATGGGGCCGGACACTCAGGGTCAGGGAAAAATCAAATATATATCTGGTGAAATCACGGGTGCTATTAGAGATAGCGCAATAAATCAAAGTGCATTGTCTGTAGGAGGCCCTGGCGCATGCATCTGTGGAGCGGGAACGACCTCGGACCACCAGGGGACGAGAAAACCACCATCTCATGGGGCCGGACACTCAGGGTCAGGGAAAAATCAAATATATATCTGGTGATATTTCGGGTGCTACTACAGATAGCGCAATAAATCAAAGTGCATTGTCTGTAGGAGGCCCTGGCGCATGCATCTGTGTAGCGGGAACGACCTCGGACCACCAGGGGACGAGAAAACCACCGACACATGGGGCCGGACACTCAAGGTCATGTAAAAATCCAGCATATATCTGGTGATATCTCGGGTGCTATTACAGATAGCGCAATAAACCAAAGTGAATTATCTGCAGGAGGCCCTGGCGCATGCATCTGTGCAGCGGGAACGACCTCGGACCACCAGGGGCCAAGAAAACCAACGTCTCATGGGGCCGGACACTCAGGGTCAGGGAAAAATCGAATATATATCTGGTGAAATCACGGGTGCTATTAGAGATAGCGCAATAAACCAAAGTGAATTATTTGCAGGAGGCCCTGGCGCATGCATCTGTGCAGCGGGAACGACCTCGGACCACCAGGGGACGAGAAAACCACCATCTCATGGGGCCGGACACTCAGGGTCAGGGAAAAATCAAATATATACCTGGTGATATTTCGGGTGCTATTACAGATAGCGCAATAAATCAAAGTGCATTTTCTGCAGGAGGCCCTTGCGAATGAATCTGTGCAGCGGGAACGACCTCGGACCACCGGGGGCAGAGAAGACCACCGTGTGATGGGGCCGGACACTCAGGGTCAGGGAAAAATCCAATATATATCTGGTGATATCTCGGGTGCTATTACAGATAGCGCAATAAATCAAAGTGCATTGTCTGTAGGAGGCCCAGGCGAATGAATCTGTGCAGCGGGAACGACCTCGGACCACCAGGGGCCGAGAAAACCACAGTCTCATGGGGCCGGACACTCAGGGTCAGGGGAAAATCCAATATATATCTGGTGATATCTCGGGTGCTATTACAGATAGCGCAATAAACCAAAGTGCATTGTCTGTAGGAGGCCCTTGCGAATGAATCTGTACCGCAGGAACGACCTCGGACCACCAGTGGCCGAGAAAATTACAGATATTCGGAATCCGTCACCCAAGATCATGTAAAAATCCAGCAAATATCTGGTGATATCTCGGGTGCTATTAGAGATGGCGCAATAAACCAAAGTGCATTGTCTGTAGGAGGCCCTGGCGCATGAATCTGGGCAGCGGGAACGACCTAGGACCACCAGGGGCCGAGAAAACCACCGACTCAAGGGGCCGGACACTCAGGGTCACGGGAAAATCCAATATATATCTGGTGATATCTCGGGTGCTATTAGAGATAGCGCAGTAAACCAAAGTGAATTATCTGCAGGAGGCCCTGGCGCATGCATCTGTGCAGCGGGAACGACCTCGGAACACCAGGGGCCAAGAAAACCACCGTCTCATGGCGCCGGACACTCAGGGTCAGGGAAAAATCCAATATATATCTGGTGATATCTCGGGTGCTATTACAGATAGCGCAATAAATCAAAGTGCATTGTCTGTAGGAGGCCCAGGCGAATGTATCTGTGCAGCGGGAAGGACCTCGGACCACCAGGGGCCGAGAAAATCACCGTCTCATGGAGCCGTACACTCAGTGTCAGGGAAAAATCCAATATATATCTGGTGATATCTCGGGTGCTATTACAGATAGCGCAATAAATCAAAGTGCATTGTCTGTAGGAGGCCCAGGCGAATGAATCTGTGCAGCGGGAACGACCTCGGATCACCAGGGTCCGAGAAAACTACCGTCTCATGGGTCCGGACACTCAAGGTCATGTAAAAATCCAGCATATATCTGGTGATATCTCGGGTGCTATTACAGATAGCGCAATAAACCAAAGTGCATTGTCTGTAGGAGGCCCTGGCGCATGAATCCGGGCAGCGGGAACGACCAACGACCACCAGGGGCCGAGAAAACCACCGACTCACGGGCTCGGACACTCAGGGTCAGGGGAAAATCCAATATATATCTGGTGATATCTCGGGTGCTATTAGAGGTAGCGCAATAAACCAAAGTGAATTATCTGCAGGAGGCCCTGGCGCATGCATCTGTGCAGCGGGAACGACCTAGGACCACCAGGGGCCAAGAAAACCACCGTCTCATGGCGCCGGACACTCAGGGTCAGGGAAAAATCCAATATATATCTGGTGATATCTCGGGTGCTATTTGAGATAGCGCAATAAATCAAAGTGCATTGTCTGTAGGAGGCCCAGGCGCATGAATCTGGCCAGCGGGAACGACCTCGGACCACCAGGGGCCGAGAAAGCCACAGTCTCATGGGGCCGGACACTCAGGGTCAGGGGAAAATCCAATATATATCTGGTGATATCTCGGGTGCTATTAGAGATAGCGCAATAAACCAAAGTGAATTATCTGCAGGAGGCCCTGGCGCATGAATCTGTGCAGCGGGAACGACCTCGGGCCACCGGGGGCCGAGAAGACCACCGTCTCATGGGGCCGGACACTCAGGGTCAGGGAAAAATCCAATATATATCTGGTGATATCTCGGGTGCTATTAGAGATGGCGCTATAAACCAAAGTTAGTTATCTGCAGGAGGCCCTGCCGCATGCATCTGTGGAGCGGGAACGACCTCGGACCACCAGGGGCCGAGAAAACCACCGTCTCATGGGGCCGAGAAAACCACCGTCTCATGGGGCCGGACACTCAGGGTCAGGGAAAAATCAAATATATATCTGGTGAAATCACGGGTGCTATTAGAGATAGCGCAATAAATCAAAGTGCATTGTCTGTAGGAGGCCCTGGCGCATGCATCTGTGCAGCGGGAACGACCTCGGACCACCATGGGACGAGAAAACCACCATCTCATGGGGCCGGACACTCAGGGTCAGGGAAAAATCAAATATATATCTGGTGATATTTCGGATGCTATTACAGATAGCGCAATAAATCAAAGTGCATTGTCTGTAGGAGGCCCTGGCGCATGCATCTGTGTAGCGGGATCGACCTCGGACCTCCAGGGGACGAGAAAACCACCATCTCATGGGGCCGGACACTCAGGGTCAGGGAAAAATCCAATATATATCTGGTGATATTTCGGGTGCTATTACAGATAGCGCAATAAATCAAAGTGCATTGTCTGCAGGAGACTCCTTGCGAATGAATCTGTGCAGCGGGAACGACCTCGGATCAACAGGGGCCGATAAAACCACCGACACATGGGGCCGGACACTCAGGGTCAGGGAAAAATCCAATATAAATCTGGTGATATCTCGGGTGCTATTAGAGATAGCGCAATAAACCAAAGTGAATTATCTGCAGCAGGCCCTGGTGCATGAATCTGTGCAGCGGGAACGACCTCGGATCACCAGGGTCCGAGAAAACCACCGTCTCATGGGGCCGGACTCTCAGGGTCGGGGAAAAATCCAATATATATCTGGTGATATCTCGGGTGCTATTACAGATAGCGCAATAAATCAAAGTGCATTGTCTGTAGGAGGCCCAGGCGAATGAACCTGGGAAGCGGGAACGACCTCGGACCACCAGGGGCCGAGAAAATCACCGTCTCATGGGGCCGAACATTCAGGGTCAGGGGAAAATCCAATATATATATCTGGTGATATCTCTGGTGCTATTAGAGATAGCGCAATAAACCAAAGTAAATTATCTGCAGGAGGCCCTGGCGCATGAATCTGTGCAGCGGGAACGACCTCGGACCACCGGGGGCCGAGAAGACCTCCGTCTCATGGCGCCGGACACTCAGGGTCAGGGAAAAATCCAATATATATCTGGTGATATCTCGGGTGCTATTACAGATAGCGCAATAAATCAAAGTGCATTGTCTGTAGGAGGCCCAGGCGAATGTATCTGTGCAGCGGGAAGGACCTCGGACCACCAGGGGCCGAGAAAATCACCGTCTCATGGAGCCGTACACTCAGTGTCAGGGAAAAATCCAATATATATCTGGTGATATCTCGGGTGCTATTACAGATAGCGCAATAAATCAAAGTGCATTGTCTGTAGGAGGCCCAGGCGAATAAATCTGTGCAGCGGGAACGACCTCGGATCACCAGGGTCCGAGAAAACTACCGTCTCATGGGTCCGGACACTCAAGGTCATGTAAAAATCCAGCATATATCTGGTGATATCTCGGGTGCTATTACAGATAGCGCAATAAACCAAAGTGCATTGTCTGTAGGAGGCCCTGGCGCATGAATCCGGGCAGCGGGAACGACCAACGACCACCAGGGGCCGAGAAAACCACCGACTCACGGGCTCGGACACTCAGGGTCAGGGGAAAATCCAATATATATCTGGTGATATCTCGGGTGCTATTAGAGGTAGCGCAATAAACCAAAGTGAATTATCTGCAGGAGGCCCTGGCGCATGCATCTGTGCAGCGGGAACGACCTCGGACCACCAGGGGCCAAGAAAACCACCGTCTCATGGCGCCGGACACTCAGGGTCAGGGAAAAATCCAATATATATCTGGTGATATCTCGGGTGCTATTTGAGATAGCGCAATAAATCAAAGTGCATTGTCTGTAGGAGGCCCAGGCGCATGAATCTGGCCAGCGGGAACGACCTCGGACCACCAGGGCCCGAGAAAGCCACAGTCTCATGGGGCCGGACACTCAGGGTCAGGGGAAAATCCAATATATATCGGGTGATATCTCGGGTGCTATTAGAGATAGCGCAATAAACCAAAGTGAATTATCTGCAGGAGGCCCTGGCGCATGAATCTGTGCAGCGGGAACGACCTCGGGCCACCGGGGGCCGAGAAGACCACCGTCTCATGGGGCCGGACACTCAGGGTCAGGGAAAAATCCAATATATATCTGGTGATATCTCGGGTGCTATTAGAGATGGCGCTATAAACCAAAGTTAGTTATCTGCAGGAGGCCCTGCCGCATGCATCTGTGGAGCGGGAACGACCTCGGACCACCAGGGGCCGAGAAAACCACCGTCTCATGGGGCCGGACACTCAGGGTCAGGGAAAAATCAAATATATATCTGGTGAAATCACGGGTGCTATTAGAGATAGCGCAATAAATCAAAGTGCATTGTCAGTAGGAGGCCCTGGCGCATGCATCTGTGTAGCGGGATCGACCTCGGACCACCAGGGGACGAGAAAACCACCATCTCATGGGGCCGGACACTCAGGGTCAGGGAAAAATCCAATATATATCTGGTGATATTTCGGGTGCTATTACAGATAGCGCAATAAATCAAAGTGCATTGTCTGCAGGAGACTCCTTGCGAATGAATCTGTGCAGCGGGAACGACCTCGGATCAACAGGGGCCGATAAAACCACCGACACATGGGGCCGGACACTCAGGGTCAGGGAAAAATCCAATATAAATCTGGTGATATCTCGGGTGCTATTAGAGATAGCGCAATAAACCAAAGTGAATTATCTGCAGCAGGCCCTGGTGCATGAATCTGTGCAGCGGGAACGACCTCGGATCACCAGGGTCCGAGAAAACCACCGTCTCATGGGGCCGGACACTCAGGGTCGGGGAAAAATCCAATATATATCTGGTGATATCTCGGGTGCTATTACAGATAGCGCAATAAATCAAAGTGCATTGTCTGTAGGAGGCCCAGGCGAATGAATCTGGGAAGCGGGAACGACCTCGGACCACCAGGGGCCGAGAAAATCACCGTCTCATGGGGCCGAACATTCAGGGTCAGGGGAAAATCCAATATATATATCTGGTGATATCTCTGGTGCTATTAGAGATAGCGCAATAAACCAAAGTGAATTATCTGCAGGAGGCCCTGGCGCATGAATCTGTGCAGCGGGAACGACCTCGGACCACCGGGGGCCGAGAAGACCTCCGTGTCATGGGGCCGGACACTCAGGGTCAGGGAAAAATCCAATATATATCTGGTGATATCTCGGGTGCTATTAGAGATGGGGAAATAAACCAAAGTGAATTATCTGCAGGAGGCCCTGGCGCATGCATCTGTGCAGCGGGAACGACCTAGGACCACCAGGGGCCGAGAAAACCACCGACTCAAGGGGCCAGACACTCAGGGTCACGGGAAAATCCAATATATATCTGGTGATATCTCGGGTGCTATTAGAGATAGCGCAGTAAACCAAAGTGAATTATCTGCAGGAGGCCCTGGCGCATGCATCTGTGCAGCGGGAACGACCTCGGAACACCAGGGGCCAAGAAAACCACCGTCTCATGGCGCCGGACACTCAGGGTCAGGGAAAAATCCAATATATATCTGGTGATATCTCGGGTGCTATTACAGATAGCGCAATAAATCAAAGTGCATTGTCTGTAGGAGGCCCAGGCGAATGAATCTGTGCAGCGGGAAGGACCTCGGACCACCAGGGGCCGAGAAAATCACCGTCTCATGGAGCCGTACACTCAGTGTCAGGGAAAAATCCAATATATATCTGGTGATATCTCGGGTGCTATTACAGATAGCGCAATAAATCAAAGTGCATTGTCTGTAGGAGGCCCAGGCGAATGAATCTGTGCAGCGGGAACGACCTCGGATCACCAGGGTCCGAGAAAACTACCGTCTCATGGGTCCGGACACTCAAGGTCATGTAAAAATCCAGCATATATCTGGTGATATCTCGGGTGCTATAACAGATAGCGCAATAAACCAAAGTGCATTGTCTGTAGGAGGCCCTGGCGCATGAATCCGGGCAGCGGGAACGACCAACGACCACCAGGGGCCGAGAAAACCACCGACTCACGGGCTCGGACACTCAGGGTCAGGGGAAAATCCAATATATATCTGGTGATATCTCGGGTGCTATTAGAGGTAGCGCAATAAACCAAAGTGAATTATCTGCAGGAGGCCCTGGCGCATGCATCTGTGCAGCGGGAACGACCTCGGACCACCAGGGGCGAAGAAAACCACCGTCTCATGGCGCCGGACACTCAGGGTCAGGGAAAAATCCAATATATATCTGGTGATATTTCGGGTGCTATTACAGATAGCGCAATAAATCAAAGTGCATTGTCTGCAGGAGGCCCTTGCGAATGAATCTGTGCAGCGGGAACGACCTCGGATCAACAGGGGCCGATAAAACCACCGACACATGGGGCCGGACACTCAGGGTCAGGGAAAAATCCAATATAAATCTGGTGATATCTCGGGTGCTATTAGAGATAGCGCAATAAACCAAAGTGAATTATCTGCAGCAGGCCCTGGTGCATGAATCTGTGCAGCGGGAACGACCTCGGATCACCAGGGTCCGAGAAAACCACCGTCTCATGGGGCCGGACACTCAGGGTCGGGGAAAAATCCAATATGTATCTGGTGATATCTCGGGTGCTATTACAGATAGCGCAATAAATCAAAGTGCATTGTCTGTAGGAGGCCCAGGCGAATGAATCTGGGAAGCGGGAACGACCTCGGACCACCAGGGGCCGAGAAAATCACCGTCTCATGGGGCCGGACATTCAGGGTCAGGGGAAAATCCAATATATATCTGGTGATATCTCAGGTGCTATTAGAGATAGCGCAATAAACCAAAGTGAATTATCTGCAGGAGGCCCTGGCGCATGAATCTGTGCAGCGGGAACGACCTCGGACCACCGGGGGCCGAGAAGACCTCCGTGTCATGGGGCCGGACACTCAGGGTCAGGGAAAAATCCAATATATATCTGGTGATATCTCGGGTGCTATTAGAGATGGCGCAATAAACGAAAGTGAATTATCTGCAGGAGGCCCTGGCGCATGCATCTGTGCAGCGGGAACGACCTCGGACCACCAGGGGCCGAGAAAACCACCGTCTCATGGGGCCGGACACTCAGGGTCAGGGAAAAATCAAATATATATCTGGTGATATCTCGGGTGCTATTACAGATAGCGCAATAAACCAAAGTGAATTATCTGCAGGAAGCCCTGGCGCATGAATCTGTGCAGCTGGAACGACCTCGCACCACCAGGGGCCGAGAAAACCACCGTCTCATGGGGCCGGACACTCAGGGTCAGGGGAAAATCTAATATATATCTGGTGATATCTCGGGTGCTATTAGAGATACCGCTATAAACCAAAGTGAATTATCTGCAGGAGGCCCTGGCGCATGAATCTGTGCAGCGGGAACGACCTCGGATCACCAGGGACCGAGAAAACCACCGTCTTATGGGGCCGGACACTCAGGGTCGGGGAAAAATCCAATATATATCTGGTGATATCTCGGGTGCTATTACAGATAGCGCAATAAACCAAAGTGAATTATCTGCAGGAAGCCCTGGCGCATGAATCTGTGCAGCTGGAACGACCTCGCACCACCAGGGGCCGAGAAAACCACCGTCTCATGGGGCCGGACACTCAGGGTCAGGGGAAAATCCAATATATATCTGGTGATATCTCGGGTGCTATTACAGATAGCGCAATAAACCAAAGTGCATTGTCTGTAGGAGGCCCAGGCGAATGAATCTGTGCAGCGGGAACGACCTCGGACCACCAGGGGCCGAGAAAATTACAGATATTCGGAATCCGTCACCCAAGGTCATGTAAAAATCCAGCATATATCTGGTGATATCTCGGGTGCTATTACAGATAGCCTAATAACCCATAGTGCATTGTCTGTAGGAGGCCCTGGCGCATGAATCTGGGCAGCGGGAACGACCTCGGACCACCAGGGACCGAGAAAATCACCGTCTCATGGAGCCGGACACTCAGGGTCAGGGAAAAATCCAATATATATCTGGTGATATCTCGGGTGCTATTAGAGATGGCGCAATAAACCAAAGTTAGTTATCTGCAGGAGGCCCTGCCGCATGCATCTGTGCAGCGGGAACGACCTCGGACCACCAGGGGCCGAGAAAACCACCGTCTCATGGGGCCGGACACTCAGGGTCAGGGAAAAATCAAATATATATCTGGTGAAATGACTGGTGCTATTAGAGATAGCGCAATAAACCAAAGTGAATTATTTGCAGGAGGCCCTGGCGCATGCATCTGTGCAGCGGGAACGACCTCGGACCACCAGGGGACGAGAAAACAACCATCTCATGGGGCCGGACACTCAGGGTCAGGGAAAAATCAAATATATATCTGGTGATATCTCGGGTGCTATTACAGATAGCGCAATAAACCAAAGTGCATTGTCTGTAGGAGGCCCTTGTGAATGAATCTGTGCCGCAGGAACGACCTCGGACCACCAGTGGCCGAGAAAATTACAGATATTCGGAATCCGTCACCCAAGGTCATGTAAAAATCCAGCAAGTATCTGGTGATATCTCGGGTGGTATTAGAGACAGCGCAATAAACCAAAGTGCATTGTCTGTAGGAGGCCCTGCCGCATGAATCCGGGCAGCGGGAATGACCTCGGACCACCAGGGGCCGAGAAAACCACCGACTCACGGGGCCGGACACTCAGGGTCAGGGGAAAGTCCAATATATATCTGGTGATATCTCGGGTGCTATTAGAGATAGCGCAATAAACCAAAGCGAATTATCTGCAGGAGGCCCTGGCGCATGCATCTGTGCAGCGGGAACGACCTCGGACCACCAGGGGCCAAGAAAACCAACGTCTCATGGCGCCGGACACTAAGGGTCAGGGAAAAATCCAATATATATCTGGTGATATCTCGGGTGCTATTTGAGATAGCGCAATAAATCAAAGTGCATTGTCTGTAGGAGGCCCAGGCGCATGAATCTGGCCAGAGGGAACGACCTCGGACCACCAGGGGCCGAGAAAACCACAGTCTCATGGGGCCGGACACTCAGGGTCAGGGGAAAATCCAATATATATCTGGTGATATCTCGGGTGCTATTAGAGATAGCGCAATAAACCAAAGTGAATTTTCTGCAGGAGGCCCTGGCGCATGAATCTGTGCAGCGGGAACGACATCGGGCCACCGGGGGCCGAGAAGACCACCGTCTCATGGGGCCGGTCACTCAGGGTCAGGGAAAAATCCAATATATATCTGGTGATATCTCGGGTGCTATTAGAGATGGCGCAATAAACCAAAGTTAGTTATCTGCAGGAGGCCCTGCCGCATGCATCTGTGCAGCGGGAACGACCTCGGACCACCAGGGGCCGAGAAAACCACCGTCTCATAGGGCCGGACACTCAGGGTCAGGGAAAAATCGAATATATATCTGGTGAAATCACGGGTGCTATTAGAGATAGCGCAATAAACCAAAGTGAATTATTTGCAGGAGGCCCTGGCGCATGCATCTGTGCAGCGGGAACGACCTCGGATCACCAGGGGCCAAGAAAACCACCGTCTCATGGCGCCGGACACTCAGGGTCAGGGAAAAATCCAATATATATCTGGTGATATCTCGGGTGCTATTACAGATAGCGCAATAAATCAAAGTGCATTGTCTGTATGAGGCCCAGGCGAATGAATCTGTGCAGCGGGAACGACCTCGGACCACCAGGGGCCGAGAAAACCACAGTCTCATGGGGCCGGACACTCAGGGTCAGGGGAAAATCCAATATATATCTGGTGATATCTCGGGTGCTATTACAGATAGCGCAATAAACCAAAGTGCATTGTCTGTAGGAGGCCCTTGCGAATGAATCTGTACCGCAGGAACGACCTCGGACCACCAGTGGCCGAGAAAATTACAGATATTCGGAATCCGTCACCCAAGATCATGTAAAAATCCAGCAAATATCTGGTGATATCTCGGGTGCTATTACAGATAGCGCAATAAACCGAAGTGCATTGTCTGTAGGAGGCCCTGGCGCATGAATCCGGGCAGCGGGAACGACCAACGACCACCAGGGGCCGAGAAAACCACCGACTCACGGGCTCGGACACTCAGTGTCAGGGGAAAATCCAATATATATCTGGTGATATCTCGGGTGCTATTAGAGGTAGCGCAATAAACCAAAGTGAATTATCTGCAGGAGGCCCTGGCGCATGCATCTGTGCAGCGGGAACGACCTCGGACCACCAGGGGCCAAGAAAACCACCGTCTCATGGCGCCGGACACTCAGGGTCAGGGAGAAATCCAATATATATCTGGTGATATCTCGGGTGCTATTTGAGATATCGCAATAAATCAAAGTGCATTGTCTGTAGGAGGCCCAGGCGCATGAATCTGGCCAGCGGGAACGACCTCGGACCACCAGGGGCCGAGAAAACCACAGTCTCATGGGGCCAGACACTCAGGGTCAGGGGAAAATCCAATATATATCTGGTGATATCTCGGGTGCTATTAGAGATAGCGCAATAAACCAAAGTGAATTATCTGCAGGAGGCCCTGGCGCATGAATCTGTGCAGCGGGAACGACCTCGGGCCACCGGGGGCCGAGAAGACCACCGTCTCATGGGGCCGGACACTCAGGGTCAGGGAAAAATCCAATATATATCTGGTGATATCTCGGGTGCTATTAGAGATGGCGCAATAAACCAAAGTTAGTTATCTGCAGGAGGCCCTGCCGCATGCATCTGTGGAGCGGGAACGACCTCGGACCACCAGGGGCCGAGAAAACCACCGTCTCATGGGGCCGGACACTCAGGGTCAGGGAAAAATCAAATATATATCTGGTGAAATCACGGGTGCTATTAGAGATAGCGCAATAAATCAAAGTGCATTGTCTGTAGGAGGCCCTGGCGCATGCATCTGTGCAGCGGGAACGACCTCGGACCACCAGGGGACGAGAAAACCACCATCTCATGGGGCCGGACACTCAGGGTCAGGGAAAAATCAAATATATATCTGGTGATATTTCGGGTGCTATTACAGATAGCGCAATAAATCAAAGTGCATTGTCTGTAGGAGGCCCTGGCGCATGCATCTGTGTAGCGGGAACGACCTCGGACCACCAGGGGACGAGAAAACCACCATCTCATGGGGCCGGACACTCAGGGTCAGGGAAAAATCCAATATAAATCTGGTGATATCTCGGGTGCTATTAGAGATAGCGCAATAAACCAAAGTGAATTATCTGCAGGAGGCCCTGGCGCATGAATCTGTGCAGCGGGAACGACCTCGGACCACCAGGGGACGAGAAAACCACCATCTCATGGGGCCGGACACTCAGGGTCAGGGAAAAATCAAATATATATCTGGTGATATTTCGGGTGCTATTACAGATAGCGCAATAAATCAAAGTGCATTGTCTGTAGGAGGCCCTGGCGCATGCATCTGTGTAGCGGGAACGACCTCGGACCACCAGGGGACGAGAAAACCACCATCTCATGGGGCCGGACACTCAGGGTCAGGGAAAAATCCAATATAAATCTGGTGATATCTCGGGTGCTAATAGAGGTAGCGCAATAGACCAAAGTGAATTATCTGCAGGAGGCCCTGGCGCATGCATCTGTGCAGCGGGAACGACCTCGGAACACCAGGGGCCAAGAAAACCACCGTCTCATGGCGCCGGACACTCAGGGTCAGGGAAAAATCCAATATATATCTGGTGATATCTCGGGTGCTATTACAGATAGCGCAATAAATCAAAGTGCATTGTCTGTAGGAGGCCCAGGCGAATGAATCTGTGCAGCGGGAAGGACCTCGGACCACCAGGGGCCGAGAAAATCACCGTCTCATGGAGCCGTACACTCAGTGTCAGGGAAAAATCCAATATATATCTGGTGATATCTCGGGTGCTATTACAGATAGCGCAATAAATCAAAGTGCATTGTCTGTAGGAGGCCCAGGCGAATGAATCTGTGCAGCGGGAACGACCTCGGATCACCAGGGTCCGAGAAAACTACCGTCCCATGGGTCCGGACACTCAAGGTCATGTGAAAATCCAGCATATATCTGGTGATATCTCGGGTGCTATTACAGATAGCGCAATAAACCAAAGTGCATTGTCTGTAGGAGGCCCTGGCGCATGAATCCGGGCAGCGGGATCGACCAACGACCACCAGGGGCCGAGAAAACCACCGACTCACGGGCTCGGACACTCAGGGTCAGGGGAAAATCCAATATATATCTGGTGATATCTCGGGTGCTATTAGAGGTAGCGCAATAAACCAAAGTGAATTATCTGCAGGAGGCCCTGGCGCATGCATCTGTGCAGCGGGAACGACCTCGGACCACCAGGGGCCAAGAAAACCACCGTCTCATGGCGCCGGACACTCAGGGTCAGGGAAAAATCAAATATACATCTGGTGATATTTCGGGTGCTATTACAGATAGCGCAATAAATCAAAGTGCATTGTCTGCAGGAGGCCCTTGCGAATGAATCTGTGCAGCGGGAACGACCTCGGATCAACAGGGGCCGATAAAACCACCGACACATGGGGCCGGACACCCAGGGTCAGGGAAAAATCCAATATAAATCTGGTGATATCTCGGGTGCTATTAGAGATAGCGCAATAAACCAAAGTGAATTATCTGCAGCAGGCCCTGGTGCATGAATCTGTGCAGCGGGAACGACCTCGGACCACCAGGGGCCGAGAAAATCACCGTCTCATGGGGCCGGACATTCAGGGTCAGGGGAAAATCCAATATATATCTGGTGATATCTCAGGTGCTATTAGAGATAGCGCAATAAACCAAAGTGAATTATCTGCAGGAGGCCCTGGCGCATGAATCTGTGCAGCGGGAACGACCTCGGACCACCGGGGGCCGAGAAGACCTCCGTGTCATGGGGCCGGACACTCAGGGTCAGGGAAAAATCCAATATATATCTGGTGATATCTCGGGTGCTATTAGAGATGGCGCAATAAACCAAAGTGAATTATCTGCAGGAGGCCCTGGCGCATGCATCTGTGCAGCGGGAACGACCTCGGACCTCCAGGGGCCGAGAAAACCACCGTCTCATGGGGCCGGACACTCAGGGTCAGGGAAAAATCAAATATATATCTGGTGATATCTCGGGTGCTATTACAGATAGCGCAATAAATCAAAGTGCATTGTCTGTAGGAGGCCCTGGCGCATGAATCTGTGCAGCGGGAACGACCTCGGACCACCAGGTGCCGAGAAAACCACCGTCTCATGGGGCCGGACATTCAGGGTCAGGGGAAAATCTAATATATATCTGGTGATATCTCGGGTGCTATTAGAGATACCGCAATAAACCAAAGTGAATTATCTGCAGGAGGCCCTGGCGCATGAATCTGTGCAGCGGGAACGACCTCGGATCACCAGGGACCGAGAAAACCACCGTCTTATGGGGCCGGACACACAGGGTCGGGGAAAAATCCAATATATATCTGGTGATATCTCGGGTGCTATTACAGATAGCGCAATAAACCAAAGTGAATTATCTGCAGGACGCCCTGGCGCATGAATCTGTGCAGCTGGAACGACCTCGCACCACCAGGGGCCGAGAAAACCACCGTCTCATGGGGCCGGACACTCAGGGTCAGGGGAAAATCCAATATATATCTGGTGATATCTCGGGTGCTATTACAGATAGCGCAATAAACCAAAGTGCATTGTCTGTAGGAGGCCCTTGCGAATGAATCTGTACCGCAGGAACGACCTCGGACCACCAGTGGCCGAGAAAATTACAGATATTCGGAATCCGTCACCCAAGGTCATGTAAAAATCCTGCAAATATCTGGTGATATCTCGGGTTCTATTAGAGATGGCGCAATAAACCAAAGTGCATTGTCTGTAGGAGGCCCTGGCGCATGAATCTGGGCAGCGGTATCCACCTCGGATCACCAGGGCCCGAGAAAAACACCGACTCATAGGGCCGAGCACTCAGGGTCAGGGAAAGATCCAATATATATCTGGTGATATCTCGGGTGCTATTAGAGATGGCGCAATAAACCAAAGTGAATTATCTGCAGGAGGCCCTGGCGCATGCATCTGTGCAGCGGGAACGACCTCGGACCACCAGGGGCCGAGAAAACCACTGTCACATGGGGCCGGACATTCAGGGTCAGGGGAAAATCTAATATATATCTGGTGATATCTCGGGTGCTATTAGAGATACCGCAATAAACCAAAGTGAATTATCTGCAGGAGGCCCTGGCGCATGAATCTGTGCAGCGGGAACGACCTCGGATCACCAGGGTCCGAGAAAACCACCGTCTTATGGGGCCGGACACACAGGGTCGGGGAAAAATCCAATATATATCTGGTGATATCTCGGGTGCTATTACAGATAGCGCAATAAACCAAAGTGAATTATCTGCAGGAAGCCCTGGCGCATGAATCTGTGCAGCTGGAACGACCTCGCACCACCAGGGGCCGAGAAAACCACCGTCTCATGGAGCCGGACACTCAGGGTCAGGGAAAAATCCAGTATATATCTGATGATATCTCGGGTGCTATTAGAGATGGCGCAATAAACCAAAGTTAGTTATCTGCAGGAGGCCCTGCCGCATGCATCTGTGCAGCGGGAACGACCTCGGACCACCAGGGGCCGAGAAAACCACCGTCTCATGGGGCCGGACACTCAGGGTCAGGGAAAAATCAAATATATATCTGTTGAAATCACGGGTGCTATTAGAGATAGCGCAATAAACCAAAGTGAATTATTTGCAGGAGGCCCTGGCGCATGCATCTGTGCAGCGGGAACGACCTCGGACCACCAGGGGACGAGAAAACCACCATCTCATGGGGCCGGACACTCAGGGTCAGGGAAAAATCAAATATATATCTGGTGATATTTCGGGTGCTATTACAGATAGCGCAATAAATCAAAGTGCATTGTCTGCAGGAGGCCCTTGCGAATGAATCTGTGCAGCGGGAACGACCTCGGATCAAGAGGGGCCGAGAAAATCACCGACACATGGGGCCGGACACTCAGGGTCAGGGAAAAATCCAATATAAATCTGGTGATATCTCGGGTGCTATTAGAGATAGCGCAATAAACCAAAGTGAGTTATCTGCAGCAGGCCCTGGCGCATGAATCTGTGCAGCGGGAACAACGTCGGATCACCAGGGTCCGAGAAAACCACCGTCTCATGGGGCCGGACACTCAGGGTCGGGGAAAAATCCAATATATATCTGGTGATATCTCGGGTGCTATTACAGATAGCGCAATAAATCAAAGTGCATTGTCTGTAGGAGGCCCAGGCGAATGAATCTGGGCAGCGGGAACGACCTCGGACCACCAGGGGCCAAGAAAACCACCGTCTCTTGGCGCCGGACACTCAGGGTCAGGGGAAAATCCAATATATATCTGGTGATATCTCGGGTGCTATTACAGATAGCGCAATAAACCAAAGTGCATTGTCTGTAGGAGGCCCTTGCGAATGAATCTGTACCGCAGGAACGACCTCGGACCACCAGTGGCCGAGAAAATTACAGATATTCGGAATCCGTCACCCAAGATCATGTAAAAATCCAGCAAATATCTGGTGATATCTCGGGTGCTATTACAGATAGCGCAATAAACCGAAGTGCATTGTCTGTAGGAGGCCCTGGCGCATGAATCCGGGCAGCGGGAACGACCAACGACCACCAGGGGCCGAGAAAACCACCGACTCACGGGCTCGGACACTCAGGGTCGGGGGAAAATCCTATATATATCTGGTGATATCTCGGGTGCTATTAGAGGTAGCGCAATAAACCAAAGTGAATTATCTGCAGGAGGCCCTGGCGCATGCATCTGTGCAGCGGGAAGGACCTCGGACCACCAGGGGCCGAGAAAATCACCGTCTCATGGAGCCGTACACTCAGTGTCAGGGAAAAATCCAATATATATCTGGTGATATCTCGGGTGCTATTACAGATAGCGCAATAAATCAAAGTGCATTGTCTGTAGGAGGCCCAGGCGAATGAATCTGTGCAGCGGGAACGACCTCGGATCACCAGGGTCCGAGAAAACTACCGTCTCATGGGTCCGGACACTCAAGGTCATGTGAAAATCCAGCATATATCTGGTGATATCTCGGGTGCTATTACAGATAGCGCAATAAACCAAAGTGCATTGTCTGTAGGAGGCCCTGGCGCATGAATCCGGGCAGCGGGAACGGCCAACGACCTCCAGGGGCCGAGAAAACCACCGACTCACGGGCTCGGACACTCAGGGTCAGGGGAAAATCCAATATATATCTGGTGATATCTCGGGTGCTATTAGAGGTAGCGCAATAAACCAAAGTGAATTATATGCAGGAGGCCCTGGCGCATGCATCTGTGCAGCGGGAACGACCTCGGACCACCAGGGGCCAAGAAAACCACCGTCTCATGGCGCCGGACACTCAGGGTCAGGGAGAAATCCAATATATATCTGGTGATATCTCGGGTGCTATTTGAGATAGCGCAATAAATCAAAGTGCATTGTCTGTAGGAGGCCCAGGCGCATGAATCTGGCCAGCGGGAACGACCTCGGACCACCAGGGGCCGAGAAAACCACAGTCTCATGGGGCCAGACACTCAGGGTCAGGGGAAAATCCAATTTATATCTGGTGATATCTCGGGTGCTATTAGAGATGGCGCAATAAACCAAAGTTAGTTATCTGCAGGAGGCCCTGCCGCATGCATCTGTGGAGCGGGAACGACCTCGGACCACCAGGGGCCGAGAAAACCACCGTCTCATGGGGCCGGACACTCAGGGTCAGGGAAAAATCAAATATATATCTGGTGAAATCACGGGTGCTATTAGAGATAGCGCAATAAATCAAAGTGCATTGTCTGTAGGAGGCCCAGGCGAATGAATCTGTGCAGCGGGAACGACCTCGGATCACCAGGGTCCGAGAAAACTACCGTCTCATGGGTCCGGACACTCAAGGTCATGTGAAAATCCAGCATATATCTGGTGATATCTCGGGTGCTATTACAGATAGCGCAATAAACCAAAGTGCATTGTCTGTAGGAGGCCCTGGCGCATGAATCCGGGCAGCGGGAACGACCAACGACCTCCAGGGGCCGAGAAAACCACCGACTCACGGGCTCGGACACTCAGGGTCAGGGGAAAATCCAATATATATCTGGTGATATCTCGGGTGCTATTGGAGGTAGCGCAATAAACCAAAGTGAATTATCTGCAGGAGGCCCTGGCGCATGAATCTGTGCAGCGGGAACGACCTCGGGCCACCGGGGGCCGAGAAGACCACCGTCTCATGGGGCCGGACACTCAGGGTCAGGGAAAAATCCAATATATATCTGGTGATATCTCGGGTGCTATTAGAGATGGCGCAATAAACCAAAGTTAGTTATCTGCAGGAGGCCCTGCCGCACGCATCTGTGGAGCGGGAACGACCTCGGACCACCAGGGGCCGAGAAAACCACCGTCTCATGGGGCCGGAGACACAGGGTCAGGGGAAAAGCCAATAAATATCTGGTGATATCTCGGGTGCTATTAGAGATTGCGCAATAAACCGAAGTGAATTATCTGCAGGAGGCCCTGGCGCATGCATCTGTGCAGCGGGAACGACGTCGGACCACCAGGGGCCGAGAAAACAACCGTCTCATGGGGCCGGACACTCAGGGTCAGGGAAAAATCCAATATATATCTGGTGATATCTTGGTTGCTATTAGAGATAGCGCAATAAACCAAAGTGAATTATCTGCAGGAGGCCCTGGCGCATGCATCTGTGCAGCGGGAACGACCTCCGACCACCAGGGGCCGACACAACCACCGTCTCATGGGACCGGACACTCAGGGTCAGGGAAAAATCCGATATATATGTGGTGATATCTCGGGTGCTATTACAGATAGCCCAATAAATCAATGTGTATTTTCTGTAGGAGGCCCTGGCGCATGAATCTGTGCAGCGGCAACGACCTCGGACCACCAGGGGCCGAGAAAACGACCGTCTCATGGGGCCGGACACTCAGGGTCAGGGAAAAATAAAATATATATCTGGTGGTATCTTGGGTGCTATTACAGATAGCGCAATAAACAAAAGTGCATTGTCTGTAGGAGGCCCTTGCGAATGAATCTGTACCGCAGGAACGACCTCGGACCACCAGTGGCTGAGAAAATTACAGATTTTCGGAATCCGTCACCAAAGGTCATGTAAAAATCCAGCAAATATCTGGTGATATCTCGGGTGCTATGAGAGATAGCGCAATAAACCAAAGTGCATTGTCTGTAGGAGGCCCTGGCGCATGAATCTGGGCAGCGGGAACAACCTAGGACCACCAGGGGCCGAGAAAACAACCGTCTCATGGGGCCGGACACTCAGGGTCAGGGAAAAATCCAATATATATCTGGTGATATCTTGGTTGCTATTAGAGATAGCGCAATAAACCAAAGTGAATTATCTGCAGGAGGCCCTGGCGCATGCATCTGTGCAGCGGGAACGACCTCCGACCACCAGGGGCCGACACAACCACCGTCTCATGGGACCGGACACTCAGGGTCAGGGAAAAATCCGATATATATGTGGTGATATCTCGGGTGCTATTACAGATAGCCCAATAAATCAATGTGTATTTTCTGTAGGAGGCCCTGGCGCATGAATCTGTGCAGCGGCAACGACCTCGGACCACCAGGGGCCGAGAAAACCACCGTCTCATGGGGCCGGACACTCAGGGTCAGGGAAAAATAAAATATATATCTGGTGGTATCTTGGGTGCTATTACAGATAGCGCAATAAATGAAAGTGCATTGTCTGTAAGCTGCCCTGGCGCATGAATCTGGGCAGCGGGAACGACCTCGGACCACCAGGGGCCGAGAAAATCACCGTCTCGTGGGGCCGGACTGTCAGGGTCAGGGAAAAATCCAATATATATCTGGTGATATCTCGGGTGCTATTACAGATAGCGCAATAAACCAAAGTGCATTGCCTGTAGGAGGCCCTGGCGCATGAACCTGTGCAGCGGGAACGACCTCGGACCACCAGGGTCCGAGAAAACCACCGTCTCATGGGGCCGGACACTCAGGGTCGGCGAAAAATCCAATATATATCTGGTGATATCTCGGGTGCTATTAGAGATAGCGCAATAAACCAAAGTGAATTGTCTGCAATAGGCCCTGGCGCATGATTCTGTGCAGCGGGAACGACCTCGGACCACCAGGGGCCGAGAAAACCACCGACACATGGGGCCGCACTCCCAAGGTCATGTAAAAACCCAGGATGTATCTGATGATATCTCGGGTGCTATTAGAGATAGCGCAATAAACAAAAGTGCATTGTCTGTAGGTGGCACTGGCGAGTGAATCTGTGCAGCGGGAACGACCTCGGATAACCAGGGCCCGAGGAAACCACCGTCTCATGGGGCCGGCCGCTCAGGGTCGGGGAAAAATCCAATATACATCTGGTGATATCTCGGGTGCTATTAGAGATAGCGCAATAAACCAAAGTGAATTATCTGCAGGACGCCCTGGCGCATGAATCTGTGCAGCGGGAACGACCTCGGACCACCAGGGGCCGAGAAAACCAAAGTCTCATGGGGCCGGACACTCAGGGTCGGCGAAAAATCCAATATATATCTGGTGATATCTCGGGTGCTATTAGAGATAGCGCAATAAACCAAAGTGAATTATCTGCAGGAGTCCCTGGCGCATGCATCTGTGCAGCGGGAACTACCTCGGACCACCAGGGGTCGAGAAAACCACCGTCCCATGGGGCCGGACACTCAGGGTCAGGGAAAAGTCAAATATATATCTGGTGATATCTCGGGTGCTATTAGAGATAGCGCAATAAACCAAAGTGAATTATCTGCAGGAGGCCCTGGCGCATGAATCTGTGAAGCGGGAACGACCTCCGACCACCAGGGGGCGAGAAAACCACCGTCTCATGGGGCCGGACTGTGGGGGTCAGGGAAAAATCCATTATATATCTGGTGATATCTCGGGGGCTATTAGATATAGCGCGATAAATCAAATTGCATTGTCTGCAGGAAGCCCTGGCGCATGATTCTGTGCAGCGGGAACGACCTCGGAACACCAGGAGCCGAGAAAATTACAGATATTCGGAATCCGTCACCCAAGGTCATGTAATAATCCAGCATATATCTGGTGATATCTCGGGTGCTATTAGAGATAGCCCAATAAACCAAAGTGAATTATCTGCAGGAGGCCCTGGCGCATGAATCTGTTCAGCGGGAACGACCTCGGATCACCAGGGTCCGAGAAAACCACCGTCTCATGGGGCCGGACAATCAGGGTCGGCGAAAAATCCAATATATATCGGGTGATATCTCCGGTGCTATTATCGATAGCGCAATAAAACAAAGTGAATTATCTGCAGGAGGCCAGGGCGCATGAATCTGTGCAGCGGGAACGACCTCGGACCACCAGGGGGCGAGAAAACCACCGTCTCATAGGGCCGGACTGTCTGGGTCAGGGAAAAATCCATTATATATCTGGTGATATCTCGGGTGCTATTAGAGATAGCGCAATAAACCAAAGTGCATTGTCTGTAGAAGGCCCTGGCGCATGAATCTGTGCGGCGGGAACGACCTCTGACCACCAGGGGCCGAGAAAACCACCGTCTCATGGGGCCGGACACACAGGGTCAGGGGAAAAGCCAATAAATATCTGGTGATATCTCGGGTGCTATTAGAGATTGCGCAATAAACCGAAGTGAATTATCTGCAGGAGGCCCTGGCGCATGCATCTGTGCAGCGGGAACGACGTCGGACCACCAGGGGCCGAGAAAACAACCGTCTCATGGGGCCGGACACTCAGGGTCAGGGAAAAATCGAATATATATCTGGTGATATCTTGGTTGCTATTAGAGATAGCGCAATAAACCAAAGTGAATTATCTGCAGGAGGCCCTGGCGCATGCATCTGTGCAGCGGGAACGACCTCCGACCACCAGGGGCCGACACAACCACCGTCTCATGGGACCGGACACTCAGGGTCAGGGAAAAATCCGATATATATGTGGTGATATCTCGGGTGCTATTACAGATAGCCCAATAAATCAATGTGTATTTTCTGTAGGAGGCCCTGGCGCATGAATCTGTGCAGCGGCAACGACCTCGGACCACCAGGGGCCGAGAAAACCACCGTCTCATGGGGCCGGACACTCAGGGTCAGGGAAAAATAAAATATATATCTGGTGGTATCTTGGGTGCTATTACAGATAGCGCAATAAACAAAAGTGCATTGTCTGTAGGAGGCCCTTGCGAATGAATCTGTACCGCAGGAACGACCTCGGACCACCAGTGGCTGAGAAAATTACAGATTTTCGGAATCCATCACCAAAGGTCATGTAAAAATCCAGCAAATATCTGGTGATATCTCGGGTGCTATGAGAGATAGCGCAATAAACCAAAGTGCATTGTCTGTAGGAGGCCCTGGCGCATGAATCTGGGCAGCGGGAACAACCTAGGACCACCAGGGGCCGAGAAAACCACCGACTCACGGGGCCGGACACTCAGGGTCAGGGGAAAATCCAATATATATCTGGTGATATCTCGGGTGCTATTAGAGATAGCGCAATAAACCAAAGTGAATTATCTGCAGGAGGCCCTGGCGCATGCATCTGTGCAGCGGGAACGCCCTCGGACCACCAGGGGCCAAGAAAACCACCGTCTCATGGGTCCGGATACTCTGGGTCAGGGGAAAATCCAATATATATCTGGTGATATCTCGGGTGCTATTACGGATAGCCCAATAAATCAAAGTGCATTGTCTGTAGGAGGCCCTGCCGCATGAATCTGTTCAGCGGGAACGACCTCGGACCACCAGAGGCCGGGAAAACCACAGTCACATGGGGCCGGACACTCAGGGTCAGGGGAAAATCCAATATATATCTGGTGGTATCTCGGGTGCTATTAGAGATAGCGCAATAAATCAAAGTGCATTGTCCGTAGGAGGCACTGTCGAATGAATCTGTGCCGCAGGAACGACCTCGGACCACCAGTGGCCGAGAAAATTACAGATATTCGGAATCCGTCACCCAACGTCATGTAAAAATCCAGCATATATCTGGTGATATCTCGTGTGCTATTAGAGATAGCGCAGTAAACCAAAGTGAATTATCTGCAGGAGGCCCTGGCGCATGCATCTGTGCAGCGGGAACGCCCTCGGACCACCAGGGGCCAAGAAAACCACCGTCTCATGGCGCCGGACACTCAGGGTCAGGGAAAAATCCAATATATATCTGGTGATATCTCGGGTGCTATTAGAGATAGCGCACTAAATCAAAGTGGATTGTCTGTAGGAGGCCCAGGCGCATGAATCTGGCCAGCGGGAACGACCTCGGACCACCAGGGGCCGAGAAAACCACAGTCTCATGGGGCCGGACACGCAGGGTCAGGGGAAAATCCAATATATATCTGGTGATATCTCGGGTGCTATTACCGATAGCCCAATAAATCAATGTGCATTTTCTGTAGGAGGCCCTGGCGCATGAATTTGTGCAGCGGGAACGACCTCGGACCACCAGGGGCCGAGACAACCACAGTCTCATGGGGCCGGACACTCAGGGTCAGGGGAAAATTCAATATATATCTGGTGATATCTCGGGTGCTATTAGAGATAGCGCATTAAACCAAAGTGAATTATCTGCAGGAGGCCCTGGCGCATGAATCTGTGCAGCGGGAACGACCTCGGACCCCCAGGGGCCGAGAAAACCACCGACTCACGGGGCCGGACACTCAGGGTCAGGGGAAAATCCAATATATATCTGGTGATATCTCGGGTGCTATTACAGATATGCGCAATAAACCAAAGTGAATTATCTGCAGGAGGCCCTGGCGCATGCATCTGTGCAGCGGGAACGACCTCGGACCACCAGGGGCCAAGAAAACCACCGTCTCATGGCGCCGGACACTCAGGGTCAGGGAGAAATCCAATATATATCTGGTGATATCTCGGGTGCTATTTGAGATAGCGCAATAAATCAAAGTGCATTGTCTGTAGGAGGCCCAGGCGCATGAATCTGGCCAGCGGGAACGACCTCGGACCACCAGGGGCCGAGAAAACCACAGTCTCATGGGGCCAGACACTCAGGGTCAGGGGAAAATCCAATATATATCTGGTGATATCTCGGGTGCTATTAGAGATAGCGCAATAAACCAAAGTGAATTATCTGCAGGAGGCCCTGGCGCATGAATCTGTGCAGCGGGAACGACCTCGGGCCACCGGGGGCCGAGAAGACCACCGTCTCATGGGGCCGGACACTCAGGGTCAGGGAAAAATCCAATATATATCTGGTGATATCTCGGGTGCTATTAGAGATGGCGCAATAAACCAAAGTTAGTTATCTGCAGGAGGCCCTGCCGCATGCATCTGTGGAGCGGGAACGACCTCGGACCACCAGGGGCCGAGAAAACCACCGTCTCATGGGGCCGGACACTCAGGGTCAGGGAAAAATCAAATATATATCTGGTGAAATCACGGGTGCTATTAGAGATAGCGCAATAAATCAAAGTGCATTGTCTGTAGGAGGCCCAGGCGGATGAATCTGTGCAGCGGGAACGACCTCGGATCACCAGGGTCCGAGAAAACTACCGTCTCATGGGTCCGGACACTCAAGGTCATGTGAAAATCCAGCATATATCTGGTGATATCTCGGGTGCTATTACAGATAGCGCAATAAACCAAAGTGCATTGTCTGTAGGAGGCCCTGGCGCATGAATCCGGGCAGCGGGAACGACCAACGACCTCCAGGGGCCGAGAAAACCACCGACTCACGGGCTCGGACACTCAGGGTCAGGGGAAAATCCAATATATATCTGGTGATATCTCGGGTGCTATTAGAGGTAGCGCAATAAACCAAAGTGAATTATCTGCAGGAGGCCCTGGCGCATGCATCTGTGCAGCGGGAACGACCTCGGACCACCAGGGGCCAAGAAAACCACCGTCTCATGGCGCCGGACACTCAGGGTCAGGGAGAAATCCAATATATATCTGGTGATATCTCGGGTGCTATTTGAGATAGAGCAATAAATCAAAGTGCATTGTCTGTAGGAGGCCCAGGCGAATGAATCTGTGCAGCGGGAACGACCTCGGATCACCAGGGTCCGAGAAAACTACCGTCTCATGGGTCCGGACACTCAAGGTCATGTGAAAATCCAGCATATATCTGGTGATATCTCGGGTGCTATTACAGATAGCGCAATAAACCAAAGTGCATTGTCTGTAGGAGGCCCTGGCGCATGAATCCGGGCAGCGGGAACGACCAACGACCTCCAGGGGCCGAGAAAACCACCGACTCACGGGCTCGGACACTCAGGGTCAGGGGAAAATCCAATATATATCTGGTGATATCTCGGGTGCTATTAGAGGTAGCGCAATAAACCAAAGTTAGTTATCTGCAGGAGGCCCTGCCGCATGCATCTGTGGAGCGGGAACGACCTCGGACCACCAGGGGCCGAGAAAACCACCGTCTCATGGGGCCGGACACTCAGGGTCAGGGAAAAATCAAATATATATCTGGTGATATCTCGGGTGCTATTTGAGATAGCGCAATAAATCAAAGTGCATTGTCTGTAGGAGGCCCAGGCGCATGAATCTGTGCAGCGGGAACGACCTCGGGCCACCGGGGGCCGAGAAGACCACCGTCTCATGGGGCCGGACACTCAGGGTCAGGGAAAAATCCAATATATATCTGGTGATATCTCGGGTGCTATTAGAGATGGCGCTATAAACCAAAGTTAGTTATCTGCAGGAGGCCCTGCCGCATGCATCTGTGGAGCGGGAACGACCTCGGACCACCAGGGGCCGAGAAAACCACCGTCTCATGGGGCCGGACACTCAGGGTCAGGGAAAAATCAAATATATATCTGGTGAAATCACGGGTGCTATTAGAGATAGCGCAATAAATCAAAGTGCATTGTCTGTAGGAGGCCCTGGCGCATGCATCTGTGCAGCGGGAACGACCTCGGACCACCATGGGACGAGAAAACCACCATCTCATGGGGCCGGACACTCAGGGTCAGGGAAAAATCAAATATATATCTGGTGATATTTCGGGTGCTATTACAGATAGCGCAATAAATCAAAGTGCATTGTCTGCAGGAGGCCCTTGCGAATGAATCTGTGCAGCGGGAACGACCTCGGATCAACAGGGGCCGATAAAACCACCGACACATGGGGCCGGACACTCAGGGTCAGGGAAAAATCCAATATAAATCTGTTGATATCTCGGGTGCTATTAGAGATAGCGCAATAAACCAAAGTGAATTATCTGCAGCAGGCCCTGGTGCATGAATCTGTGCAGCGGGAACGACATCGGACCACCAGGGGCGGAGAAAATTACAGATTTTCGGTATCCGTCACACAAAGTCATGTAAAATTCCAGCATATATATGGAGCTTTCTCGGGTGCTATTACAGATAGCGCAATAAATCAAAGTGCATTCTCTGTAGGAGGCCCTGGCGCATGAATCTGTGCAGCGGGAACGACCTCGCACCACCAGGGGCCGAGGAAACCACCGTCTCATGGGGCCGGACACTCAGGGTCATGGAAAAATCCAATATATATATCTGGTGATATCTCTGGTGCTATTACAGATAGCTCAATAAATCAAAGTCCATTGTCTGTAGGAGGCCTTGGGGCATGAATCTGGCCAGCGGGAACGACCTCGGACCACCAGGGGCCGAGAAAACCACCGTCTCAGGGGGCCGGACACTCAGGGTCAGGGGAAAAGCCAATATATATCTGGTGATATCTTGGGTGCTATTACAGATAGCGCAATAAACCAAAGTGAGTTATCTGCAGGAGGCCCTGGCGCATGCATCTGTGCTGCGGGAACAACCTCGGACCACCAGGGGCCGAGAAACCCACCGTCTCATTGGGCCGGACACTCAGGGTCAGGGAAAAATCCAATATATATCTGGTGATATCTCGGGTGCTATTACAGATAGCGCAATAAACCAAAGTGAATTATCTGGAGGAGGCCCTGGCGCATGAATCTGTGCAGCTTGAACGACCTCGGACCACCAGGGGCCGAGAAAACCACCGTGTCATGGGGCCGGACACTCAGGGACAGGGAAAAATCCAATATATATCTGGTGATATCTTGGGTGCTATTACAGGTAGCGCAATGAATCAAAGTGCATTGTCTGTAGGAGGCCCTGGCGCATGAATCTGTGCAGCGGGAACGACCTCGGACCACCAGGGGCCGAGAAAACCACCGTCTCATGGCGCCGGACACTCAGGTTCAGGGAAAAATCCAATATATATCTGGTGATATCTCGGGTGCTATTAGAGATAGCGCAATAAATCAAAGTGCATTGTCTGTAGGAGGCCCAGGCGAATGAATCTGTGCAGCGGGAACGACCTCGGACCACCAGAGGCCGAGAAAACCACCGTCTCATGGGTCCGGACACTCAGGGTCAGGGAGAAATCCAATATATATCTGGTGATATCTCGGGTGCTATTACAGATAGCGCAATAAACCAAAGTGCATTGTCTGTAGGAGGCCCTTGCGAATGAATCTGTACCGCAGGAACGACCTCGGACCACCAGTGGCTGAGAAAATTACAGATATTCGGAATCCGTCACCAAAGGTCATGTAAAAATCCAGCAAATATCTGGTGATATCTCGGGTGCTATTAGAGATAGCGCAATAAACCAAAGTGCATTGTCTGTAGGAGGCCCTGTCGCATGAATCTGGGCAGCGGGAACAACCTAGGACCACCAGGGGCCGAGAAAACCACCGACTCACGGGGCCGGACACTCAGGGTCAGGGGAAAATCCAATATATATCTGGTGATATCTCGTGTGCTATTAGAGATAGCGCAGTAAACCAAAGTGAATTATCTGCAGGAGGCCCTGGCGCATGCATCTGTGCAGCGGGAACGCCCTCGGACCACCAGGGGCCAAGAAAACCACCGTCTCATGGCGCCGGACACTCAGGGTCAGGGAAAAATCCAATATATATCTGGTGATATCTCGGGTGCTATTAGAGATAGCGCACTAAATCAAAGTGGATTGTCTGTAGGAGGCCCTGGCGCATGAATTTGTGCAGCGGGAACGACCTCGGACCACCAGGGGCCGAGACAACCACAGTCTCATGGGGCCGGACACTCAGGGTCAGGGGAAAATTCAATATATATCTGGTGATATCTCGGGTGCTATTAGAGATAGCGCATTAAACCAAAGTGAATTATCTGCAGGAGGCCCTGGCGCATGAATCTGTGCAGCGGGAACGACCTCGGACCACCAGGGGCCGAGAAAACCACCGACTCACGGGGCCGGACACTCAGGGTCAGGGGAAAATCCAATATATATCTGGTGATATCTCGGGTGCTATTACAGATATGCGCAATAAACCAAAGTGAATTATCTGCAGGAGGCCCTGGCGCATGCATCTGTGCAGCGGGAACGACCTCGGACCACCAGGGGCCAAGAAAACCACCGTCTCATGGCGCCGGACACTCAGGGTCAGGGAGAAATCCAATATATATCTGGTGATATCTCGGGTGCTATTGGAGATGGCGCAATAAACCAAAGTTAGTTATCTGCAGGAGGCCCTGCCGCATGCATCTGTGGAGCGGGAACGACCTCGGACCACCAGGGGCCGAGAAAACCACCGTCTCATGGGGCCGGACACTCAGGGTCAGGGAAAAATCAAATATATATCTGGTGAAATCACGGGTGCTATTAGAGATAGCGCAATAAATCAAAGTGCATTGTCTGTAGGAGGCCCTGGCGCATGCATCTGTGCAGCGGGAACGACCTCGGACCACCAGGGGACGAGAAAACCACCATCTCATGGGGCCGGACACTCAGGGTCAGGGAAAAATCAAATATATATCTGGTGATATTTCGGGTGCTATTACAGATAGCGCAATAAATCAAAGTGCATTGTCTGCAGGAGGCCCTTGCGAATGAATCTGTGCAGCGGGAACGACCTCGGATCAACAGGGGCCGATAAAACCACCGACACATGGGGCCGGACACTCAGGGTCAGGGAAAAATCCAATATAAATCTGTTGATATCTCGGGTGCTATTAGAGATAGCGCAATAAACCAAAGTGAATTATCTGCAGCAGGCCCTGGTGCATGAATCTGTGCAGCGGGAACGACATCGGACCACCAGGGGCGGAGAAAATTACAGATTTTCGGTATCCGTCACACAAAGTCATGTAAAATTCCAGCATATATATGGAGCTTTCTCGGGTGCTATTACAGATAGCGCAATAAATCAAAGTGCATTCTCTGTAGGAGGCCCTGGCGCATGAATCTGTGCAGCGGGAACGACCTCGCACCACCAGGGGCCGAGGAAACCACCGTCTCATGGGGCCGGACACTCAGGGTCATGGAAAAATCCAATATATATATCTGGTGATATCTCTGGTGCTATTACAGATAGCTCAATAAATCAAAGTCCATTGTCTGTAGGAGGCCTTGGGGCATGAATCTGGCCAGCGGGAACGACCTCGGACCACCAGGGGCCGAGAAAACCACCGTCTCAGGGGGCCGGACACTCAGGGTCAGGGGAAAAGCCAATATATATCTGGTGATATCTTGGGTGCTATTACAGATAGCGCAATAAACCAAAGTGAGTTATCTGCAGGAGGCCCTGGCGCATGCATCTGTGCTGCGGGAACAACCTCGGACCACCAGGGGCCGAGAAACCCACCGTCTCATTGGGCCGGACACTCAGGGTCAGGGAAAAATCCAATATATATCTGGTGATATCTCGGGTGCTATTACAGATAGCGCAATAAACCAAAGTGAATTATCTGGAGGAGGCCCTGGCGCATGAATCTGTGCAGCTTGAACCACCTCGGACCACCAGGGGCCGAGAAAACCACCGTGTCATGGGGCCGGACACTCAGGGACAGGGAAAAATCCAATATATATCTGGTGATATCTTGGGTGCTATTACAGGTAGCGCAATGAATCAAAGTGCATTGTCTGTAGGAGGCCCTGGCGCATGAATCTGTGCAGCGGGAACGACCTCGGACCACCATGGGCCGAGAAAACCGCAGTCTCATGGGGCCGGACACTCAGGGTCATGGAAAAATCCAATATATATATCTGGTGATATCTCGGGTTCTATTACAGATAGCGCAATAAATCAAAGTCCATTGTCTGTAGGAGGCCCTGGCGTATGAATCTGTGCAGCGGGAACGACCTCGGACCACCAGGGGCCGAGAAAACCGCAGTCTCACGGGGCAGGACACTCAGGGTCAGGGGAAAATCCAATATATATCTGGTGATATCTCTGGTGCTATTAGAGATAGCGCAATAAATCAGAGTCCATTGTCTGTAGGAGGCCCTGGCGCATGAATCTGTGCAGCGGGAACGACCTCGGACCACCAGGGGCCGAGAAAACCGCAGTCTCACGGGGCCGGACACTCAGGGTCAGGGGAAAATCCAATACATATCTGGTGATATCTCGGGTGCTATTAGAGATAGCGCAATAAACCATAGTGAATTATCTGCAGGAGGCCCTGGCGCATGAATCTGTGCAGCGCGAACGACCTCGGACCACCAGGGGCCGTGAAAACCACCGTCTCATGGGGCCGGACACTCGGGGTCATTGAAAAATCCAATATATATCTGGTGATATCTCGGGTGCTATTACAGATAGCGCAATGAATCAAACTGCATTGTCTGTAAGAGAGCCTGCCGCATGAATCTGTGCAGCCGGAACAACCTCGGACCAACAGGGGCCGAGAAAACCGCAGTCTCATGGGGCCGGACAGTCAGGGCCAGGGGAAAATCCAATATATATCTAGTGATATCTCGGGTGCTATTAGAGATAGCGCAATAAACCAAAGTGAATTATCTGCAAGAGGCCCTGGCGCATGAATCTGTGCAGCGGGAACGACCTCGGACCACCAGGGGCCGAGACAACCACCGTCTCATGGGGCCGGACACTCAGGGTCAGGGAAAAATCCAATATATATCTGGTGGTATCTCGGTTGCTATTACAGATAGCGCAATATATCAAAGTGCATTGTCTGTAAGCTGCCCTGGCGCATGAATCTGGGCAGCGGGAACGACCTCGGACCACCAGGGGCCGAGAAAACCACCGTCACATGGGGCCGGACACTCAGGGTCAGGGGAAAATCCAATATATATCTGGTGATATCTCGGCGGCTATTACAGATAGCGCAATAAATCAAAGTGGATTGTCTGCAGGAAGCCCTGGCGCATGATTCTCTGCAGCGGGAATGACCTGGGACCACCAGGGGCCGAGGAAATCACCGTCCCGTGGGGCCGGACACTCAGGGTCGGGGAAAAATCCAATATATATCTGGTGATATCTCGCGTGCTAGTAGAGATAGCGCAATAAACCAAGGTGCATTGTCTGCAGGAGGCCCTGGCGCATGCATCTGTGCAGCAGGAACGACGTCGGACCACCAGGGGCCGAGAAAACAACCGTCTCATGGTGCCGGACACTCAGGGTCAGGGGAAAATCCAATATATATCTGGTGATATCTCGGGTACTATTACAGATAGCCCAATAAATCAAAGTGCATTGTCTGTAAGCTGCCCTGGCGCATGAATCTGTGCAGCGGGAACGACCTCGGACCACCAGGGGCCGAGAAAACCACAGTCTCATGGGGCCGGACACTCAGGGTCAGGGGAAAATTCAAGATATATCTGGTGATATCTCAGGTGCTATTACAGATAGCGCAATAAATCAAAGTCCATTGTCTGTAGGAGGCCCTGGCGCATGAATCTGTGCAGCGGGAACGACCTCGGACCACAAGGGGCCGAGAAAACCGCAGTCTCACGGGGCCGGACACTCAGGGTCAGGGGAAAATCCAATATATATCTGGCGATATCTCGGGTGCCATTAGAGATAGCGCAATAAACCAATGTGAATTATCTGCAGGAGGCCCTGGGGCATGAATCTGTGCAGCGGGAACGACCTCGGACCACCAGGGGCCGAGAAAACCGCCGTCAAATGGAGCCGGACACTCAGGGTCATGTAAAAATCCAATATATATCTGGTGACATCTCGGGTGCTATTACCGATAGCGCAATGAATCAAAGTCCATTGTCTGTAGGAGGCCCTGGCGCATGAATCTGTGCAGCGGGAACGACGTCGGACCACCAGGGGCCGAGAAAACCGCAGTCTCACGGATCCGGACACTCAGGGTCAGGGGAAAATCCAATATATATCTGGTGATATCTCGGGTGCTATTAGAGATAGCGCAATAAACCAAAGTGAATTATCTGCAGGAGGCCCTGGCGCATGAATCTGTACAGCGGGAACGACCTCGGACCACCAGGGGCCGAGAAAACCACCGTCTCATGGGGCCGGACATTCAGGTTCAGGGAAAAATCCAATATATATCTGGTGATATCTCGGGTGCTATTACAGATAGCGCAATAAATCAAAGTGCATAGTCTGTAGGAGGCCCTGGGGCATGAATCTGGCCAGCGGGATCGACCTCGGACCACCAGGGGCCGAGAAAACCACCGTCTCAGGGGGCCGGACACTCAGGGTCAGGGGAAAAGCCAATATATATCTGGTGATATCTCGGGTGCTATTAGAGATAGCGCAATAAACCAAAGTGAATTATCTGCAGGAGGCCCTGGCGCATGCATCTGTGCAGCGGGAACGACCTCAGAGCACCAGGGGCCGAGAAAACCACCGTCTCATGGGGCCGGAAACTCGGGGTCAGGGAAAAATCCGATATATATCTGGTGATATCTCGGGTGCTATTACAGATAGCCCAATAAATCAAAGTGCATTGTCTGTAAGCTGCCCTGGCGCATGAATATGGGCAGCGGGAACGACCTCGGATCACCAGGGGCCGAGAAAACCACCGTCTCATGGGGCCGGACACTCAGGGTCAGGGAAAAATCCAATATATATCTGGTGATATCTTGGGTGCTATTACAGATAGCGCAATAAACCAAAGTGAATTATCTGCAGGAGGCCCTGGCGCATGCATCTGTGCAGCGGGAACGACCTCAGACCACCAGGGGCAAAGAAAACCACCGTCTCATGGAGCCGGACAGTCAGGGCCAGGGGAAAATCCAATATATATCTAGTGATATCTCGGGTGCTATTAGAGATAGCGCAATAAACCAAAGTGAATTATCTGCAGGAGGCCCTGGCGCATGAATATGGGCAGCAGGAACGACCTCGGACCACCAGGGTCCGAGAAAACCACCGTCACATGATGCCGGACACTCAGGGTCAGGGGAAAATCCAATATATATCTGGTGGTATCTCGGGTGCTATTACATATGGCGCAATAAATCATAGTTCATTGTCTGCAGGAAGCCCTGGCGCATGATTCTGTGCAGCGGGAACGACCTGGGACCACCAGGGGCCGAGGAAATCACCGTCCCGTGGGGCCGGACACTCAGGGTCGGGGAAAAATCCAATATATATCTGGTGATATCTCGCGTGCTAGTAGAGATAGCGCAATAAACCAAAGTGCATTGTCTGCAGGAGGCCCTGGCGCATGAATCTGTGCGGCGGGAACGACCTCTGAACACCAGGGGCCGATAAAACCACCGTCTCATGGGGCCGAACACTCAGGGTCGGGGAAAAATCCAATATATATCTGGTGATATGTCCGGTGCTATTAGAGATAGCGCAATAAACCAAAGTGAATTGTCTGCAGGAATCCCTGGCGCATGAATCTGTGCAGCGGGAACGACCTCGGATCACCAGCGGCCGAGAAAACCACCATCTCATGGGGCCGGACACTCAGGGTCAGGGGAAAATCCAATGTGTATCTGGTGATATCTCGGGTGCTATTAGAGATAGCGCAATAAACGAAAGTGACTTATCTGCAGGAGGCCCTGGCGCATGAATCTGTACAGCAGGAACGACCTCGGACCACCAGGGGCCGAGAAAACCACCGTCTCATGGGGCCGGACATTCAGGTTCAGGGAAAAATACAATATATATCTGGTGATATCTCGGGTGCTATTACAGATAGCGCAATAAATCAAAGTGCATTGTCTGTAGGAGGCCCTGGCGCATGAATCTGTGCAGCGGGATCTACCTCGGACCACGAGGGACCGAGAAAACCATCGACACATGGGGCCGGACACTCAGAGTCAGGGGAAAATCCAATATAAATCTGGTGATATCTCTGGTGCTCTTACAGATAGCGCACTAAACCAAAGTGAATCATCTGCAGCGGGCCCTGGAGCATGAATCTGTGCAGCGGGAACGAACTCGGATCACCAGGGGCCGAGAAAATTACAGATATTCGGAATCCGTCACCCAAGGTCATGTAAAAATCCAGCATATATCTGGTGATATCTCGGGTGCTATTAGAGATAGCGCAATAAACCAATGTGAATTGTCTGCAGGAGGCCCTGGCGCATGCATCTGTGCAGCGGGAACGACCTCGGACCACCAGGGTCCGAGAAAACCACCGACTCACGGGGCCGGACACTCAGGGTCAGGGGAAAATCCAATATATATCTGGTGATATCTCGGGTGCTATTAGAGATAGCGCAATAGACCAAAGTGAATTATCTGCAGCAGGCCCTGGCGCATGAATCTGTGCAGCGGGAACGACCTCGGATCACCAGGGTCCGCGAAAACCACCGTCTCATGGGGCCGGACACTCAGGGTCGGGGAAAAATCCAATATATATCTGGTGATATCTCGGGTGCTATTACAGATAGCGCAATAAATCAAAGTGCATTGTCTGTAGGAGGCCCAGGCGAATGAATCTGTGCAGCGGGAAGGACCTCGGACCACCAGGGGCCGAGAAAATCACCGTCTCATGGAGCCGGACACTCAGGGTCAGGGAAAAATTCAATATATGTCTGGTGATATCTCGGGTGCTATTACAGATAGCGCAATAAACCAAAGTGCATTGTCTGTAGGAGGCCCTTGCGAATGAATCTGTGCCGCAGGAACGACCTCGGACCACCAGTGGCCGAGAAAATTACAGATATTCGGAATCCGTCACCCAAGGTCATGTAAAAATCCAGCAAATATCTGGTGATATCTCGGGTGCTATTAGAGATAGCGCAATAAACCAAAGTGCATTGTCTGTAGGAGGCCCTGGCGCATGAATCTGGGCAGCGGGAACGACCTCGGACCACCAGGGGCCGAGAAAACCACCGACTCACGGGGCCGGACACTCATGGTCAGGGGAAAATCCAATATATATCTAGTGATATCTCGGGTGCTATTACAGATAGCCCAACAAATCAAAGTGCATTGTCTGTAGGAGGCCCTGCCGCATGAATCTGTGCAGCGGGAACGACCTCGGACCACCAGGGGCCGGGAAAACCAAAGTCTCATGGGGCCGTACACTCATGGTCAGGGGAAAATTCAATATATATCTGGTGATATCTCGGGTGCTATTAGAGATAGCGCAATAAATCAAAGTGCATTGTCTGTAGGAGGCACTGGCGAATGAATCTGTGCCGCAGGAACGACCTCGGACCACCAGTGGCCGAGAAAATTACAGATATTCGGAATCCGTCACCCAAGGTCATGTAAAAATCCAGCATATATCTGGTGATATCTCGGGTGCTATTACAGATAGCGCAATAAACCAAAGTGCATTGTCTGTAGGAGGCCCTGGCGCATGAATCTGGGCAGCGGGAACGACGTCGGACCACCAGGGGACGAGAAAATCACCGTCTCATGGAGCCGGACACTCAGGGTCAGGGAAAAATCCAATATATATCTGGTGATATCTCGGGTGCTATTACAGATAGCGCAATAAACCAAAGTGCACTGTATGTAGGAGGCCCTGGCGCATGAATCTGGGCAGCGGGAACGACCTCGGACCACCAGGGGCCGAGAAAATCACCGTCTCATGGAGCCGGACACTCAGGGTCAGGGGAAAATCCCATATATATCTGGTGATATCTCGGGTGCTATTACAGATAGCCCAACAAATCAAAGTGCATTGTCTGTAGGAGGCCCTGCCGCATGAATCTGTGCAGCGGGAACGACCGCGGACCACCAGGGGCCGGGAAAACCACAGTCGAATGGGGCCGGACACTCAGGGTCAGGGGAAAATTCAATATATATCTGGTGATATCTCGGGTGCTATTAGAGATAGCGCAATAAATCAAAGTGCATTGTCTGTAGGAGGCACTGGCGAATGAATCTGTGCCGCAGGAACGACCTCGGACCACCAGTGGCCGAGAAAATTACAGATATTCGGAATCCGTCACCCAAGGTCATGTAAAAATCCAGCATATATCTGGTGATATCTCGGGTGCTATTACAGATAGCGCAATAAACCAAAGTGCATTGTCTGTAGGAGGCCCTGGCGCATGAATCTGTGAAGCGGGAACGACCTCGCACCACCAGGGGCCGAGGAAACCACCGTCTCATGGGGCCGGACACTCAGGGTCATGGAAAAATCCAATATATATATCTGGTGATATCTCGGGTGCTATTACAGATAGCGCAATAAATCAAAGTCCATTGTCTGTAGGAGGCCCTGGCGCATGAATCTGTGCAGCGGGAACGACCTCGGACAACCAGGGGCCGAGAAAACCGCAGTCTCACGGCTCCGGACACTCAGGGTCAGGGGAAAATCCAATATATATCTGGTGATATCTCGGGTGCTATTAGAGATAGCGCAATAAACCAAAGTGAATTATCTGCTGGAGGCCCTGGCGCATGAATCTGTACAGCGGGAACGACCTCGGACCACCAGGGGCCGAGAAAACCACCGTCTCATGGGGCCGGACATTCAGGTTCAGGGAAAAATCCAATATATATCTGGTGATATCTCGGGTGCTATTACAGATAGCGCAATAAATCAAAGTGCATTGTCTGTAGGAGGCCCTGGGGCATGAATTTGGCCAGCGGGATCGACCTCGGACCACCAGGGGCCGAGAAAACCACCGCCTCAGGGGGCCGGACACTCAGGGTCAGGGGAAAAGCCAATATATATCTGGTGATATCTCGGGTGCTATTAGAGATAGCGCAATAAACCAAATTGAATTATCTGCAGGAGGCCCTGGCGCATGCATCTGTGCAGCGGGAACGACGTCGGACCACCAGGGGCCGAGAAAACAACCGTCTCATGGGGCCGGACACTGAGGGTCAGGGGAAAATCCAATATATATCTAGTGATATCTCGGGTGCTATTAGAGATAGCGCAATAAACCAAAGTGAATTATCTGAAAGAGGCCCTGGCGCATGAATCTGTGCAGCGGGAACGACCTCGGACCACCAGGGGCCGAGACAACCACCGTCTCATGGGGCCGGACACTCAGGGTCAGGGAAAAATCCAATATATATCTGGTGGTATCTCGGGTGCTATTACAGATAGCGCCATAAATCAAAGTGCATTGTCTGTAAGCTGCCCTGGCGCATGAATCTGGGCAGCGGGAACGACCTCGGACAACCAGGGCCCGAGAAAACCAGCGTCACATGGGGCCGGACACTCAGGGTCAGGGGAAAATCCAATATAAATCTGGTGATATCTCGGCTGCTATTACAGATAGCGCAATAAATCAAAGTGGATTGTCTGCAGGAAGCCCTGGCGCATGATTCTGTGCAGCGGGAACGACCTGGGACCACCAGGGGCCGAGGAAATCACCGTCCCGTGGGGCCGGACACTCAGGGTCGGGGAAAAATCCAATATATATCTGGTGATATCTCGCGTGCTAGTAGAGATAGCGCAATAAACCAAAGTGCATTGTCTGCAGGAGGCCCTGGCGCATGAATCTGTGCGGCGGGAACGACCTCTGAACACCAGGGGCCGAGAAAACCACCGTCCCATGGGGCCGGACACTCAGGGTCAGGGGAAAATCCAATGTGTATCTGGTGATTTCTCGGGTGCTATTAGAGATAGCGCAATAAACCAAAGTGAATTATCTGCAGGAGGCCCTGGCGCATGCATCTGTGCAGCGGGAACGACGTCGGACCACCAGGGGCCGAGAAAACAACCGTCTCATTGGGCCGGACACTGAGGGTCAGGGGAAAATCCAATATATATCTGGTGATATCTCGGGTGCTATTAGAGATAGCGCAATAAACCAAAGTGAATTATCTGCAGGAGGCCCTGGCGCATGAATCTGTACAGCAGGAACGACCTCGGACCACCAGGGGCCGAGAAAACCACCGTCTCATGGGGCCGGACATTCAGGTTCAGGGAAAAATACAATATATATCTGGTGATATCTCGGGTGCTATTACAGATAGCGCAATAAATCAAAGTGCATTGTCTGTAAGAGGCCCTGGGGCATGAATCTGGCCAGCGGGAACGACCTCGGACCACCAGGGGCCGAGAAAACCACCGTCACATGGGGCCGGACACTCAGGGTCAGGGGAAAATCCAATATATATCTGGTGATATCTCGGGTACTATTACAGATAGCGCAATAAATCAGAGTCCATTGTCTGTAGGAGGCCCTGGCGCATGAATCTGTGCAGCGGGAACGACCTCGGACCACCAGGGGCCGAGAAAACCGCAGTCTCACGGGGCCGGACACTCAGGGTCAGTGGAAAATCCAATACATATCTGGTGATATCTCGGGTGCTATTAGAGATAGCGCAATAAACCATAGTGAATTATCTGCAGGAGGCCCTGGCGCATGAATCTGTGCATCGCGAACGACCTCGGACCACTAGGGGCCGAGAAAACCACCGTCTCATGGGGCCGGACATTCAGTGTCAGGGAAAAATCCAATATATATCTGGTGATATCTCGGGTGCTATTACAGATAGCGCAATAAATCAAAGTGCTTTGTCTGTAGGAGGCCCTGGCGCATGAATCTGGCAAGCGGGAACGACCTCGGACCACCAGGGGCCGAGAAAACCACCGCCTCAGGGGGCCGGACACTCAGGGTCAGGGGAAAAGCCAATATATATCTGGTGATATCTCGGGTGCTATTAGAGATAGCGCAATAAACCAAATTGAATTATCTGCAGGAGGCCCTGGCGCATGCATCTGTGCAGCGGGAACGACGTCGGACCACCAGGGGCCGAGAAAACAACCGTCTCATGGGGCCGGACACTGAGGGTCAGGGGAAAATCCAATATATATCTAGTGATATCTCGGGTGCTATTAGAGATAGCGCAATAAACCAAAGTGAATTATCTGAAAGAGGCCCTGGCGCATGAATCTGTGCAGCGGGAACGACCTCGGACCACCAGGGGCCGAGACAACCACCGTCTCATGGGGCCGGACACTCAGGGTCAGGGAAAAATCCAATATATATCTGGTGGTATCTCGGGTGCTATTACAGATAGCGCCATAAATCAAAGTGCATTGTCTGTAAGCTGCCCTGGCGCATGAATCTGGGCAGCGGGAACGACCTCGGACAACCAGGGCCCGAGAAAACCAGCGTCACATGGGGCCGGACACTCAGGGTCAGGGGAAAATCCAATATAAATCTGGTGATATCTCGGCTGCTATTACAGATAGCGCAATAAATCAAAGTGGATTGTCTGCAGGAAGCCCTGGCGCATGATTCTGTGCAGCGGGAACGACCTGGGACCACCAGGGGCCGAGGAAATCACCGTCCCGTGGGGCCGGACACTCAGGGTCGGGGAAAAATCCAATATATATCTGGTGATATCTCGCGTGCTAGTAGAGATAGCGCAATAAACCAAAGTGCATTGTCTGCAGGAGGCCCTGGCGCATGAATCTGTGCGGCGGGAACGACCTCTGAACACCAGGGGCCGAGAAAACCACCGTCCCATGGGGCCGGACACTCAGGGTCAGGGGAAAATCCAATGTGTATCTGGTGATTTCTCGGGTGCTATTAGAGATAGCGCAATAAACCAAAGTGAATTATCTGCAGGAGGCCCTGGCGCATGCATCTGTGCAGCGGGAACGACGTCGGACCACCAGGGGCCGAGAAAACAACCGTCTCATTGGGCCGGACACTGAGGGTCAGGGGAAAATCCAATATATATCTGGTGATATCTCGGGTGCTATTAGAGATAGCGCAATAAACCAAAGTGAATTATCTGCAGGAGGCCCTGGCGCATGAATCTGTACAGCAGGAACGACCTCGGACCACCAGGGGCCGAGAAAACCACCGTCTCATGGGGCCGGACATTCAGGTTCAGGGAAAAATACAATATATATCTGGTGATATCTCGGGTGCTATTACAGATAGCGCAATAAATCAAAGTGCATTGTCTGTAAGAGGCCCTGGGGCATGAATCTGGCCAGCGGGAACGACCTCGGACCACCAGGGGCCGAGAAAACCACCGTCACATGGGGCCGGACACTCAGGGTCAGGGGAAAATCCAATATATATCTGGTGATATCTCGGGTACTATTACAGATAGCGCAATAAATCAGAGTCCATTGTCTGTAGGAGGCCCTGGCGCATGAATCTGTGCAGCGGGAACGACCTCGGACCACCAGGGGCCGAGAAAACCGCAGTCTCACGGGGCCGGACACTCAGGGTCAGTGGAAAATCCAATACATATCTGGTGATATCTCGGGTGCTATTAGAGATAGCGCAATAAACCATAGTGAATTATCTGCAGGAGGCCCTGGCGCATGAATCTGTGCATCGCGAACGACCTCGGACCACTAGGGGCCGAGAAAACCACCGTCTCATGGGGCCGGACATTCAGTGTCAGGGAAAAATCCAATATATATCTGGTGATATCTCGGGTGCTATTACAGATAGCGCAATAAATCAAAGTGCTTTGTCTGTAGGAGGCCCTGGCGCATGAATCTGGCAAGCGGGAACGACCTCGGACAACCAGGGGCCGAGGAAACCACCGTCCCATGGGGCCGGACACACAGGGTCAGGGGAAAAGCCAATAAATATCTGGTGATATCTCGGGTGCTATTAGAGATAGCGCAATAAACCAAAGTGAATTATCTGCAGGAGGCCCTGGCGCATAAATCTGTGCAGCGGGAACGACCTGGGACCACCAGGGGCCGAGAAAACCACCGACACATGGGGCCGCACTCCCAAGGTCATGTAAAAACCCAGGATGTATCTGATGATATCTCGGGTGCTATTAGAGATAGCGCAATAAACCAAAGTGAATTATCTGCAGGAGGCCCTGGCGCATGAATCTGTGCAGCGGGAACGACCTCGGACCACCAGGTGCCGAGACAACCACCGTCTCATGGGGCCGGACACTCAGGGTCGTGGGAAAATCCAATATATATATGGTGATATCTCGGGTGCTATTACAGATAGCGCAATAAATCGAAGTGCATTGTCTGTAGGAGGCCCTGGCGCATGAATCTGTGCAGCGGGATCTACCTCGGACCACGAGGGACCGAGAAAACCATCGACACATGGGGCCGGACACTCAGAGTCAGGGGAAAATCCAATATAAATCTGGTGATATCTCGGGTACTATTACAGATAGCGCAATAAATCAAAGTGCATTGTCTGCAGGAGGCCCTGGCGCATAAATCTGTGCAGCGGGAACGACCTCGGACCACCAGGGGCCGAGAAAACCACCGTCTCATGGAGTCCGACTGTCAGGGTCAGGGAAAAATCCAATATATATCTGGTGATATCTCGGGTGGTATTAGAGATAGCGCAATAAATCAAAGTGAATTATCTGCAGGGGACCCTGTCGCATGAATCTGTGCAGCGGGAACGACCTCGGACCACCAGGGGCCGAGAAAACCACCGTCTCATGGGGCGGGACACTCAGGGTCAGGGAAAAATCCAATATATATCAGGTGGTATCTCGGGTGCTATTACAGATAGCCCAATAAATCAAAGTGCATTGTCTGTAAGCTGCCCTGGCGCATGAATCTGTGCAGCGGGAACGACCTCGGACCACCAGGGGCCGAGAAAACCACCGTCTCATGGGGCCGGACACTCAGGGTCATGTAAGAATCCAGCATATATCTGGTGATATCTCGGGTGCTATTAGAGATAGCGCAATAAACCAAAGTGCATTGTCTGTAGAATGCCCTGGCGCATGAATCAGTGCGGCGGGAACGACCTCGGACCACCAGGGGCCGAGAAAACCACCGTCACATGGGGCCGGACACTCAGGATCAGGGGAAAATCCAATATATATCTGGTGATATCTCTGGTGCTCTTACAGATAGCGCACTAAACCAAAGTGAATCATCTGCAGCGGGCCCTGGAGCATGAATCTATGCAGCGGGAACGAACTCGGATCACCAGGGGCCGAGAAAATTACAGATATTCGGAATCCGTCACCCAAGGTCATGTAAAAATCCAGCATATATCTGGTGATATCTCGGGTGCTATTAGAGATAGCGCAATAAACCAAAGTGAATTGTCTGCAGGAGGCCCTGGCGCATGAATCTGTGCAGCGGGAACGACCTCGGATGAGCAGGGGCCGAGAAAACCACCATCTCATGGGGCCGGACACTCAGGGTCGGCGAAAAATCCAATATATATCGGGTGATATCTCCGGTGCTATTATCGATAGCGCAATAAACCAAAGTGAATTATCTGCAGGAGGCCAGGGCGCATGAATCTGTGCAGCGGGATCGACCTCGGACCACCAGGGGCCGAGAAAATCAAAGTCTCATGGGGCCGGACTGTCAGGGTCAGGGAAAAATCCAATATATATCTCGTGATATCTCGGGTGCTATTAGCGATAGCTCAATAAATCAAAGTGAATTATCTGCAGGGGACCCTGTCGCATGAATCTGTGCAGCGGGAACGACCTCGGACCACCAGGGGCCGAGAAAACCACCGTCTCATGGGGCCGGACACTCAGGGTCATGTAAGAATCCAGCATATATCTGGTGATATCTCGGGTGCTATTAGAGATAGCGCAATAAACCAAAGTGCATTGTCTGTAGAAGGCCCTGGCGCATGAATCTGTGCGGCGGGAACGACCTCTGACCACCAGGGGCCGAGAAAACCACCGTCTCATGGGGCCGGACACACAGGGTCAGGGGAAAAGCCAATAAATATCTGGTGATATCTCGGGTGCTATTAGAGATTGCGCAATAAACCGAAGTGAATTATCTGCAGGAGGCCGTGGCGCATGCATCTGTGCAGCGGGAACGACGTCGGACCACCAGGGGCCGAGAAAACAACCGTCTCATGGGGCCGGACACTCAGGGTCAGGGAAAAATCCAATATATATCTGGTGATATCTTGGTTGCTATTAGAGATAGCGCAATAAACCAAAGTGAATTATCTGCAGGAGGCCCTGGCGCATGCATCTGTGCAGCGGGAACGACCTCCGACCACCAGGGGCCGACACAACCACCGTCTCATGGGACCGGACACTCAGGGTCAGGGAAAAATCCGATATATATGTGGTGATATCTCGGGTGCTATTACAGATAGCCCAATAAATCAATGTGTATTTTCTGTAGGAGGCCCTGGCGCATGAATCTGTGCAGCGGCAACGACCTCGGACCACCAGGGGCCGAGAAAACCACCGTCTCATGGGGCCGGACACTCAGGGTCAGGGAAAAATAAAATATATATCTGGTGGTATCTTGGGTGCTATTACAGATAGCGCAATAAATGAAAGTGCATTGTCTGTAAGCTGCCCTGGCGCATGAATCTGGGCAGCGGGAACGACCTCGGACCACCAGGGGCCGAGAAAATCACCGTCTCGTGGGGCCGGACTGTCAGGGTCAGGGAAAAATCCAATATATATCTGGTGATATCTCGGGTGCTATTACAGATAGCGCAATAAACCAAAGTGCATTGCCTGTAGGAGGCCCTGGCGCATGAACCTGTGCAGCGGGAACGACCTCGGACCACCAGGGTCCGAGAAAACTACCGTCTCATGGGGCCGGACACTCAGGGTCGGCGAAAAATCCAATATATATCTGGTGATATCTCGGGTGCTATTAGAGATAGCGCAATAAACCAAAGTGAATTGTCTGCAAGAGGCCCTGGCGCATGATTCTGTGCAGCGGGAACGACCTCGGACCACCAGGGGCCGAGAAAACCACCGACACATGGGGCCGCACTCCCAAGGTCATGTAAAAACCCAGGATGTATCTGATGATATCTCGGGTGCTATTAGAGATAGCGCAATAAACAAAAGTGCATTGTCTGTAGGTGGCACTGGCGAGTGAATCTGTGCAGCGGGAACGACCTCGGATAACCAGGGCCCGAGAAAACCACCGTCTCATGGGGCCGGCCGCTCAGGGTCGGGGAAAAATCCAATATACATCTGGTGATATCTCGGGTGCTATTAGAGATAGCGCAATAAACCAAAGTGAATTATCTGCAGGACGCCCTGGCGCATGAATCTGTGCAGCGGGAACGACCTCGGACCACCAGGGGCCGAGAAAACCAAAGTCTCATGGGGCCGGACACTCAGGGTCGGCGAAAAATCCAATATATATCTGGTGATATCTCGGGTGCTATTAGAGATAGCGCAATAAACCAAAGTGAATTATCTGCAGGAGGCCCTGGCGCATGAATCTGTGAAGCGGGAACGACCTCCGACCACCAGGGGGCGAGAAAACCACCGTCTCATGGGGCCGGACTGTGGGGGTCAGGGAAAAATCCATTATATATCTGGTGATATCTCGGGGGCTATTAGATATAGCGCGATAAATCAAATTGCATTGTCTGCAGGAAGCCCTGGCGCATGATTCTGTGCAGTGGGAACGACCTCGGAACACCAGGAGCCGAGAAAATTACAGATATTCGGAATCCGTCACCCAAGGTCATGTAATAATCCAGCATATATCTGGTGATATCTCGGGTGCTATTAGAGATAGCCCAATAAACCAAAGTGAATTATCTGCAGGAGGCCCTGGCGCATGAATCTGTTCAGCAGGAACGACCTCGGATCACCAGGGTCCGAGAAAACCACCGTCTCATGGGGCCGGACAATCAGGGTCGGCGAAAAATCCAATATATATCGGGTGATATCTCCGGTGCTATTATCGATAGCGCAATAAACCAAAGTGAATTATCTGCAGGAGGCCAGGGCGCATGAATCTGTGCAGCGGGAACGACCTCGGACCACCAGGGGGCGAGAAAACCACCGTCTCATAGGGCCGGACTGTCTGGGTCAGGGAAAAATCCATTATATATCTGGTGATATCTCGGGTGCTATTAGAGATAGCGCAATAAACCAAAGTGCATTGTCTGTAGAAGGCCCTGGCGCATGAATCTGTGCGGCGGGAACGACCTCTGACCACCAGGGGCCGAGAAAACCACCGTCTCATGGGACCGGACACTCAGGGTCAGGGAAAAATCCGATATATATGTGGTGATATCTCGGGTGCTATTACAGATAGCCCAATAAATCGATGTGTATTTTCTGTAGAAAGGCCCTGGCGCATGAATCTGTGCAGCGGCAACGACCTCGGACCACCAGGGGCCGAGAAAACCACCGTCTCATGGGGCCGGACACTCAGGGTCAGGGAAAAATAAAATATATATCTGGTGGTATCTTGGGTGCTATTACAGATAGCGCAATAAACAAAAGTGCATTGTCTGTAGGAGGCCCTTGCGAATGAATCTGTACCGCAGGAACGACCTCGGACCACCAGTGGCTGAGAAAATTACAGATTTTCGGAATCCATCACCAAAGGTCATGTAAAAATCCAGCAAATATCTGGTGATATCTCGGGTGCTATGAGAGATAGCGCAATAAACCAAAGTGCATTGTCTGTAGGAGGCCCTGGCGCATGAATCTGGGCAGCGGGAACAACCTAGGACCACCAGGGGCCGAGAAAACCACCGACTCACGGGGCCGGACACTCAGGGTCAGGGGAAAATCCAATATATATCTGGTGATATCTCGGGTGCTATTAGAGATAGCGCAATAAACCAAAGTGAATTATCTGCAGGAGGCCCTGGCGCATGCATCTGTGCAGCGGGAACGCCCTCGGACCACCAGGGGCCAAGAAAACCACCGTCTCATGGGTCCGGATACTCTGGGTCAGGGGAAAATCCAATATATATCTGGTGATATCTCGGGTGCTATTACGGATAGCCCAATAAATCAAAGTGCATTGTCTGTAGGAGGCCCTGCCGCATGAATCTGTGCAGCGGGAACGACCTCGGACCACCAGAGGCCGGGAAAACCACAGTCTCATGGGGCCGGACACTCAGGGTCAGGGCAAAATCCAATATATATCTGGTTATATCTCTGGTGCTATTGCAGATAGCGCAATGAACCAAAGTGCATTGTCTGTAGGAGGCCCTTGCGAATGAATCTGTGCCGCAGGAACGACCTCGAACCACCAGTGGCCGAGAAAACCACCGTCTCATGGGTCCGGACAATCAGGGTCAGGGGAAAACCCAATATATATCTGGCGATATCTCGGGTTCTATTACAGATAGCGCAATAAACCAAAGTGCATTGTCTGTAGGAGGCCCTGGCGCATGAATCTGGGCAGCGGGAACGACGTCGGACCACCAGGGGACGAGAAAATCACCGTCTCATGGAGCCGGACACTCAGGGTCAGGGAAAAATCCAGCATATATATGGTGATATCTCGGGTGCTATTACAGATAGCGCAATAAACCAAAGTGCATTGTCTGTAGGAGGCCCTGGCGCATGAATCTGGGCAGCGGGAACGACGTCGGACCACCAGGGGCCGAGAAAATCACCGTCTCATGGAGCCGGACACTCAGGGTCAGGGAAAAATCCAATATATATCTGGTGATATCTCGGGTGCTATTACAGATAGCGCAATAAACCAAAGTGCACTGTCTGTAGGAGGCCGTGGCGCATGAATCTGGGCAGCGGGAACGACCTCGGACCACCAGGGGCCGAGAAAACCACCGTCTCATGGGTCCGGACACTCAGGGTCAGGGGAAAATCCAATATATATCTGGTTATATCTCTGGTGCTATTGCAGATAGCGCAATGAACCAAAGTGCATTGTCTGTAGGAGGCCCTTGCGAATGAATCTGTGCCGCAGGAACGACCTCGAACCACCAGTGGCCGAGAAAACCACCGTCTCATGGGTCCGGACAATCAGGGTCAGGGGAAAACCCAATATATATCTGGCGATATCTCGGGTTCTATTACAGATAGCGCAATAAACCAAAGTGCATTGTCTGTAGGAGGCCCTGGCGCATGAATCTGGGCAGCGGGAACGACCTCGGACCACCAGGGGCCGAGAAAACCACCGTCTCATGGGTCCGGATACTCTGGGTCAGGGGAAAATCCAATATATATCTGGTGATATCTCGGGTGCTATTACAGATAGCGCAATAAATCAAAGTGCATTGTCTGTAGGAGGCCCAGGCGAATGAATCTGTGCAGCGGGAACGACCTCGTACCACCAGAGGCCGAGAAAACCACCGTCTCATGGGTCCGGACACTCAGGGTCAGGGGAAAATCCAATATATATCTGGTGATATCTCGGGTGCTATTAGAGATAGCGCAATAAACCAAAGTGAATTATCTGCAGGAGGCCCTGGTGCATGCATCTGTGCAGCGGGAACGACCTCGGACCACCAGGGGCCGAGAAAACCACCGTCTCATGGCACCGGACACTCAGGGTCAGGGAAAAATCCAATATATATCTGGTGATATCTCGGGTTCTATTACAGATAGCGCAATAAACCAAAGTGCATTGTCTGTAGGAGGCCCTGGCGCATGAATCTGGGCAGCGGGAACGACCTCGGACCACCAGGGGCCGAGAAAACCACCGTCTCATGGGTCCGGATACTCTGGGTCAGGGGAAAATCCAATATATATCTGGTGATATCTCGGGTGCTATTAGAGATAGCGCACTAAATCAAAGTGGATTGTCTGTAGGAGGCCCAGGCGCATGAATCTGGCCAGCGGGAACGACCTCGGACCACCAGGGGCCGAGAAAACCACAGTCTCATGGGGCCGGACACTCAGGGTCAGGGGAAAATCCAATATATATCTGGTGATATCTCGGGTGCTATTACCGATAGCCCAATAAATCAATGTGCATTTTCTGTAGGAGGCCCTGGCGCATGAATTTGTGCAGCGGGAACGACCTCGGACCACCAGGGGCCGAGACAACCACAGTCTCATGGGGCCGGACAATCAGGGTCAGGGGAAAACCCAATATATATCTGGCGATATCTCGGGTTCTATTACAGATAGCGCAATAAACCAAAGTGCATTGTCTGTAGGAGGCCCTGGCGCATGAATCTGGGCAGCGGGAACAACCTAGGACCACCAGGGGCCGAGAAAACCACCGACTCACGGGGCCGGACACTCAGGGTCAGGGGAAAATCCAATATATATCTGGTGATATCTCGTGTGCTATTAGAGATAGCGCAGTAAACCAAAGTGAATTATCTGCAGGAGGCCCTGGCGCATGCATCTGTGCAGCGGGAACGCCCTCGGACCACCAGGGGCCAAGAAAACCACCGTCTCATGGCGCCGGACACTCAGGGTCAGGGAAAAATCCAATATATATCTGGTGATATCTCGGGTGCTATTAGAGATAGCGCACTAAATCAAAGTGGATTGTCTGTAGGAGGCCCAGGCGCATGAATCTGGCCAGCGGGAACGACCTCGGACCACCAGGGGCCGAGAAAACCACAGTCTCATGGGGCCGGACACTCAGGGTCAGGGGAAAATCCAATATATATCTGGTGATATCTCGGGTGCTATTACCGATAGCCCAATAAATCAATGTGCATTTTCTGTAGGAGGCCCTGGCGCATGAATTTGTGCAGCGGGAACGACCTCGGACCACCAGGGGCCGAGACAACCACAGTCTCATGGGGCCGGACACTCAGGGTCAGGGGAAAATTCAATATATATCTGGTGATATCTCGGGTGCTATTAGAGATAGCGCATTAAACCAAAGTGAATTATCTGCAGGAGGCCCTGGCGCATGAATCTGTGCAGCGGGAACGACCTCGGACCACCAGGGGCCGAGAAAACCACCGACTCACGGGGCCGGACACTCAGGGTCAGGGGAAAATCCAATATATATCTGGTGATATCTCGGGTGCTATTACAGATATGCGCAATAAACCAAAGTGAATTATCTGCAGGAGGCCCTGGCGCATGCATCTGTGCAGCGGGAACGACCTCGGACCACCAGGGGCCAAGAAAACCACCGTCTCATGGCGCCGGACACTCAGGGTCAGGGAGAAATCCAATATATATCTGGTGATATCTCGGGTGCTATTGGAGATGGCGCAATAAACCAAAGTTAGTTATCTGCAGGAGGCCCTGCCGCATGCATCTGTGGAGCGGGAACGACCTCGGACCACCAGGGGCCGAGAAAACCACCGTCTCATGGGGCCGGACACTCAGGGTCAGGGAAAAATCAAATATATATCTGGTGAAATCACGGGTGCTATTAGAGATAGCGCAATAAATCAAAGTGCATTGTCTGTAGGAGGCCCTGGCGCATGCATCTGTGCAGCGGGAACGACCTCGGACCACCAGGGGACGAGAAAACCACCATCTCATGGGGCCGGACACTCAGGGTCAGGGAAAAATCAAATATATATCTGGTGATATTTCGGGTGCTATTACAGATAGCGCAATAAATCAAAGTGCATTGTCTGCAGGAGGCCCTTGCGAATGAATCTGTGCAGCGGGAACGACCTCGGATCAACAGGGGCCGATAAAACCACCGACACATGGGGCCGGACACTCAGGGTCAGGGAAAAATCCAATATAAATCTGTTGATATCTCGGGTGCTATTAGAGATAGCGCAATAAACCAAAGTGAATTATCTGCAGCAGGCCCTGGTGCATGAATCTGTGCAGCGGGAACGACATCGGACCACCAGGGGCGGAGAAAATTACAGATTTTCGGTATCCGTCACACAAAGTCATGTAAAATTCCAGCATATATATGGAGCTTTCTCGGGTGCTATTACAGATAGCGCAATAAATCAAAGTGCATTCTCTGTAGGAGGCCCTGGCGCATGAATCTGTGCAGCGGGAACGACCTCGCACCACCAGGGGCCGAGGAAACCACCGTCTCATGGGGCCGGACACTCAGGGTCATGGAAAAATCCAATATATATATCTGGTGATATCTCTGGTGCTATTACAGATAGCTCAATAAATCAAAGTCCATTGTCTGTAGGAGGCCTTGGGGCATGAATCTGGCCAGCGGGAACGACCTCGGACCACCAGGGGCCGAGAAAACCACCGTCTCAGGGGGCCGGACACTCAGGGTCAGGGGAAAAGCCAATATATATCTGGTGATATCTTGGGTGCTATTACAGATAGCGCAATAAACCAAAGTGAGTTATCTGCAGGAGGCCCTGGCGCATGCATCTGTGCTGCGGGAACAACCTCGGACCACCAGGGGCCGAGAAACCCACCGTCTCATTGGGCCGGACACTCAGGGTCAGGGAAAAATCCAATATATATCTGGTGATATCTCGGGTGCTATTACAGATAGCGCAATAAACCAAAGTGAATTATCTGGAGGAGGCCCTGGCGCATGAATCTGTGCAGCTTGAACCACCTCGGACCACCAGGGGCCGAGAAAACCACCGTGTCATGGGGCCGGACACTCAGGGACAGGGAAAAATCCAATATATATCTGGTGATATCTTGGGTGCTATTACAGGTAGCGCAATGAATCAAAGTGCATTGTCTGTAGGAGGCCCTGGCGCATGAATCTGTGCAGCGGGAACGACCTCGGACCACCATGGGCCGAGAAAACCGCAGTCTCATGGGGCCGGACACTCAGGGTCATGGAAAAATCCAATATATATATCTGGTGATATCTCGGGTTCTATTACAGATAGCGCAATAAATCAAAGTCCATTGTCTGTAGGAGGCCCTGGCGTATGAATCTGTGCAGCGGGAACGACCTCGGACCACCAGGGGCCGAGAAAACCGCAGTCTCACGGGGCAGGACACTCAGGGTCAGGGGAAAATCCAATATATATCTGGTGATATCTCTGGTGCTATTAGAGATAGCGCAATAAATCAGAGTCCATTGTCTGTAGGAGGCCCTGGCGCATGAATCTGTGCAGCGGGAACGACCTCGGACCACCAGGGGCCGAGAAAACCGCAGTCTCACGGGGCCGGACACTCAGGGTCAGGGGAAAATCCAATACATATCTGGTGATATCTCGGGTGCTATTAGAGATAGCGCAATAAACCATAGTGAATTATCTGCAGGAGGCCCTGGCGCATGAATCTGTGCAGCGCGAACGACCTCGGACCACCAGGGGCCGTGAAAACCACCGTCTCATGGGGCCGGACACTCGGGGTCATTGAAAAATCCAATATATATCTGGTGATATCTCGGGTGCTATTACAGATAGCGCAATGAATCAAACTGCATTGTCTGTAAGAGAGCCTGCCGCATGAATCTGTGCAGCCGGAACAACCTCGGACCAACAGGGGCCGAGAAAACCGCAGTCTCATGGGGCCGGACAGTCAGGGCCAGGGGAAAATCCAATATATATCTAGTGATATCTCGGGTGCTATTAGAGATAGCGCAATAAACCAAAGTGAATTATCTGCAAGAGGCCCTGGCGCATGAATCTGTGCAGCGGGAACGACCTCGGACCACCAGGGGCCGAGAAAACCACCGTCTCATGGGGCCGGACATTCAGTGTCAGGGAAAAATCCAATATATATCTGGTGATATCTCGGGTGCTATTACAGATAGCGCAATAAATCAAAGTGAATTATCTGCAGGAGGCCCTGGCGCATAAATCTGTGCAGCGGGAACGACCTCGGACCACCAGGGGCCGAGACAACCACCGTCTCATGGGGCCGGACACTCAGGGTCAGGGAAAAATCCAATATATATCTGGTGGTATCTCGGTTGCTATTACAGATAGCGCAATATATCAAAGTGCATTGTCTGTAAGCTGCCCTGGCGCATGAATCTGGGCAGCGGGAACGACCTCGGACCACCAGGGGCCGAGAAAACCACCGTCACATGGGGCCGGACACTCAGGGTCAGGGGAAAATCCAATATATATCTGGTGATATCTCGGCGGCTATTACAGATAGCGCAATAAATCAAAGTGGATTGTCTGCAGGAAGCCCTGGCGCATGATTCTCTGCAGCGGGAATGACCTGGGACCACCAGGGGCCGAGGAAATCACCGTCCCGTGGGGCCGGACACTCAGGGTCGGGGAAAAATCCAATATATATCTGGTGATATCTCGCGTGCTAGTAGAGATAGCGCAATAAACCAAGGTGCATTGTCTGCAGGAGGCCCTGGCGCATGCATCTGTGCAGCAGGAACGACGTCGGACCACCAGGGGCCGAGAAAACAACCGTCTCATGGTGCCGGACACTCAGGGTCAGGGGAAAATCCAATATATATCTGGTGATATCTCGGGTACTATTACAGATAGCCCAATAAA